>NC_082650.1:48096457-48408176 GCF_028023285.1 Balaenoptera ricei
TTTGAGTAAAGTGACCAAAAAGAAATGAAGCCAAGTTTTTAAATGGAATACAGTGAAAATGTTAAATATGAAGTACAGGTCAAAGAAATGCAAAGAAAAATTCAATACTTGGAGTCCTAAAATAAAGAAAGGAAAATAATGGAATAGAAGAAAATTATTTAAATATATAATTTAAGAAATGTTCCAAAAATAAAAAAGAAGTTGAATCTAAAGATTGAAAGTGTGCACTATATCCCAGGAGTGTAGAATGATCACTATCAAGACTTATCTTAATATATTTACTGGACATCACAGATAATAAAAGAATCTTTTGGTTGAATAGGCAAAAGATTATGGTATGGGGAAAACACTGTCAGAATGGCTGGTGTCCGATTTCTCCACAAAGAGTAAACTTTGAAGAAAGTGGAGTAAGGCCTTGCAAAGCCATCAAAAAAAGAAAAGAAAACCCAAGAATTCTATGCCCAGAAAAACTGTCTAAGAATAAAGACAAAAGAAAACATATTTAGGGCTTCCCTGGTGGCGCAGTGGTTGAGAATCTGCCTGCTAATGCAGGGGACACGGATTCGAGCCCTGGTCTGGGAAGATCCCACATGCCGCGGAGCAACTGGGCCCGTGAGCCACAATTACTGAGCCTGCGCGTCTGGAGCCTGTGCTCCGCAACGGGAGAGGCCGCGATAGTGAGAGGCCCGCGCACCGTGATGAAGAGTGGCCCCCGCTTGCCGCAACTGGAGAAAGCCTCGCACAGAAACGAAGACCCAACACAGCCATAAATAATAAAAAAAAAATTTTTTTAAATTAAAAAAAAAAGAAAACATATTTAAATAAGCAAGAGCTCATGGATTATAGATTCCATGAGCCCTCTTGAAGAAAGTACTGGAAAACACAGTTCGGTCAACCAAAAACTGCTTGATAAACAATTGTAAGAGTGATATTGAATACTGAAACTATTTAACTCTAGGATTAAGGCAAAACAAATATGGTGATTACGATGATAGAACAGAAACAAAAGTCAGGAAGGAAAGGAACAAGAAGGTAGGAGGTAATAAGTATGCCAATTCCCTAATCTTTTATGTTAAAAAAAACAATAGAGATTATTTAAATTATTAAAAAAGCAATAGAAGTATATTTAAAATAGGAAATATTAAATATACAAATTAATGAAAATATTCTGGGAAAAAGGGAAGAAGTTAAAAATATATCAGGAGGAGGAGAGAAGATGGCGGAAGAGTAAGACGCGGAGATCACCTTCCTTCCCACAGATACAGTAGAAATACATCTACACGTGGAACTGCTCCTACAGAACACCCACTGAACGCTGGCAGAAAACGTCCGACCTCCAAAAAGGCAAGAAACTCCCCCCATACTTGGGTAGGGCAAAAGAAAAAAGAAATAACAGAGACAAAAGAATAGGGACGGCACCTGCACCAGTGGGAGGGAGCTGTGAAGGAGGAAAGATTTCCACGCACTAGGAAGCCGCTTCGCGGGCGGAGACTGCGGGTGGCAGAGGGGGGAAGCTTCGGAGCCACGGAGGAGAGCTCAGCCACAGGGGTGCGGAGGGCAAAGCGGAGAGGTTCCCGCATGGAGGAGCGGTGCCGACCAGCACTCACCAGCCCGAGAGGCTTGTCTGCTCCCCCGCCGGGGCGGGCGGGGCTGGGAGCGGAGGCTCGGGCTTCGGTTGGATCGCAGGGAGAGGACTGGGGCTGGCGGCGTGAACACAGCCTGAAGGGGTTAGCGCACCACAGCTAGCCGGGAGGGAGTCCGGGAAAAAGTCTGCAGCTGCCGAAGAGGCAAGAGACTTTTTCTTACCTCTTTGTTTCCTGGTGCGCGAGGAGAGGGGATTCAGAGCGCCGCCTAAACGAGCTCCAGAGAAGGGCGTGAGCCGCGGCGATCAGCGCGGACCCCAGAGACGGGCGTGAGACGCTGGGGCTGCTGCTGCCGCCTCCAAAAATCCTGTGTGCGAGCACAGGTCACTCTCCACACCGCCCCCCCCCAGGAGCCTGTGCAGCCCGCCACTGCCAGGGTCCCGTGATCTGGGGACAACTTCCCCGGGAGAACGCACGGCGCGCCTCAGGCTGGTGGAATATCACGCCGGCCTCTGATGCCGCAGGCTCGCCCCGCCTCCTCTGTACCCCTCCCTCCCCGCGGCCTGGGTGAGCCAGAGCCCCTGAAGCAGCTGCTCCTTTAACCTCATCCTGTCTGGGCGGGGAATAGACGACCTCAGGCGACCTACACGCAGAGGCGGGTCCAAATCCAAAGCTGAACCCCAGGAGCTGTGCGAACAGGGAAGAGAAGGGGAAATCTCTCCCAGCAGCCTCAAAAGCAGCGGATTAAAACTCCACAAACAACTTGATGTACCTGCATCTGTTGAATGCCTGAATAGACAATGAATCATCCCAAATTCAGGAGGTGGACTTTGGGAGCAGGATATATTAATTTTTCCCCTTTTCCTTTTTTTTGTGAGTGTATATGTATATGCTTCTGGGTGAGATTTTGTCTGTATAGCTTTGCTTTACAATAGCTTTATTTTACTTCACTATATTATAGCCTCTTTCTTTCTTTCTTTCTTTCTATTTTTTCTCCCTTTTACTCTGAGCCGTGTGGACGAAAGGCTCTTGGTGCTCCGGCCAGGCATCAGGGCCGTGCCTCTGAGGTGGGAGAGCCAACTTCAGGACACTGGTCCACAAGAGACCTCCCAGCTCCACGTAATACCAAACGGCAAAAATCTCTCAGAGATCTCCATCTCAACATCAAGACCCAGCTTCACTCAACGACCAGCAAGCTACAGTGCTGGACACCCTATGCCAAACAACTAGCAAGACAGGAACACAGCCCCATCCATTAGCAGAGAGGCTGCCTAAAATCATAATAAGGCCACAGACACCCCAAAATACACCACCAGACGTGGACGTGCCCACCAGAAAGACAAGATCCAGCCTCATCCACCAGAGCTCAGGCACTAGTTCCCTCCACCAGGAAGCCTACACAACCCACTGAACCAACCTTAGCCACTGGGGACAGATACCAAAAACAACAGGAACTACGAACCTGCAGCCTGTGAAAAGGAGACCCCAAACACAGTAAGATAAGCAAAATGAGACGACAGAAAAACACACAGCAGATGAAGGAGCAGGGTCAAAACACACCAGACCTAACAAATGAAGAGGAAATAGGTAGTCTACCTGAAAAAGAATTCAGAATAATGATAGTAAGCATGATCCAAAATCTTGGAAATAGAATAGACAAAATGCAAGAAACATTTAACAAGGACGTAGAAGAACTAAAGAGGAACCAAGCAATGATGAAAAACACAATAAATGAAATTAAAAATACTCTAGATGGGATCAATAGCAGAATAACTGAGGCAGAAGAAAGGATAAGTGACCTGGAAGATAAAATGGTGGAAATAACTACTACAGAGCAGGATAAAGAAAAAAGAATGAAAAGAACTGAGGACAGTCTCAGAGACCTCTGGGACAACATTAAACGCACCAACATTCGAATTATAGGGGTCCCAGAAGAAGAAGAGAAAAAGAAAGGGACTGAGAAAATATTTGAAGAGATTATAGTTGAAAACTTCCCTAATATGGGAAAGGAAATAGTTAATCAAGTCCTGGAAGCACAGAGAGTCCCATACAGGATAAACCCAAGGAGAAACACGCCAAGACACATATTAATCAAACTGTCAAAAATTAAATATAAGGAAAACATATTAAAGGCAGCAAGGGAAAGACAACAAATAACACACAAGCGAATCCCCATAAGGTTAACATCTGATCTTTCAGCAGAAACTCTGCAAGCCAGAAGGGAGTGGCAGGATATACTTAAAGTGATGAAGGAGAAAAACCTACAACCAGGATTACTCTACCCAGCAAGGATCTCATTCAGATGTGATGGAGAAATTAAAACCTTTACAGACAAGCAAAAGCTGAGAGAGTTCAGCACCACCAAACCAGCTTTACAACAAATGCTAAAGGAACTTCTCTAGGCAAGAAACACAAGACAAGGAAAACACCTACAATAACAAACCCAAAACATTTAAGAAAATGGGAATAGGAACATACATATCGATAATTACCTTGAATGTAAATGGATTAAATGCTCCCACCAAAAGACACAGGCTGGCTGAATGGATACAAAAACAAGACCCATATATATGCTGTCTACAAGAGACCCACTTCAGACCTAGAGACACATACAGACTGAAAGTGAGGGGATGGAAAAAGATATTCCATGCAAATGGAAATCAAAAGAAAGCTGGAGTAGCAATTCTCATATCAGACAAAATAGACTTTAAAATAAAGACTATTGCAAGAGACAAAGAAGGACACTATATAATGATCAAGGGATCGATCCAAGAGGAAGGTATAACAATTGTAAATATTTCTGCACCCAACATAGGAGCACCTCAATACACAAGGCAAATACTAACAGCCATAAAAGGGGAATTCGACAGTAACACAATCATAGTAGGGGACTTTAACACCCCACTTTCACCAATGGACAGATCATCCAAAATGAAAATAAATAAGGAAACACAAGCCTTAAATGATACATTAAACAAGATGGACTTAATTGATATTTATAGGACATTCCACCCAAAAACAACAGAATACACATTTTTCTCAAGTGCTCATGGAACATTCTCCAGGACAGATCATATCTTGGGTCACAAATCAAGCCTTGGTAAATTTAAGAAAATTTAAATCGTATCAAGTATCTTTTCCGACCACAACACTATGAGACTAGATATCAATTACAGGAAAAGATCTGTAAAAAATACAAACACATGGAGGCTACACAATACATTACTTAATAACGAAGTGATCACTGAAGAAATCAAAGGGGAAATCAAAAAATACCTAGAAACAAATGACAATGGAGATACGACGACCCAAAACCTAAGGGACGCAGCAAAAGCAGTGCTAAGAGGGAAGTTTATAGCAATACAAGCCTACCTCAAGAAACAGGAAACATCTCGAATAAACAACCTAACCTTGCACCTAAAGCAATTAGAGAAAGAAGAACAAAAAAACCCCAAAGCCAGCAGAAGGAAAGAAATCATAAAGATCAGGTCAGAAATAAATGAAAAAGAAATGAAGGAAACAATAGCAAAAATCAATGAAACCAAAAGCTGGTTCTTTGAGAAGATAAACTAAATTGATAAACCATTAGCCAGACTCATCAAGAGAAAAAGGGAGAAGACTCAGATCAATAGAATTAGAAATGAAAAAGGAGAAGTAACCACTGACACTGCAGAAATACAAACAATCATGAGAGATTACTACAAGCAACTCTATGCCAATAAAATGGACAACCTGGAAGAAATGGACAGATTCTTAGAAATGCACAAACTGCTGAGACTGAACCAGGAAGAAATAGAAAATATGAACAGACCAATCACAAGCACTGAAATTGAAACTGTGATTAAAAACCTTCCAACAAACAAAAGCCCAGGACCAGATGGCTTCACAGGTGAATTCTATCAAACATTTAGAGAAGAGCTAACACCTATCCTTCTCAAACTCTTCCAAAATATTGCAGAGGGAGGAACACTCCCAAACTCATTCTACGAGGCCACCATCACCCTGATACCAAAACCAGACAAAGATGTCACAAAGAAAGAAAACTACAGGCCAATATCACTGATGAACATAGATGCAAAAATCCTCAACAAAATACTAGCAAACAGAATCCAACAGCACATTAAAAGGATCATACAACATGATCAAGTGGGGTTCATCCCAGGAATGCAAGGATTCTTCAATATACGCAAATCAATCAATGTGATACACCATATTAACAAATTGAAGGAGAAAAACCATATGATCATCTCAATAGATGCAGAGAAAGCTTTTGACAAAATTCAACACCCATTTATGATAAAAGCCCTGCAGAAAGTAGGCATAGAGGGAACTTTCCTCAACATAATAAAGGCCATATATGACAAACCCACAGCCAACATTGTCCTCAATGGTGAAAAACTGAAACCATTTCCACTAAGATCAGGAACAAGACAAGGTTGCCCACTCTCACCACTATTATTCAACATAGTTTTGGAAGTGTTAGCCACAGCAATCAGAGAAGACAAAGAAATAAAAGGAATCCAAATCGGAAAAGAAGAAGTAAAGCTGTCACTATTTGCAGATGACATGATACTATACATAGAGAATCCTAAAGATGCTACCAGAAAACTACTAAAGCTAATCAATGAATTTGGTAAAGTAGCAGGATACAAAATTAATGCACAGAAATCTCTTGCATTTCTATACACTAATGACGAAAAATCTGAAAGTGAAATTAAGAAAACACTCCCATTTACCATTGCAACAAAAATAATAAAATATCTAGGAATAAACCTACCTAAGGAGACAAAAGACCTGTATGCAGAAAATTATAAGACACTGATGAAAGAAATTAAAGATGATACAAATAGATGGAGAGATATACCATGTTCCTGGATTGGAAGAATCAACATTGTGAAAATGACTCTACTACCCAAAGCAATCTACAGATTCAATGCAATCCCTATCAAACTACCACTGGCATTTTTCACAGAACTAGAACAAAAAATTTCACAATTTGTATGGAAACACAAAAGACCCCGAATAGCCAAAGCAATCTTGAGAACGAAAAATGCAGCTGGGGGAATCAGGCTCCCTGACTTCAGACTATATTACAAAGCTTCAGTAATCAAGACAGTTTGGTACTGGCACAAGAACAGAAATATAGATCAATGGAACAGGATAGAAAGCCCAGAGATAAACCCACACACATATGGTCACCTTATCTTTGATAAAGGAGGCAAGCATATACAGTGGAGAAAAGACAGCCTCTTCAATAAGTGGTGCTGGGAAAATTGGACAGGTACATGTAAAAGTATGAAATTAGAACACTCCCTGACACCATGCACAAAAATAAACTCAAAATGGATTAAAGACCTAAGTGTAAGGGCAGACACTGTCAAACTCTTAGAGGAAAACATAGGCAGAACACTCTATGACATACATCACAGCAAGATTCTTTTTGACCCAGCTCCCAGAGAAATGGAAATAAGAACACAAATAAACAAATGGGACCTAATGAAACTTAAAAGCTTTTGCACAGCAAAGGAAACCATAAACAAGACCAAAAGACAACCATCAGAATGGGAGAAAATATTTGCAAATGAAGCAACTGACAAAGGATTAATCTCCAAGATTTACAAGCAGCTCATGCAGCTCAATAACAAAAAAACGAACAACCCAATCCAAAAATGGGCAGAAGACCTAAATAGACAGTTCTCCAAAGAAGATATACAGATGGCCTACAGACACATGAAAGAATGCTCAACATCATTAATCATTAGAGAAATGCAAATCAAAACTACAATGAGATATCATCTCACACCGGTCAGAATGGCCATCATCAAAAAATCTAGAAACAATAAATGCTGGAGAGGGTGTGGAGGAAAGGGAACACTCTTGCACTGTTGGTGGGAATGTAAATTGATACAGCCACTATGGAGAACAGTATGGAGGTTCCTTAAAAAACTACAAATAGAACTACCATACGACCCAGCAATCCCAATACTGGGCATATACCCTGAGAAAACCATAGGTCAAAAAGAGTCATGTACCAAAATGTTCATTGCAGCTCTATTTACAATAGCCAGGACATGGAGGCAACCTAAATGTCCATCGGCAGATGAATGGATAAAGAAGATGTGGCACATATATACAATGGAATATTACTCAGCCATAAAAAGAAATGAAATGGAGGTATTTGTAATGAGGTGGATGGAGTTCGAGTCTGTCATACAGAGTGAAGTAAGTCAGAAAGAGAAAAACAAATACAGTATGCTAACACATATATACGGAATCTAAGGGGGAAAAAAAAAAAAAAAAGGCCATGAAGAACCTAGTGGCAAGACGGAATAAAGACACAGACCTACTAGAGAATGGACTTGAGGATATGGGGAGGGGGTGGGGTGAGATGTGACAGGGTAAGAGAGTGTCATGGACATATATACACTACCAAATGTAAAATAGATAACTAGTGGGAAGCAGCCGCATAGCACAGGGAGATCAGCTCGGTGCTTTGTGACCACCTAGAGGGGTGGGATGGGGAGGGTGGCAGGGAGGGAGATGCAAGAGGGAAGAGAAATGGGAACATATTGTATATGTATAACTGATTCACTTTGTTATAAAGCAGAAGCTAACACACCATTGTAAGGCAATTATACTTCAATAAAGATGTTTAAAAAAAAAAAATACATCAATTTTATCATTGTTCAGCAGCATTTCAGTAGGAAATCAATAGGTTCATGTCTAAAAATTAAAACATTATAATTATTAGACAAAAATATAAACTGCAAAGTTATTTTTTAAAATTTAAAATTTTAATTTTAAATTAATTAATTTAATTAATTAATTAATAAAAATTAATTTAAAATTAAAATTTTAAAATTTCTCCTCCATCCCACACACACACAAACTAGGAAAATCACATAACCTAAACCATGATAACAGAATTAAAACCAAGCCACTTGTTTATGTAAAAATAAAAACAGATTAAAGACAGGTAGTAAAAGAAAAAAATCTCAACTGTATGTTATATATAAGTTGTTAGCCAAAGCCATGTTACTTAAAAGAAATTTCTTACGTCATTATAGAGCAAATGAAGGAAGCTACTTAGAAAGATTGAAAAATAAGGAATTGAAAAGACATATTAGACAAATGTAAATAAAAATCAGGGGTTGTGATTTTAATATTAGATGAGATTGAATTCAATGGGGAAAGCATTAAACAAGATGGAGACAATAAGACTCAAGTTTCAAACCACATGACTATCTAACTGTATGAATATATCTGTACCAAACAGCACTGCTTTAGTATACATGAAGGGAAAAAAAGAAACACATGAGGAGAAACAAATATATTAATAGGAAACTTTAATGTACTTCTCACAGTCAATGATGGTTCAAGTAGACATAAAATTAGTAAGAAATAGAAGACATAAATAGGATGATGACTTCTAAGGTAGATCTAATGTACATACATCAAACTTAGTATCTTGAAAACAGAGATGACAATTTCTTTTTAAAGGATACTTAGAATACTCACAAATAACATGATCCAGTACAATTTATTCTAGGGATGCAGGGATGGGATGGTTCAACATTTGCAAATCAATCAACATGATACATGACATTAACAAAACAAAAGATAAAAATCAAATGATCATTTCAATGAAAAATTGACAAAATTCAACATTTGTTTATGATAAGAAACTTTTAAAGTGTGTATAGAGGGAGCATTCCTCAACATAATAAAAGCCATCTATGACAAACCTACAGCTAACATCATATTCGATGAAAGGCTGAAAGCTTTTGCTCTTAACATCAGGAACAAACAAAGGATGCTCACTCTCACCATTTTTAATACAACATGGTATTAAAGTTCTAGCCACAGCAATGAGGCAAGAAAAAGAAATAAAAGGCATCCAAATTGGAAAGGAAGAAGGGACTTCCCAGGTGGTCCAGTGGTTGAGACTTCACCTTCCAATGCAGGGTGTGCGGGTTCGATCCCTGCTCAGGGAGCTAAGATCCCACATGCCTCGTGGCCAAGAAAACCAAAACATAAAACAGAAACAATATTGCAACAAATTCAATAAAGACTTTAAAAGTGGTCCACATCAAAAAAATAAACAAACAAACAAACAAAATCAAAATCAATCTCTGGCCACCTATAATAGTAAAATCTGCAAATTAAAAAAAAAAAAATTGGAAAGAAGTAAAACTGTCACTATTGCAGATAATATGATACTATATATAGAAAACCCTGAAGACTCCACAAAAAACTATTAGAATAATAATTGTTAGTAATAATAATAATAATAAATGAATTGAGTAAAGTTACAGGACACAAAATCAATATACAGAAATCTGTTGCATTTCCATATATGAACATCAATCTATCAGAAAGAGATATTAAGAAAGCAATCCCATTTACAATTGCATCATAAAGAATAAAATACCTAGGAATAAATTTAACCAAGGAGGCAAATGAACTGTACTCTGAAATCTATAAGATGTTGGTGAAAGAAATTGAAGATGACACAAATAAATAGAGAGATATACCATCCTCATGGATTGGAAGAATACTGTTAAAAAGACCATACTACCCAAAGCGATCTAGAGATTCAAAGCAATCCCTATCAAAATACCAATGGCATTTTTCACAGAACTACAACAAAGAATCCTAAAATTTGTATGGAACCATAAAAGATCCCAAATAGCCAAAATCTTGAGAAGAACAAAGCTAGAAGTATCGTGTGCCCTGATTTCAAACTATATTACAAAGCTATAGTAATCAAAGCAGTATGATTTGTTTCACGCCAGTGCTACACTGGCATGAAAGCAGACACATAGATCACTGGAACAGAATAGACCGCCTAGAAATACACCTATGCATATATAATCAATTAATTTATAACAAAGCAGGCAAGAATATACAGTGATGAAAAGATAGTCTTTTCAATAAATGGTACTAGGAAAACTGGACAGCTACATGCAAAAGAATAAAACTCTCTTACATTATATACAAAAATAAATTCAAAATGGATTGAAGACTTGAATGTAAGACCTGAAACCATAAAACACCTAGAAGAAAACATAGGCAGTAAGCTCTTTGACATCAATCTTAGCAATATTTTTTGGACCTGTATCCTCAGGCAAGGGAACAAAGGCAAAAGCAAAAGCAAAAATAAACAAGTGGGACTACATCAAACTGAAAAGCTTTTGCACAGCAAAGGAAGCTATCAAGAAAAGGAAAAGGCAACCAACTGAATGGGAGAAGACATTTGCAAATCACAGATCTGATAAAGGGTTAATATAAAAATTATATAAATAAATTATATAGCTTAATGACGAAAAAGTGAACCTATTAAAAACTGGGCAGAAGACCTGAATAGACATTTTTTCCAAAGAAAACATACAGATGGCCAACAGTCACATGAAAAGATGCTCAACATCACTAATCATTGTGGAAATGCAAATCAAAACTACAATGAGGTATCACCTCACACTGGTCAGAATGGCTATTATCAAAAAGACAAGAAATAATAAGTGCTGACAAGGACGTGGAGAAAAGGGAACCCTCATGTGCTGTTTGTGGGAAAGTAAATTGGTGCAGCCATTATGGAAAACAGTATGGAGAGGTTCCACAAAAAATTAAAAATAGGACTACCATAAAATCCAGCAATTCCATTTCTGGGTCTTCATCAAAAGAAAATGAAAACACTAACTTGAAAACATATGCGCACCCCAATGTTCAGAGCAGCATTATTTACAGTAGCCAAGATTTGGAAACAGCCTGTGTCCATTGATAGATGAATGGATAAAGAGGATGTGGTATGTATATATATATTTACAATGGAATATTACTCAGCCATTAAAAAAATGAAATCTTGCCATTTGAGACAACATGGTTGGACCTAGAAGGTATTATCCTAAGTGAATAAGTCAGAAGAGAAAGACAATTACTGTATGAGTTCACGTATATGTGGAATCTAAAAGCAAAACAAATGAACAAACAAAACAAAACAGAAAAAGACTCAGATACAGAAAACAAATTGGTGCTTGCCAGAGGGGAGGAAGGTTAAGGGGCAGGCAAAGTATGTGAAGGAGTTTAAGAGGTAAAAACTTCTAGTTCTTAAATAAACAAGTCATGGGGATATAACATACAACATAGGTAATATAGTCAATGATACTGTAATAACGTAGCATGGTAACAAGTGGTAACTAGACTTACTGTGGTAACAATTTTTAAATTTGCATAATATTAAGTCACTATGATATACACCTGAAACTAGTGATATAGTTTGTCAATTATACCTCAATAAAAAAAATCACCTGTTTATTCCACAATAAAATTTAAAATTAATGTTCAAATTTAAATTTGAACATATTTAAAATTTAAATTTTAACATTTTTACCTCACCATGTTTCTAGATCCAGCTACGCAGAGTTTCTCTTGAACTTTCTAATAACAGAAGAGTATCGTATGTTGCTTTGAGAGTAGACAGAGAATGGCCCCACTGGGGTTGCCCATGGGGAGGCTGAAAATAGGTGCTGTTGCTTGGTTAAGGCTTCCTTTTGTTTCTTCGTAATCAAACCCCCAAATGAGTTTATCTACTTATTACCTGGATTCTCAGTTTTTATAGCTCCAAGTTTTCAGATATATGAAAACAGCTCAATAAATGATTTGAATCTCATTTAGTATCTTTCCAACTCCATCAGTTTATAAATGGGAACTTGGAATTCTCAAAGAATCAAAGGACTTTCCCGAAGTTACAAGCAAGTAACTGGCCAAGCAGAAACCAGAATTTAGTTCTCACACCCTGAAACCCAAGTATTTGGAGCAAATGATCAAAGACATTCACATATGGCCCCTCCCCCTCCACCATGTTGGAACAGCAAGCGTTCATATCCTTCGAATGCTCAATTTGTGGGGGAGAAACGATAGATAGACAGCTAGCTAACTAGCTAAATAGGATATCTACATATATATGTATAGAATAGAAACATTTTTTTTTTCCACCAGAGAAGACTCTAAAAAACAAAGTGATTATAAGCCCGTGGAAGGAAAATCTTAGTTTATTTCAACGCAAATGCGGTATGACAGCAAGGTCTGCCAGAGGCCTGTGTGTGGGCTCATCTTGACTTCGGGATAAGCCTCCCCCCACCCCTTGCTGTCTAAAGCAACATACTCAGTGGTTTTACATAAGCTGGAGAACATTTCCATGCTCCAGTTCATATCAGGTCTATGAGATAACGGAAGGAAGAGGACCCAATATATATAATAAGCAGTTCAACAGCTGAGAAAGATAGCATATGGCAGTGGATACGTAAGTGTAGCTTTGATTTTGGAAAGAGAAGTGAGAAGAAGTATTCCTGAGTCAAAGCTCACTGCCACCTGAATGAGATGATTTATTTTTCTGCAACAGAATGAACTTTGTGTGGGCACAGATTTATAGCAAATACACAAACACCTGCACGGATCTCAGTAGGGGTTTGAAGAAACACCATTTTCCCATGACAGAAATGATTATAGGTGCGATAATAATAGTATTTTCATTTAATGAAAGTGGGCTTTTTTTCAATTCCTAAGAGCATAAAGCATTTGTTAAAATGAATTAACTTATTTTCAGTGAACTTTTCAGTGAAAAAAGGTATATAACAAGTAAGCTCGAACTGACAGGCTTTAAATAATAGAGCCCTAACTAAACTGATTTTAATTAAACTATCAAGTAAAATAAAGCTAATAGCCTTCTTCAGAACTTTTCTATATTGCCATCTAATTTTTCTTAAAAGTTTGTAAAGTAAAATTTGGAAAACACCCTCTGGGGCTGCTCCAGCACTCTTCAACTTGCTTTCAAGATTTAAATTCTAGATTAGAAACATTCTTTCCCTCCTGGCTTTCACGAGAAAGGAAGATACTACCATGAACATTTGCTTGTTTTTTACAAACTCTCTTGTTCAGTCTTATTTCATTCTAATGTTTTAAAATTGTGCGTATGAACCTTCAATATCTCATGAAAAACCACAAACCTGAATGGATCAGCTGAGTCTGTACTTTATTTTCTTTGCTACCCTAGAGGGGAGGTGTCTACCTACTGCAACCCAGAGTATGAACACTCAACTCCACCAATGAAAATTACTGCACTGGTAACATGCATCAGGGCCCAGCAAACGTGCCTATGATGGAAAGCCTGACACTAACGCTATCCTCATCCATGTGCGATTTTAATCATCACAACCCGGTCACAAGAATAATCCACAGACCACCCGGCCTTACCAACCTATGGATGTGAATGAAGTCAATTTAACATCAGTAATCAATAATGCGTCTGTTCTAGTTTCTACCTACAAAGAACCTCAGCCATTTCCATTACAAAGTCACCCTATGATGAAAGCATCAAGTATTTCTGAGAAGCACTTAGGGGGCATCACATGCGGTCCCAGGCTTTATGCCACAGCCACCACATGGCATCTACAATGTCTGTTTGGCCTGATTCCTTGTTGATTGTTTACTGTCCATAAAGCCCTAGGGAGAAACTTCATCATTGCTATCAGTGACAATGTCCCTCAGAACAATGCCAGAGCCCTTGCCAAAGATGCTTCCAATGGCATCGTCTTCCGGATCCACAGCAATGTGGTTCTATCTGTTTTGTTCTCCATCCTACATTCAGCATCAACCACAGTGCTTGTCAGAAAGAAGACAACACCCAATGAATAAAATAGGAAGATTCTCAAAATTAGGCGCTTTTCCTAAATCGCTTAGGTTTTTGAGGTACTACAGAATTCTGCAGTGAACTTACTTGGTCTTTCTCTACCAGCTATGTGACACACTGAGAATTTATTTTCCATTGGAGTGAGAAAGGTTAATTCACTAACCCTTGGAAAATGCAGTGGTGCACAAAAGCCTGTATAATAGAGCACCAGCATGATCACTGGGATGACTGGCTTTGCTCATTTCATTCTCTCATGGTCTTTTGCACAAATTTACAAACTTCTTAAGTGCCTCTGAGTGGCCTTGGACTCTTTCACCTCCTTTTGTACATATTTGGATCACTGGCCCCTTTCATCAATCATCCTGTTTGATTAGCTAACTGGTAGCGTTCCTGCAAGTTTATTTGCTTAGATTTTCCATTCTCACAGAAGACTTCATGACCTTTTAAATCCTTCCAATGCAACCCCACAGCACTCTCTACTTGGCAATATCTTAGCACTCGGCACCTGGTGCACCTGCTGGTTTCGTGGCATGTATCCTCCTCTTGACTCTAGACACTAGACTGTGTTCTTGGAGGGCAGTAAATGCTCCCTAATTCACCACTGTATCCCCTGTATCTTAGTGGGGTCTAGTGGATATTTACTGTTCCATGAGTGTTGAGAGAACGACCTACAATGCATCATGTAGAGAGCATCTTAGATATACTAAATGTCTACAAGACACTTAACAAAGTTGAAAATTAACTAGCCCCAAGGAGCCTGTTGGGCTGCACCCACAGGCCTGTAAGGCCTGTATTTGCCCAGCTTCAAGACCAAAGAGCCCAGAGTCAGCGACAGAGACATCAATGGTTTAATGGATTGGGGAGCTTACACATCTGAAGCAAGGTCCCAGAGCAACACCCCACCGTGGGCAGTAGACAGCAGGCAGGATGTGGCAGCAGTCTTCGCTCTGGTGGGGAGGGAGAGGTTACCATTTATAGGGGGAAGTGACGTCAGGTTGGCTCATGGGTTACCAGGGAAACTAGCAGGGGGCCTGCTCCTGCCCCTTTGAAAAGCTATCAGGTGAAGCAGTTCTGATCTAAAGACTAGAACAATCACCAGCTGGGGCAGGGGGCAAGTATGTAGGAAGGTCAGTCATGTGAGTAGGGTGCAGGTGAAACAGGTGCTGGTCAAGAAGGGGATATACAGAGAGAAAGAGAACAGCCATCCTGGGTGGCCTGTTCATACACTCCACCCCTACATACCCTGCACAACCCTTACAGTCTTGGTCCAGCCCTCTTCCGTGGTATCCCTGGGGTCATATACGTAGGGGGGCCACTACAACCAGATGCCACAGATACAATACAGACCACAGCAGCCAAAAAGCATCAAGAGTAAGATACTTAGTATGCTAAGAACAGTCATTCACCAGGATGGGGGAAAATTTTGGAGCCAAGCACTTACCAGGTCAATGGAGAGGGAGTCAATGGCAGCAGCACCCTGTTCAGTTATAAGGAAGGTAAGGCCACCCCTGGTTTTCACAAACCCAGAGCCACCCACATGGGAAGGGGAAGGCCCAGCTCTAAAACATCCCGGTGGCCTAGCCGGGAGTCAGCAGTCACAGTACAGGTCTGCCACACCATGTTATGCTGAGTGCCATTAGGGGTGGACCCGTTAGGTCTTTGCAAACAAAGAAAGTTTGGAAAGTAGTTAATACCACTAGTTGGACTTGTGTGTCCAGAAGCCAACCTATTCCATTCCACACAGCATAACCCAGGGAGGCTCATGGGCAGTCAGATGTACAGTAACGTTTACCAACGGGGGTCTTTCTGATGTATTGGAGTGTGGGACAGGAAGATGGTGAGAGTCTTTTCCCCCCACTGACAATGGCTAATGTAACATAGTCACGTTAGCCAAGTCAATTTTTCATGGAAGTCCAGAGGAGGACAATAATGGCATCTCGCTATAGACCCAGCAATTAGACTCATTTCACAGTGAGGCCACTGTTGCCGTTCGGTCCTCAAATAGATTTCCTCTGCTCAGGATGAAATGTAGGACATCTAACAGGCACAACACATTGGAGATCATGACAATTAAGCAAAATATAAGCAGTAACCGCATTCTGAGATAATACCACACCCACCTGTGGGTTTTGTCTTGGTCTGAAGTACAGTTCAGAAAACTCAAGTTTTCAGTAATACAGGAACTTGTCTAAAACCATGTTCACAATGGCCACCTTGGATGTCTGAACCACAGCTACTCCATTTTGACTTTCAAAAAATTCCCCTCCTCAATGGCCAAAGCAGATGTACAGTGCATGTTCAAAAGGTCACAAAACAGGCTGCTCTGATCAGTAAAATTTAAGTTAAACTGGGGGTAAGCCAGGATGACTTCCCCATACCTCCACATGTGAAGATTTTTCCATCATTTCCCCTTTTGATTGCAAATCTTTCAATAGACCAAAGTGTACGTCCCTTGAAGCCAGGGTGAATGCTGCCTTCCTGCCCTGGGTGCAGTTCATGTCCCTTTATGTCAGGCATCCTTTGTATTTGCCTAGTTATACAAGTTGGGGGAAAAGTGATCAGATACCATGAACAAGCTCAGAGGTATGTTGATGGGGTATGTTTAGAGGCTATACATTTTATCAGTTATACAGAATTGCTACACAAGCATTGTCCATGTGTTTTTAGCAATAGACTTAAAGCAAGCAGTGTTACACATCATGAGTAGTTGTACTCTGTGAAAACTTCACTAGAGAATTCTCCTTCCATCCTGAACATCAAGACAAAAGTATGGCTAACACATTAACTTTCATAAATACAGACCTCAATTAACAGAACTAAAATTTAGTATCCACTGAAACATATTTTTCTTTCTAAAATTACCCTCCACCAAACACAGCCAAATCAAGACAAATTTGTTTGCAAGATAAGTCTGGTCAATTGACCACACAGGCTCCTCCAAACTGGCTGTGGTGGAACTCCTCAGAAGGAGTCTCAGACTGAATTCCCAAAAGGCCTCTCAAAGCCAGGAAAACCATGCTAAATAAAGGCCTGCCATCAGAATCCACCTCAGTGGATTTCTCTCTTCTAGAGGTCCCCAAAACACCGAGATTCCTGCACATGCCAGGAGACAGTCTTTCCCATTCACCTGATAAGGCTACCTGGAACCCAAGAGTCTCCAATTTCTGGATGGACCAGGCAGAGAGAAAATAAATATGTTTCAGCTCTACCCGCAGGTATAGTTTGACAAATTGCTTTAAGTCATAACCAACTTGAGGGGATGGGCTTCCCTGGATCTGGAAAACACAGATCAAAACGAGTAATATTCTAGACAAAAACCATAAAAATTATAACCATGTTCACAGTTCACTCCGTAACCAATCCTTCTGTTAACTTTTTATGAAGCTAGCAGGTTTTCCATTAGGATTCTTTAATTTCTTACCCAGTTCAGCAGTATGATCTGAAATTTATCGGAGACCTGTACTTGGAAAAAAGTCCTTCCTATGAATCTTCTTAATGATGAAGAACTTTTTACAAAAGCATCAGAGTACCACAGTAGCTGTCTATAAATGACAAAAGACTTAAAAAGGATTAAACACCTGATAACAATGTAATCAATGAAGAAACTTGGTTACAATAACTAGAATTATGACTAGTTATAATCTTAACCCTTAAAAACCTTAATCTCTGGCCAATGTCTTTTGTATTTCTGAGAATTTATGTAAGTGCTTAATTTCTTTTTACACCAATTAAACAGAGCTCATCCACAAACCAGTCTTGACAATGCCATTTGGAGGCAGAGACACATCACATCTATAAGGTACACATGGACTTACATATATCTATAGAGACACAGATCTCTCAGTTTTCCTATTAGAGTTTTAAAAGGCCTCTTGTTTTTTCCCCTACATTCTCAGGCATTAAAGTTCCTGAGAGCCCAGGTAGGTCATTTCCATCTCAAAGGCACAGAAAGAGAAATACCAATTCCTTCTAGAAAGCTAACTTCCTAAAATGGCATATGCAAAAACCAGTTTTAGAATAGCAAAAAAGTCCCATCTTAGACATTTTCAGGGATTTTTTTTCAGTTTCTAAATAGCCAATTCAGTTTAAACAAATAACAGTAATAGGCAATAATACATATCATTCACTCACGCTCACATGCCTCATTTTCAGAGGAACAAGAATCAGCATTCAAGTTAACATTCGCCTCAGCTGTTAGCTCAGCCCCTGTGGTCTTTCTTAATACAAAAAGCAACAGCTGGGATTCCCTGGTGGCGCAGTGGTTAAGAATCCGCCTGTCAATGCAGGGGACACGGGTTCGAGCCCTGGTCCAGGAAGATCCCACATGCCGCGGAGCAACTAAGCCCATGGGCCACAACGGCTGAGCCCACGAGCCACAACTACTGAAGCCTGCGCGCCTAGAGCCCGTGCTCCGCAACAAGAGAAGCCACCTCAATGAGAAGCCCGCACACCGCAACGAAGAGTGGCCCCCGCTCGCCGCAACTAGAGAAAGCCCTCGCGCAGCAACAAAGACCCAACGCAGCCAAAAAAAAAAAAAAAAAGCAGCAGCCAACCCACAGCTGGAACCAGTTTTTCCCCCTGTAACGGCGGCCAATATCTCTGCAACAGCCTTAGGGGTGTCTGTGAGCGCTCCGTACGCTCTTGGCGCCCCCCACTCATCAAGGACAGCCACCACGGGGCCCACATGCTAGTGGACGGCCACCCTGGGATGCCTCCACAACTTGCAGCATCACCCCTGGAACCTTCAGGGCCCCCCCCCTTTAGTGGACGCCCCCGCTGCTTTCCATTCCCCATTTTTATTTCCCAACATCGCGGCACTCACCGGAGTTTCCTCGGTCCCCTGGCTGCTCCACCAGTTGCTGGGCTGCACCCCGCAGGCCTACAAGGCCAGTACCGGCCCAGCTTCGAGACCCAAGAAAGAGCCCAGGGTCAGCAACAGAGACATCAATGGTCTCATGGATAGGGCGAGCTTAGACGTCTGAAGCAAGGTCCTGGAGTGGCACTCCATCCTGTGAAACTAATGGCAGGCGGGCAGGATGCGACGGCAGTCTTCGCTCCCGGCGGGGAGTGGACGGGGAGGTGATGGGGGGGGGCCGGAAACGTGAGGTTACCATTTATAGGGGGAACTGACGTCAGGTTGGCTCATGGATTACCAGGGAAACTAGCAGGGGCACGCCCCTCACCGCCCCTTTGAAAAGCTATCAGGTGGAGATGTTCTGATCTAAAGGTTAGAACAACCACCAGCTGGGTTGGGGGCAAGTCGTAGGAAGGGCGGTCATGTGAGTAGGGGTAGGTGAAGTAGGTGCTGGTTGAGCAGGGGATGTACAGAGAGCAAGAGAACAGCCATCTTGGGTGGCCTGATCATACAGAGCCTTACTGATTGAACCCCGTTCAATTAGAGAGCAGCTTGTTATTACTGGTCAATGTGAAGTAAATTATACTCTTGAACCAGTTTGTTAAGACTTATTTAAACAGCTACTTTAGCTCATTTTACATCCCAGCTATTTTCTCTTACATCTGATGTGATTCAACTGAATAGGGTGCATCCTATTTAATCACTTGCTTTGCTGTTATTCATTCTTTGAAAATGTAGTTATTGATTACATATGGCACGCCAGATAGTCAAGATACTGGTAACACAACAGTGAACGTGACAGTCAAGATCTCTGCTCTCTTGTACTTATATTCGAGGGGAGGGAAGTAGACAGAAAATAAATGAATATGCAAGACTATATAAAAAAGTGATAAGTGCTAAGGTGGAAATACATAAAGGTGCTGTTAGAGAGACAGCAGGGAATTCAGTTTAGGCAATCAAAGAGGTTTCACTGAAGAGGTGACATTTAATTTGAGGCATGAGTGGCAAGGAGTCAGCCGAGAAAGAAGCTCTGGGGAGCAGCTTTCCAGCTGCGGAGCAGCTCATGCAAACACCCTAAGGTAGGCCCCAGCTTAGCACGTTTCTAGAGAGAGAATGTCTTCCTTTCCCTCAGTTCTCACATTTTTAATGTGCGAATAGGCTTGTCTCCTGCATTTAAATATCTGTGGATGACCACGAAAATAATACAAAAATGGCCTCATTTATAAAACAAAATTTTAAACTTTGTGCCAAAGTATAAAAGGAGTTTCTGAGGGATCATCTTCACTAAAGCCTGAGAGATTGGACAAGTGGCCTCAATTCTTCCCCTAGGTAGGGCCCTCGGGAATTTTTCATTTTGAGCCCTACTACCACAACACAAAGAGCACCCGAGTTAGCTGGTCACGTTTAAAAGTCCAGTTCAAGTTCAGACAAAATTTCTTTTTTGTTGTTTTTGGTTTCCTTTAATATTGTCAAGACAGGCTGACTAGATATAACTGTTCCCAGAAGGCTGGTGTCACCCCCAGATATGTGGCTGACCTCTCTGAAACAGGCTGCCTCTGGCCAAAGTTTATTCCTCCTTGCCCCAAGTCTGATCTAAAGCTCTCTTGTCTTGTTACCAACAGGTTCAAAACATTCTTCCTTCTAAAAGTTTCCATATATTTATATAATACCCTATTATATTCAAATATATACATGTAGGTATATTCATTAGAGATATATACAATGGAGGCATCTATATATGCATATTGATAAAATTTGGGCTATATTGTTTGATTCTAGAAATAAACAAAGAGAAATATACAGATAGAAACAAGTAATTGTTTAGCCAGGCACATATATTTTTCATCCAACCGTCTCAACAACCCAGTTCAGTGAATATTATTATCACTACTAGATCTTAAATCATGAAATTGGAGCTCAAATAAGTTTTTTGGTAAAAGCCACACACAATAAGCTGGGAATGCAGCCTGGTTCTGCTTTTTGGTGGGAAGGGCTAGTTGACAGGCATATAGTACATATTTTTAAACATCAACTTCCCATGAAGGTCATGGAAATCTCCTCAGTTCTAAGAGGAGATACTACCTAAGGTGTGGCCAGAGACACATGCCAGAAGCATGATCCCACCTTGATATTTGAAATGATGTGCTGATAAGGTTGATGAAATGGGGGTGAGGGGGACCTGGAGGAGGGACAAAGGGAGAAAATGAAACAAATTAACAGATGCATTTGAAACAAGCAGGTGCTGCACACTGAAAAAGGATTTGCAAAATCCTTACAATAGAGTGGGTTACTATTTCACTGTTTTTCTCACTGATCAGGCCTAAGAAAAAGTCAATTGCACGTAGCACAGCACAGCCAGTTTTTCATTATGTACCAAGATATTCTCAACAGTAGTTATCCACAGATATAATACCACAATTGGAAAAAACAGCTGTATTTTAATAGGGCAAGTCACAACAGAAGTTTACAAAAGGGGTAGCTAGCTGATCCACAGAAATCAGTCTTTCAAATTGTGTGGCATTAGTTCTTAATAGAGAGGAAAGCTAGCCTGCAGATACAGAAAAATACAGATTACATTTGTAAATATTGACATATATTGTATGAAATATTTCTCCGCTTGGAATCTTGATCGTCCTAGTCCCTTTCCCAAAACTAATACATTTATATGTCAGTATTAGAACTATCTAATGAGTTACTTATTGCGGTGATTGATGTGTCCATATAACCCTCAGGTAACTTAACATTTTTCAATATATGGGTCAAGTCAAAGGACAGTAATGGGCATAAATATAAAGTCTTGGTTTCCAATTTTCCACCTCAATTTACCTAATTTGTATAAAATACTTTATTTAAAAGACTAGCATTTTAATTCTAATGACCATATATGTGTTTTTCTTTTAATAGGACTTACTAATATAATTTGTTTTAGTCTTTTATCAATATGCATATATAGATGCCTTCATTGTATATATCTCTAATGAATATACCTATGTATATATTTGAATATAATAGGGTATTATATAAATCATAAAATATAATGCTAATAAAAAAGTATTTTTAGTGACAAAAACTGCAGACTAAAGGTGGGACGAAAATAAGGAGTAGCTCCTTTTCATTTATCCAAAGAAGATTAAAATCAATGTTTTCATTGATCTCTAATTGGAAAACATCAAGTTCTTGAGCAGAGTTAAGCAAAAAAAAAAAGGAAACTACAATTGTTTTTTTCATTTTTATCATTAAAATTGATCAATCAGCCATAGATAGAGTGCATGTAATTATAAGACCTTAGAATCAAAATATCTTTCATTTCAACGTAAGAATCATAGTTTCCATCATTCATGGGGTTGAGAAGTCAAGGAGTGTGTGTGAGTATGAAGTGTGTCTGTGTGCAAGGCAGCTACCACTTGGCATCCCTAGCACGCTCCACAGAAATAGTAGTGTCTATGATTAAATGCATGAAAGTAGCTCGGTATGTTTTCAGCTGAATGCAATTCAACCTACCCTACTTTACACTGGCGGCAAACGCCTCAGCATGAACATATTCTTTGTCTATATTCACTTATAAGTACTCACATCTATATCACTTTGCTTGTTTGTTTGTTTTTTGACACACAGCTTGGTTTTGCTGTGAAACATTAGATAGAAAAGATTCCTGCTTGATTTGGCCTTTCCACCCATGTTCAACAAAACAGGCGTTATACAGTTGTACCCCCGGAGGTTCTGTGAAACATGGTTAAGGCCCTTTAAAACCATGAGAAAAACTATGAAAAACTATGAAGAATGAAAACTATGAAGAATGAAGTTCTCTTTAAATGGTTTGTCAAGTATCACTACTTTGATTCATAGCAACAAATACTGCAATTTTCATAAATTACACACTGCTCTATTCTTCAGGATCTGAAGCGAGTAAAGGGAAGGTTTACAGAGGTATTAGGGGTGGGAATCAACTATAGAAAAGTTTTGCAGACTATTTTGAATTCCAATTGTCCTGCAGTCATTTTGCATCTGTCTTTCTAATAAGAGTCTAAAATTTCAGCTTTAGAGGGAAGTTTAAAAATGACACCTTCCTTTAAAGTATGAATTTGAAATTAGTTAGCAAATATATTTATACTTTGGAATTTTCTAAACAAAAAACACCGACGGTGTGTGTCTGTGTTTTATCGCAGTTGCCATGGTAATCAAATAAGCAGCCCTAGGCTTTCTCACTGCCTCGCTGTCATTCAGATTACATTTATCTCACCATCATTTTTCAGCAATACACTTTAATGAAAGCAATATTGTCTTTCACTGCAAGTTAATAAAGATCCAACAGCCATTAGTTTCCCAAGCGTTTGTTTTTAATGGTTATGAAGTTTGTGTCAGAATATAAAGTGCCAGGATATTATCCTTCTCGAGGCTTTTGGGCAGAGCATTCACAGCTGCAGAGCACTACATAATTGCATTTCTTCACTGCTAAGTTCATAACTATTAACCTTTTGGCAAGGATCACCAGAGCCACCATGTCAGAAATAACCGCCTGGCCTCCTTATATCAAACAGCTTGAAAAGAAGAGTCGTGGGCTGTGGCAGCCTGGCATCGGCGGCCCTGCCCCGCCCAGCAAGATGAAGCTTCTTCCTGGCTGACTCTTTCGACTAATTTTAAAATGAGTGCTTAAACTCTTTAATCAGCATCACACCACTCTACAGAGCAACTCTAAAAATTATGTTTCCATGGTAACAACCAGAGACGTATTCACAAGTCCTCATATTGCCTACCTAACCTATTTAATTACATGGGAACCATTAAACTATGTATGTATATAAAATTAAAGCTATATATGTATATTCCTGCATGGAATTAATCCTGCACAGAATTGCCAAGCCTCATTACTTTAATAGGATTTTAAAATACATATGTCTAGAAAAATCTTCAGCATTTATGAAATAAGACAGCAGAGAATAAAAATCCTCATACTTGTTTTTGGATCTCACCTTAATTGATTTACAAACTCTGCCTAAAATGAAACCTGTATTTTCATTCCTCATAAAAATTACTTTGGAATGCATGTGTCAGTATTCCTAGAAATATTAAATTATTTATCTGAGACATAAAGACCAATTATCCTGCCTTTCAATTCACCTGAATTTAAAACCAGATAAGTAAATACATAAATTGATAAGATGGGCAGGGCAGGGGGAGTGATAGGTTATCTGCATCACTTTCCCTTTGTCTCCAAAGCATATGTTTATTTCTTTCAGCACATATCAATGTGCTGATCAATCAATCAATGTGCTGATATCAATGAGTCTCAGGTTCTGTATAATGTCCTGGGGGTAAACCAATGAAATACAAATAAGCAAATAGTTCATGTTAAAATTGATGAACACACCATGTGCAGTGGCAGCATCTAATATAGACAGTGGGGTTAAGCCAAGAAGGCTTCCTGGAGGAGGTGAAATCTGAGCTGAATTTTGATGAATGAGGAAGAATCTGCCCAGCAAAGTAGGACAAGGGAAGGATTAAAGGCATCCTCAGAAATAAACAGCATGTGCCAAGCAAGGAAGACACTCTAAGTAAGAAAGCTCCGATTGTGTGCTATGGCTAGAACATGGAGTGCACTAGGGGTGGCAGGTGGTCAGCCTGGAGAGATAGATGGACAGCCATCAGTCAGGGTACGTGGAGACATGAAAGGGCTTTGAGTAGTGTCCGAAGTTTAGAAAGGTCATTCTGGTGGCTGTTGAACTATGTCCTAAAGGGGGGCTCAAGGTAAAGAGACCCATGTAAAAATTGAGAGGCTGGACGAAGGGAATCTGGTGGAGCTGGCAGGGATACCTCTGATAAAGAGGTAAAATTGCCAGTTTTTGGTGATTGATTTTATCCAGGAAGTGAGAGGAGAAGTTTTAAGTGGCATCAGGTTTTGTACTTACATTATTGACTTCTTAAAAGGAACATGTGAAATCACTGCCTGCATTTTCTCATATTATCCTCATTCCCCAACCCACTTAATTCTGGATTCTACCTCCACCAGTCTACTGAAATAACACACTAAAACATCTCTGGCTTCAATGTTGCTAAATCCAGTGGATCCACACTTTACAGTTGGGCTCATTCTACCGCATCCACTTATTAGAGCATCTTCCACCCTCAGCGTCCGTGATGCTGTACCCCCCCGGTTCTCCTCCTCCTCTGCATCATCTCTTCTGAACAACATTCCCGTGTGTCTTACTCCCTGCAGGACTCAGGTTTTTCCAAGTTACCACAACTCAATATACGAAATCCTAAATTCACCATCTTTCCCACCTGCCCCTCACCCCATCCCAACACTACCTTTTTCAGTGCCCCCATCTCAGTAAATGGTTCCACAATCAACCTTAGTATTTTAAGCCCTAACACTCACATTTTTTATTAACTGTTTCCTCTCCCTCAAGTCCTATATTCAACCAATGACCATGTCCTGTTGATTCTACCACCTAAAGATCTCTCATTGCCATCACCCGAATCCAAACTACTAGCATCTCTTTTAATAACTGCCCAATTGCCTTTCTGAATTCTCTCTCGTATTTCTCCAATTTGTTTTCCAGACAGCAATGTGAATTTTTAATGCAAATCTGACTTTATCACTTTGCTACTTAAAATAGTTCAAAGGTTTTCTATTGGGTGAAGGATAAAGTCCAAAATTGGTAACATGACCTATGCTGACTTGATTATCTTGCACCTGCCAACATTTCCATTCTTGTCTGGCATTGCTCTCCCCTAAGATGTCAGCACTTAAGATTTCAGAGATGGGGCTTCCCTGGTGGCGCAGTGGTTAAGAATCTGCCTGCCAATGCAGGGAACACGGGTTCGAGCCCTGGTCTGGGAAGATCCCACATGCCACGGAGCGACTACGCCCGTTAGCCACAACCACTGAGCCTGCGTGTCTGGAGCCTGTGCTCCGCAACAAGAGAGGCCGTGACAGTGAGAGGCCCGCGCACCGCGATGAAGAGTGGCCCCTGCTCGCCGCAACTAGAGAAAGCCCTCGCACAGAAACGAAGACCCAACACAGCCAAAAAATAAATATAAATAAATAAATAAATTTATTTAAAAAAAAAAAAAGATTTCAGAGATGGAGTATTTCCCACTGTTAACTAACATCCAATAGGTGTTCAAAACGAAAAGACAAAGAGTTAAAGGTCAAGGACATAAGAGATGATGATAGTGTCATCTGTATGGACACGAAATTTACAAAGGATGATGGCAGGAATTAGGGTAGAAAAAAAAGTAATTCGCCATGAATTATTTGTTGGTTTGGTTTGTTGATAAAAGTTTGCTGATTATAGTAACAAGGGAGATAGGGTAACAGTACAAACATCTTGTGAGTTAATGTACCAAGTTTCATTCAAGGAAAGGAAAGTAATGGTTTAGTAACAACAGTAAAAAGCTTAGATAGGCCAGTGTTTACTAACATCCTGCATTCTGGGTACAACCCAGAGGCCACAGAATATTACAGGAAGAGTTAAAAGTTCTGAATTAAGACCTGATTTTGCCCTTCCCTTTTCTCCTCATGCTGGGCATTGAAATATCTGAAACAAAATATTCTGTTCAATAAAATGGGAATTAGGCCAACTTCCCTGACTACCTCACAGAGATGCTAAGAAGATTAAATGAGATAATGTGCATAAATAAACTCTATGTTCTTCATAAACTCTTTAGCCTTGAACAACTTATTTTCCCTCTCATTCTCATATAAGATGGACACACCCCAGACAACTTCTTAAGGTCTTATTATCGCTAAATAAAGTTTAATTATTTTGTTATCCAGAAGTAATTTAAGAAGTATAAATTGCTTAATATACTATCATCAAATGCCTGAGTCCTTCATCATCTAGCTAAGCATCCTAAAGAAATGAATCAGTAAAGCAGGCCAAAATAGCCAACAATGCATCAGGAGGGTGGGCTCGCCACCAGTAGGCTCCAGAGTGTTTGTAAACTGTCCCTTGCAGGTGTACATTTCAGGATGAGACCATTTTTGCAGTCTACATCTTCTCCATCAGTGAGGGTCCTAGCTTCCAGTTTTCCACCATCCTCACCAGTGGGCAACCACAACCCTCCTGTAATCCAGCTGGCATTCTGGTCTAGGCAACAGGCAGGAGACGAGTAAGGTCACCCATTCCATAATTAGCATCTTGAAATCAGAGGTCAGCATCCAAAAAAGAATGAAAACTAAGATTTTTTTCTGAAGAAGGGCTAAGGAGCAAATATGTTGTCTAAAAATAAAGACTAGCCACGGATTTAAAGAGGCAGCTCCAGGCCTGAATTATGAAGTAACTTGACAAGCTTCGTGTCTCCCAAACCCCAAAGCATATGTCTAATGCTCCAAAGCTGGGTGTTCCCCTTCCAAGTCATCTGATCCATTTTCTATTTTCTGTTCCACGGGATCAAGAAGAGTCCTTCAGCAAACACAATTCTTCTATGTAGGTAAGTGTTGATTTAATGAATTACTTATTGTTTTTTTTTTTCAAAATCCACATTCAGGTGGAAAATGTCTGCAAATTTAGTATGTGTTGAAGGTTTTCTGATTCTTAGTTTTATGCTTATATTGTTTCTAGCAATAACACTCAACGCTTGACAATTGGAGTGCCACTTATTCATCTAGCATAGCTGCAGGTAAGTGACATAATAATGCTGTCTAAATGGACTTGCGCTGACATGTCGAAATCATGTTAATGAGTTTCCAAGTGAAGAGATTACAACTGACTCTTACAGACTTCATAAATGAGGTGATTGTTTCTTATATTTTATATTTCAGGTTCAGCTATACAAAATAAGTAGCTAGTAGCAATAAGGGATTTAACACTGTTTTTTAATGACAAAATAACAGATTGCTTTCTTTTCCATTTCAGATTTATACTTTCAACATGAATCCCTTCACGCAAAGATTTTACAGTGATGACTCTAAGATATTGGCAAGTCCTGTTCAATTCAAGCCCCAGCAATATGATGGGAATATAGTCTTCTTAATTCCCTTTCTAATCACCTAGCCCAGGAGAAAGAGGGTTATAGGATTAAAGCCATTGCTGTCACATAAGATTAATATATCCATATGTAAATTAGATTCAGAACATAAATCTATCATATGCTCAGGGCTGTACCTAAGAAAAATCTTACCAGTGGCCAGATAACTGGACATTATACAAAACAGGTCACAGAGAATATGCATGAAAACAAGTCATTGTGACAGATCTTGATGGAAGAATAAGACTATAGAAAAGTCATAAAAAATGTCATATTTGTGATATATTTGGAAGTATGTTGAATATTAAACTGTAATTAATTTTCAGAGACGTGGAAGAAATAAGAAAGATTTGTTTAATTAATTCATCCAATAAATATTTATGGTGTCTTTGCTATATGTGGGCACTGTTCCAGGTCCTAGGGGATCAGCATGAAACCGAACAGAAAAATCCTCCACCTTCATGGAGCTCATATTCTTATGAAGAGACACAAATAATAAATAAATAAATAAATAATAGAGCATGAAATTCTCCTTCTGGCCAATATGAAGTAACAGGAAATCAATTTAATCTCTCATTTGGAACAATCATAAAATGGAAAAATATATGAAACAATAGCTTTCAAGACACTGACCATCATACAATGAAGGACAGTGATCCCTGAAATTAACTGATTTTTCTCATTGATTTTTTTTCCCTCTAGTGGTTTGAAATATATGCATTTAATTTTTCTGCTGTTACCCTTCATTCATTCAGTGAATACTTAATGAGCATCTACTATGTACCTGACAATCTTCCAGGTTATAGTGATGTAGCAATTAGGTAGAGGAGAGGTAGACAGATAATAAATGAGCAAATAAATGTATAGTAAGCCAGATGATGCTAAGTGTTATAAATAGAGTAGGGGATTTGCTGTCTGTGGGAAGAACACTTGCTATTTTAAATGAAGTTATCAGATAGAGCTTTGCTTAGAAAGCAACATTTGAGCAAAATCTATAGTATGTCAAGAAGAAAGCTATGCAGGTATCTGAGATAAAGCTGAATGACCAGTGGAAGTAAGGAAAAATGGTATATGCATGCCACGAACTTTGAGGAATTTCTTCATGATACAGGGTGTATGGTTCAATGTAGAAGGAGGCAACCCTAATTGACTCACAACTCCCCACAAATGTGGAAAACAGGATGCTGGAGAAATAAATGAAGGCATCTCAGAAGAACTGTATATCAAATCCCTAATTTGGCAAGGTAAAGGCAGGCAGTGAGGTGGGTAGCCAAAACCAACCATTTCAGTGCAACAGGGATTCCTTTAAGGCTAAAACAAATCAAGAAACTGTGTGGTGTGGCTTCCTTCCAGAGCAGATGTCCCCCACAGGCAAACAATACAAAACAGAGTCATAGAGGGACAAAGCCTACCCTAGTGTGATTTTCTTCCAGAACAGGCAGCCAAAGACAGAAATCTAAGGTTCTAAATCCACTGAAATAAGCAACAGAGGAAAATAACATTAAAAATATTAGGAATTTGCTTATTGAGGGTAATGGTTGAGTTCTTTGTTACAGACCACGCTTCCCCACCCTTCCAAGAATGTCTAGAAAAGCTGTTCACAATATTTATACACACATGAAAAAAAAATCTACTGGAAGCCACCAGAAAGCTACTAAGTCAGATAGGACTTAAGGGGACACGGGTCACGGAGAAAAGGGAAGCTCATTAGAGAACATTATGCACCCTTGTCTTCTGTGGTAATTTGTAACTAGCTAGACAGAATGAGAAGGTGATCAGAAAGGGGCTGTTAAGAGACTGCGAGGGCTTCCCTGGTGGCGCAGTGGTTGAGAGTCTGCCTGCCAATGCAGGGGATGCGGGTTCGAGCCCTGGTCTGGGAAGATCCCACATGCCGTGGAGCAACTAGGCCCGTGAGCCACAATTACAGAGCCTGCGTGTCTGGAGCCTGTGCTCCGCAACAAGAGAGGCCGCGATAGTGAGAGGCCCGCGCACCGCGATGAAGAGTGGCCCCCGCTTACCGCAACTAGAGGAAGCCCTCGCACAGAAACGAAGACCCAACACAGCCAAAAATAAATAAATAAAAATAAATAAATTAAAAAAAAAAAAAAAGAGACTGAGAAGCTGAGCAGTACTACTGGAAATTTCATGAAGCTGGGAAGACAAAACATACATTTCAGGATACACAAAGGAGGAAGGGCACTGGTAAATACCCCAGGCACCCAACCAGGACATTTGGAAGAACTACACTGTAAGAGTAAGGATTATGTGAAAATGACCAACGCTAACAGAAGTCTAAAAACCAGCTTCCAACCAGCTTAATGCTATTCTGGATTGAAGTAATCTTTTCTACTCTAGCCGCCAACCAGAAAGAAACTTCTCTGTCAATGAAGTTCATTTTAACCAGAGTCTCAGAATATCTCTACACTTTTTCAACTACTATGTCTGGCCTTTGAAGAAAAATTGCCATGACTCAAAGCAAAATAAATAAAAGCCAAGAGAAAAAACAGAGAATAGAAATGGTTCCATACATATTATAATACCATATATTGGTTTACAAAATACGAACTTTAAAATAAGTGTGATTAACATGTTCAACAAATAAATTACAAAATGGAAAACTTCACCAGAAATCAAAAATATATAAAAAAGAATTACATGGAAATTCCTGAGCTGAAAAATATAATAACTGAATTTAAGAACTCAATAGATGGATTCAGTAGTAGATTAGACACAGCAGAAAAGATTAGAGGATTAGTGTACTGAAAGATAGGCCAATATATCCAGACAGAAGGGTACAAAAGGGAAAAAAAGGTGGAAAACACACAAATAAGTTAAATAGTATTACAAGACAGGGTTTGTCAAGCTTTTTCTTTTTAGGTTTTGTGGGACATATGACCTCTGTCACAACTACTCAACTCTTCAGTTGTAACACAAAAGCAGCATGGATAAGACATAAACAAATGGGTGTGGCTGTCTTCCAACAACCTTCATTTACAAAAAGAGGTGGTGAGCAGAACTGTGCCCTGGAACTGTACTTTCCTGACCCTGATAGAGGACAAAGTGGAAAATTTAACATACATGTAATTGGGGTCCCAGAAGTTGAGGATAGAGATGATGGGGAAGAAGCAATTTTGGGAGAGATATTGACTAAGAATTTTCAAAAAAAGACATGTCACAGATTCAGGAATCTCTATTGCTGGCTCATCACATAAAAACTGATCAACTATAGCCAAAGTGAACATCTTAAAAGCAGCCATAGCAAAAAGACACATTACCTTTAAAGGAGCAACAATAATGCTGATGGCCATTTTCTCAACAGAAACAGTGGAAGCCAGAACACAATGAACAAGATCTCTAACGTGAGGAAAGAAAGTTAACTCATGGTCTAGAATTCTAGAGTTAGCAAAAATACCCTTCAAAAGTAAAGATAAAATAGTGACATTGTCATACAAAAAAAAAAAAAAAACTAAGAGAAATCATCACCAGACAATCAACAGCATAAGAAATAAACAATAAAGAGAATGCTCCAGGTAAAGAAAATAATCCCAAAAGGAAGGGTAAAAAAATCTACAAAGAAAAAGATTAATAAAGAGGTTAAATGTATGTGTAAATCTAAATGAATATTTATAGTGTAAAACAATGATAATGTTTTATTGCGGAGATTATAATATACGTAGAAATAAAATACATGAAAACAATAACACAAAAGGTGGAAGGAATAAAAGGAGTTAAAGTAGTGTTCATCCTTTGCTTTGTACAGAAAATGATAAAAGCATTTTTTAAAACATTTGACTCTAATAAGTCAAGGATGCATGCAGTAAACCCTAGCGCAATTCATAGAAGAATATAAAAGGAAATATAACTAAAAAGCTAATAGAAGGGGGAAACGGCATGATTGAAAAAAGGACAATGGAAGTCCAAGGAGGTGAATCACCCTGTAGAATCAGAGTGAGGGTTAAATTACATAATTACAAGAACAAACTCAGAGAGATGAGGGATGAGCAAAGAAAAGGGTAAGGACCTGAAAGCCCCCTGCAGGAGTGAGACAAGGCTGAAATAGAGGCTTGTGGAGAGAAATCAGGATAAAAATGGTGATAGAGTTGGCGCAATTGAGACAGGAGAAAACAGGATAACAGGAGGTCGGCAAGAGGAAAGGCTATGAGGTCTCTACTATGTGAAGAGAATCACTGAAGTAGTAGAGAGGTAGACAAGAGATATATTTGGGAGGTTTTACCATGCAAAGCTATCTTCTATATCATAAAATACAGATAATGAATATATCACCTTTAGACTGGTTAATATTTAAAGAGGAAAATATCACTTTAGTAGCACTATAACTCATTCACAGAAAAATTCTAGCTGTCCAACCCTACTTTAAGCATCTTTAAGTTTTGACATACAGCACAAACTTCATATCATGGCATAAAAATAGGCATAAAAATGTTGAAAAAATGATGATACAGGCCAGCAAGGAAAGATTACTAATAATTGAAAGCAAACTTCATTGTAAAAAAGAGTGATGTATTTTGCGACTTTTCTCATGTGACTAAAAGGAATTAGCACAACAAATTCCTATGATGCCATGTTTTTTTCATATTACATTATTTCAGTTACTGAAAGTGTGAGAGGATGCAATGAAATAGAATTTGGGATCAGGCTTTAGTTCATTTGAATTTCAATGTCTGGAGCAAGAATTTTTTGTATTTAAATTAATCATCACAGGCTGAACAATGGAAATTCTGAATCAGGTAGCACTAGTGATGGTGTCTGTATGACTAAAGAAACATTGAAAATATATTAAATGCGGCTTATGAAAGTTGACATTTTGCTTTCCTAATAAAACATTTGAGTTGAGAAACACTGAAGACTTCTTGTCAAAATGGATCTATAGATTCAGACTTTGGTTAAATTTCTTTGTTGCTGTTATAGTGATGATGGATATGAAATAGGAATTCCAGACTCAACATCACCAATGTCCAAAATAGAACAAAACCTAAAATGATGAGCAGAACAGAAGGCAGAGAGGCCAATTTGGCCCCTCATCCAGGAGCAGGCAGTTGGGGCCAGGCATTTTGTTCCCCTAGGATAGAAAACTCAAAGGTGTTTTTCGTGGGTGGGAGACTGAAGAGCTAGAAAACCCGAGCCGAAATCTGCTTGAAGCCAGGACCACAGATGTCACTGGAAATGATTTGCTGTGGTTTTAGAAGGATACTGACCCAAGGAAACACAAAAAGCATAAATTCAGGAGCTGAACCAAGTTGCCCATTTGTCTGATAACAGGATCTTCATAATCCCATTATCCATGATGGCGGAGGACCCCAGATGCACTTATAGGACCTGATTCTGGACCAGCAGCCGGGGAGTCTGGAGGGGTGCAACTGTTATACAAAACTCAAAGCCAGAAAAGTGTTTGCAGAGAGAGTGACAAAAAATATAAAATAAAAAGCAAACACATAGAAAATTTTCTACTCAAAATAAGACTTGAAAACCAAAATTCCAAAATATCTAATGCTAAGAAATTTTAAAAAATCAACAAGCAGCTAATGAATTTACTTCAAGTGAAATTACTTTTATGAAACAGTCTGGAAAAATACCTTAAAATTAATGTAAATTAGATATTTAAAGAGAAAATAGGATAAACAACAAGGTCCTACTGTATAGCACAGAAAACTATATTCAATATTCTATGATAAACCATAATGGAAAAGAATATTAAAAAAAGAATTGTGTATATATGTATAACTGAATCACTTTGCTGTACAATAGAAATTAACACAACAGTGTAAATCAATTATGCTTCAATAAAAATATATATTGATAAAAAATAAAATTAAAAAAGAGAGAATAAAAGTAAAACTTCCTTTAAAGTAGAACTGAATTTTTTAAGCAAAAGCAAATGTAACAAGAATCAGTAGACATGAAAAATCTTGGAAGGAAAAAAAAGTTGTTAAAAATTTTTAAATGCAACAGATAAGATACAGTCTAGACCAATGCTACTCAAACTAATTTTGGTAAAGAATCATTTTTTATCCAATCTGATACTTTTCTAAAGTAAAATAAAAATGAATTATTATAGTAAGTTAAATGGAAAAAATCCAGACATGCAAAATACAAGCAAATTTTTATGATATTCAATAGACATAAAACTACATTTTAATAAATATAATCAGAATGAACACAATATAAGAAAAAATAAAATAATTTCAAAAATTATACATCTACTTTGAAACTTTGCATATAGACGATTAAAATACAGAATCAGCACTATTTACAATAGCCAGGACATAGAAGCAACCTAAATGTCCATCAACAGATGAATGGATAAAGAAGATGTGCATATACACAATGGAATATTACTCAGCCATAAAAAAGAACAAAATAATGCCATTTGCAGCAACATGGATGGACCTAGAGATTGTCATAATGAGTGAAGTAAGTCAGACAAAGACTAATATCATATGATATCACTTATATGTGGAATCTAAATAAAGGGTACAAACGAACTTATTTACAAAACAGAAATAGAGTCACAGATGTAGAAAACAAACTTATGGTTACCAGGGGATAAGGGAGGGGAGGGATAAATTGGGAGACTGAAATTGACATATACACACTACTATATATAAAATAGATAACTAATAAGGACCTACTGTATAGCACAGGGAACTCAGTACTCTGTAATGGCCTAAATGGGAAAAGAATCTAAAAAAGAGTGGATGTATGAATATGTACAACTGATTCACTTTGCTGTATACCTGAAACTAATACAACATTGTAAATCAACTATAGTTCAATAAAAATTTTTAGAAAGATACAGAATCACTATTACATTAGCAACTTCTTGAAATTCTGCAAATAGTTATTAGTGAAATAATGATTTCTCCTTCTTAAACACGTTGAATGATATCAATGTATATCAATAAATATTTGAAGTTTTTGATGTGACAAATAGGCTTGCTTTTTGCCTATAAACTTATCTAGTTTAAAATAGATTGGCAAAAATACTCCTCAAAGGGGATAATGTACTTATAAAATGTTTCATATGTTTTGTTTTAATAACATTAGTAGTAGAGAAATCAAATTCAAAAGAGATCTCAGGATATTTTTTAAGCTTTTATCCAAAATGAAGCAAATGACACTGAATTTTCAAAATGTCATCTTCAATTCTTCATTACTATTCAGATCCAACAATTTACACCGTAAAATTATAATTTCATTTAAATTACCTTATGATAAAAAAAAATGGACTCTGAAGCCATGATTTTTTTTTCTGTCCATGGATTTCTTTTGATTAAAAAAAAAAAATGAAAATAGTCTGCCACAAACCCCAGTCTAACCTGAGAAACATTAGATGAATTGAAATTGAGGGACATTCTACAAAATACCAACCTTAGCAATATTTCTCAAAATTATTAAAATTATAATACATACATACATGCATATATACATAAATAAAACAAGGCAAAACTGAGAAACTGTCACCAATTGGAGTGCACTAAGGAGACATGGCATCTAAATGCAGCATGGACTGGATCCTGGAAGAGAAAAAGTACATTGGTAGAAAAACTGGCAAAATCTGAATAAAGTCTGGAATTTAAGTTTAGAAAGTATATCTAATCCATAGATGTTCGGGGATAAATTTTTGCAGATGTGCAATAGACAGACAATAACTTATTTCTTTGGTAAATGATATTAACTTACTGAACTTGTCATAATAATCTGTAGAAATGTATTTTTCCTTTCCATCTTATCTACAATTGAAAAATATGTATATTCCTTCCTTTGCATGGAAGTATTTAGATCATTAAAAGCACTGAGCTATGAGACAATTAAACAGGACTGACTATCCAAGTCACATGTTTAAAAAATTGAGACCAAAGAGGTTTCTAATCTTTTGGAAACACTAAGAGTTTACGCCCTAGTTCTCATATTCTTAGAATATTTCCCCTGGAAAACTATCATCATTACCAAGCACAATGTTGTTTATGACTGGCTGTCATATTACCACATAATAAAGATAATACTAAAAAGAATAATTTTGATTAACACATTAGCCTTTAACTAATTCATAATTCTGCATCATTTAGTGCATGATTCTGCTGATGTTTCCTCTCAATAACCATTGAACCTAGCACAAAATATCAGTAATTTATGACAGTTCTTTATTTTAAAAGCACATATGATTGGTAACTTAAATATGCAAGTCTAAACAGCTTGTTTGATAAAGATCAAATCATATTGGTCATGAAAAAGTATTTAAAATTGAAATTAAAAGACCAACCTATAAACCTGTTAATTATATTGAAAGCAGTCTTAACAGAATTAGTATAGCTTTGAATACATTTTTTTAATTAAGAAAGATTTTTTAAATGATTTCAGCATTTAAGTCAAGCAGCTAGCAAAACAGCAATAGAGATAACATAAAGAACAAAACAAAAGATATAATTAGGATAAAAGTAAAAATAAATAAGATAATAATTGATTCAACAAAGTTGGTATTATATCAAAAAAGCAAACTACGTAACATAAATATTTATAGATATTGACCAAGGAAAAAGTTGACTCAAATAAAACATATGAATGAAAGGAGGACATGACCACAGCTTCATTAAAGATTTTTTACATTTTAAAAGCTTAAATAGCTGCTCAAGAAAAACTGGAAACGTGAATGAATTAATGACCAGTAAATCAACTGAATTGATAATTAAAAATCTTACCCTCAAGGACTTTCCTAGTGGTCCAGTGGTAAAGAATCCGCCTTCCAGTGCAGGGGACACAGGTTCGATCCCTGATGGGGGAACTAAGATCCCACATGCCGCAGGGCAACTAAGCCCACATGCCACAACTACTGAGCTCGCACACCTCAACTAGAGAGCCGCGTGCTGCAAACTACAGACCCCACACGCCATACTAGAGAGAGAAAACACCCACACTCCACAACTAGAGAGAAGCCCACGTGCTGCAAAGAAAGATCCCACCTGCAGCAGCTAAGACCCAACGTAGCCAAAAAAAAAAAAAAAAGAAAAGAAAATAAATTAAAAAAAGAAAAAATCTTACCCTCAATGACCTCACTTACCCCAGAATCTCCAGGCTCCCACTGCTTCTATATAGGATTTATTTTGCCAAGCTGGCAAAGAAAAAAAGTAATTTTTTATTGCAACAAATTGTTTCAAAGAATGTTCTAAATGGGTGAAGTGCCTCATTTTATAGTACTAGAATAACTGGAAACTAAAATCAGACAGAGATAGCACAAGATAAGAAATTTATAGGCCAATCTCACTTTTGAACACAGGTAAACATGCTACATAAAACTCTAATATAAAATGCAGATAAAGAAAGATGAATCATAAGCAACTTGGTTTTAACCCAGGAACAAAGGAGCATGCAACATCAGAAAATCTAATGACGTAGAACACAGCATTAAGATGGTAAAAGAAAATATCCATCTCAGAAGATGTCTATAAGCCTACAATGCTACTCAACACTCATTCACTGAAAAAACTTAGCAAGCTGAGACTAGAGACTACCTTGAACATATGAAAATTACCTATGAAAAGCCTAAATCTAAAGTAAAATTTAATGATGAAATTTTAAAATCATTCCTTTTAAAATGAGAAAGCTTCCATTCAAAATTATACTCCAAATTTTAGCTATTGCAAGGAGACAATATAAAGAAATTAAAAGCATAAGAACTGAAAGATGATATTAGGCCAAAAAAAAGTTTATTACCTTGAAGATGATGATTGTTTACATAGAAAATATGAAAGAATCTATAGACAAATCATTAGAACTAACAAAGTTCAACACTGTTTCCAGAATGAACATAAAAAACCAAGAGTGTTCCTATATAACAGTAATAAATCTTTAGAAACAGCAAAAGAGAAAAATCTCATTTAAAATAGCTACAAAAACCTTAAGATAAGTAGGAACTGATTTAACATAAAATGTGAAAATTCATGGAAAAAGTGTAAAACTTTATAAAGGTCATAAAATAAACTATAAATTAAGTTTAATTATATATCCTGTGTTATATATTTTATAGCAAGATAATATCATAAAGACATCATTTCCTTCTGAATTATTTGTTCAATGCAATTTCAATAAAAATCTAGAGTTTTTCCTGGAACTTGGTATACAAACCTCAAAATAGAAAAGAAAGGGCTAAACATAGGGAATCAGTTCTGAAGACTAGCCAGGTATAGAGATTTAAAATATACTACTAAATATTAATTCTTACATAAAGATAGAATAATATGCAAATAGAACAGAATAATGTGGTAGACTGAAAGATGCTCCATGAGGTCTGCCTTCTTTTCTTTCTTTCTTTTTTTTTTAATTGGGGTGTAGTTGCTTTACAGTTTTGTGTTAGTTTCTGCAGTACAGCGAAGTGGCTCAGCTATATGTATACATGTATCCCCTCTTTTTTGGATTTCCTTCCCATTTTGGTCACCACAGAGCATTGAGTAGAATTCCCTGCGCTATACAGCAGGTTCTCATTAGTTATCTATTTTATACATAGTAGTGTATATATGTCAATCCCAATCTCCCAATTCATCCCACCCCCCCGTTTCCCCCCTTGGTGTCCATACATATAGAGACTGTCATACAGAGTGAAGTAAGTCAGAAAGAGAAAAACAAATATCGCATATTAACGCATGTATGTGGAACCTAGAAAAATGGTACAGATGAACCTATTTGCAAAGCAGAAATAGAGGTCTGCCTTCTTTCGGAAAGGTCTTGTCTGAGCTGCTGCTAACGCTGTGTGTGGCTGGCTTCTGGTGTCAGATCCTTCAGGGTTTGCCTCAGCAGAGGGCTGCCTTCCCCGTGGCACACCTTTCCCAGAGCAACCCAAATCCAAGGACTGATTGTGGAGAAAGTATAAAGGCTGGAGCTTTTTGCCCACTGGGGTACAATTTTTAGGGGTTGTTATATTCAGAGCATTCTGTTGGGTTAACTGAGTCTTTTCTAGCCATTAATCAGTCGACCTAAGAAAGAAATGGAAAATTTTATTCGAGCCAAATTGAGAATTATAAGCTGGGAACAGCCTCTCAGAAAGCTCTGAGAACTTTTCCGCCCATTAGAGGTCAAAGCACAGTTATATAGGTTTCAGACAGAGGGCTGTACATTGAATGACATAATATTGACAGTTCACACAATCTAGCGAATAGTGGGTCATGGGTCATCATGGCCCCTTACAAGATTAAGAAGGAATGTTATCTTTTAAGGAGTTGTCTTGTTGGTGCTAGGAGAATGTTGCTGTTTGTGGTTGATCAGGTTTTTCTGTGGATGGGAGGTTTGGTTGATGCATTATGCAGATACACAATGCACAGTAAAGGGGAGAGAGGAGGCCAAAGGGCAGAAAACAATTTTCATGTTTAAATTTTTCTTTTCTTGCCATAAAATATGAATTTTATTTCATACCATGCATCACAGGTTGACTTCTCATCTGCGCAATCCTACTTCCTCCTCTTCCCTCCATAGATGCCAATCCCTAATAAATACCCTGCACACCAAACTACATCTCAGCACTGCTTCTGAACCTCCAGCCTGTGACATAAGGAGCCAGAAACAATCCACAGGCATAGGAATCCCGATAAATGACAGCGGTCACACTATAAATCAGCGGAGATATATTCCATCCATTATAAGGTGCTAAGACAAATGAGTACATGGAAAAAAATTATATCTCACATGGTACACAACAATCTACTGACTCACGATCTAAATTCAAAAAGAAAAAGCTTAACATTTTAGAAGACTCTACAGGAGAATACTTTTAAGACCTTGGATGAAACTTCCATATGACAAAAGACACTAAATAAAATTGAAAGAGAAACCACAAGCTGAGAGAATAAATTTGATGCACATATAATTGAGAAAGCTGAAATTTATAAATATCTTTTATGAATCACTAAGAAAAGGCAATCAAATAAACAAATGAGTAAAGCTTATGAATAGTCAATTCACAGGGGCAGAAATTTCAATTGCCAATGACAGTGTAGAAAGATGTTCAAGTTCATTAGCAATCAGGAAGGAGCAAATAAAAAAAGAAAGACAACATTTCTCTCCTACTAGTTTGATAAGAATTTAAAACTCTGACAGCGTCTAATGTTAAACCAATTGGATTTCACATACACTGCTCATAGGATCGTCATTATTAACCTCTACAGAGCAATTTACCAATAATTCTCTATCAAAGTACATACTCTAGTAATACTCTCCCACATTTTCACAAAGAGTCTCATACTAGACTATTTATTTAGCATTATTTAGAAAAAAGAATTGGAAACAATCTAAGTGGCAATCAATAGGAAATGGATAAGTATATTTTGCATGTTCACAAAGGAATATTATATGGTAATGAATATTCATGAAATAAGATCATTGATATCATCAAGAAAAAGATCTTGAAAATAATGTGGAGAGAAAAAGGTGCATAAATATCTGTACAATATAATATTATTTACTTAAAGTTTTAAAATAATCCAAGCAATAATACATATTTTTATGGGTGTATATATAAGTAAAAGTGTTATAAAGACATAAGTAAGTAATAAAGACAAGACTCAGAGTGGAGGTTACTTTTGGGCAGAGAGGAGAGTGAGTGGGATCAGAGAAAAGTATAGAATGTCTTCAACTCTATTGAAATGGTTTATTATTAGTGTTTTTAAAATCTAAAGCTGATACCATTTCTTCTATGCTAAGTATAACGCTGGTATATACTATTTAATCTGAAGCTTCTATGGCAAAAAAAAAAAAAAAAAAGATTTAAAAAGCCTAAGTTAACAGATAAATGTCTATTAAGTTAATCCCCAGAGTTTTTTAAGAGAGATAATAATCTCTCTAAAAAAATGAAGAAAATAGGAAAATAGGCTTAAGAGTTACCACCTAGTTTAAATTTGATTAAAGTATTCCTAACAGTTCTGAGGTGAGTCTGTGTTGAGTCACGTATTATCTTTAATTTCCAATAGTATATGACTATCAACCTACACACTCTTGATTCACTTCAATAGTTTTAATCAGTTTTACCTACTAAGGATGTTCTACATTTGGGCTAAGTCTCACTTATATGTGAGAGAATATTCTATGTTTTCAAACCTGGGGAACTTTCAGCTCTACTGATCTTGGTTAGTGGAACTTATCAGGTCAACTAATCAACAAATATTGGAAAAGAATGGATGCTCAAATGTTGGGAAATGACATACTAGCTGCGTGCATAGCACTCAAAATATAATTTTATACTTCTTTACATGTTGTTTATGTGGATTTAGTTTTCATTTCAATTCCAAACACTTTCCCTGTTTTTCTTGAAGTAAATGATACCTACCAATAATCTGGTATTAAAACAGAGCAAGATATGATGTTGGGTACGTTTACAATCTTTAACTCCTTAGGTACATGCAATATTACAAATGCCCTTTCACTTCTTGATACGTTGTTCAATAAATAAGAACCGTTACAGCAGTCCCCAACCTTTTTGGCACCAAGGACTGGTTTCGTGGAAGACAATTTTTCCACGGATGGGGACGGGGGGGTGGGGGGGGGGATGGTTCAGGCGGCAGTGTGAGTGATGGGGAGCGATGGGGGAGCGGCAGATGAAGCTTCGCTGGCTCACCGCTCACCTCCTGCTGCGCCGCCCGCTTCCTAACAGGCTGCAGACCAGCACCGGTTCTCGGCCCTGCAGGTTGCGGGGACCCGTGCCTTAGGACACATATTTTTAGATAAATTATATTTTTAATTTAGAATAAAAACTTTCTGCTACTTTGATGACATTCTATAAAAATATAACAAACATTAACTCAAGCAAATTTTTTACTTTATTTATTTTGAACTACATTTTCCCTATTTTCATTATATAAGAAAGGAAGAATAAAAAAGAGAGTACAGGAGAAAAAGGTATTCATAACTGTTCTACTCCAACAATAAAACTTCTGTTAATTTTTTTGTCTTGCATTCTAGTACTTGAAATAACTACATATAACATGTTGCACACATAATCAGAAATAGATCCATCAGGCATTTTTGCTTAAAGTACTTTGCCAGCCTTGCAGCCCAAAGTGTCCCAATATTTGAGTTTAACTATCTATTTGCATCCGCTCAAACCAACAAGCTCTCTATGGGCCCAAGACTCATAGTGTTCTCCGAAATCCATGTTTTCTTCCCCATAAACGAAACCCTCTTGCATCAGGCATAGCCTGGTGACTTATTCTTGCCAGTGGATGTGGGCGAGAGCGAAGTTTGTCTCTTCTAGGCCAACACAGTAAAGCCTAGCTGTGCTTTCTCCACATGCACTGGCTCTGAGGGCTTAGGGGGCTGGATAGGCCACTGTAAGCAAGAAGCCTGGGTCCCTGAATAACTATGACTCACACTGGCCTGTGACACGAGCTAAAAGTAAACTTCTATAATGTTAAGAGAATAAGATTGCATGGCTTGCCTGAATAACAGCTAGCATTACTTACCCTAATACAATTTTTAAAAATAACAGAAGACACAACTTCAATTTTATAAAACAAATTCAACAGAAAATATTAACAGGAAGTGTCATCTTAGCAAGAGGCCTCTCATGATCACCTACTCACCCACACCTGGAACTCCCTACTCCTTTCCCTGCTCTGTTTTCTCCACGGCACATATCACCATCTGATACAGCACAAATTTAACTTATTCATTTCTTTATTATCTGCAGCTCTCTATTAGAATGCAAGGTCCATGAGGGAAGGAACTTTTCTCTGTTTTTTGCTCACAGCTTTATCCCCAAAATCTATAAAAGTGCCTACCACATAATAGTTTCTTAATAATTGCTGACTGAATATCTATTGAAGTACAGTTGCAATTTAGAAATTGTAAAATATCTAATCCCATTTAATAATCAAAACTTCAAATTATCAATATTTAAATTGTCTTTTCTCCCTCAATTAAGGTCTTCTGTAGGTAGAAGGCCAGAAGAGAAGCAGTCTTTCTTCTCTTCTCCCACCTTCTAGTCTTTAGTCCCATGTAGCTGAGCAAGTTTCCTCACCCCTTTTGGGTTAGAGCAGAGATTGAGGAAGAGGTTGGGCTTGTGTTGAAGGAGCAGAGCATTTCTGAGTTGACTGTTCTACATTAAGATGAATCCCAGCAGTCAGAGCCAGGCAGGTGCATAAAACTGATGTATACCTTGTGAATTCTTCTGAGACCCCTGGGAACATTCCCACGAACAGGTGATTCATTTTCCTCTGGGCAAGTGTTCATCCCTCATCCCCTTCTTGCATTAATGACTTACTCTAAACAGATGCTCCATCATTCTTTCATGTAGTATTCTTGAAAAGAATTAAAAAGATCTATAGGGCAGGCCTGTCTGTCCCCACTTAACCCACCTCTAAGTCCACAAGAAATTAGCATCCTTTGCCCCAACAAAAGGCAAGAGGGTAGTCCAATCTTATCCTAGCATCAAACTCTTTTCCCTCAGCCATCAAAGGAGCTAGCCAGCCATCTCTTGTCCTCTAGATTTCTCACTGCAGTAAGAAACCAAGTTCTCTGTGTGACTCTGTTGGAGGCCCTCTTACATGACTTGAAAAGAATATAGAAGCACCTCTCCCCCCACCACAGACACCCAGAATAAGGTTTGACCAAATGTCTGGGTACCCGAGGTCCAGTCAAGTCGACACATAAAATTAACCACCACAAAGTCTTTTTAAAAAATACTGTCTGCCATGATGCATATATCCAAACTATAAATAAAAGAGAGTATAAGTCAAGGGTTAAGATCCAATCGTTCCTCAGTATGAAAATGATGATGTATTTTGCCAGGAATGTCTGCCCTAGTCCTACCTAAATTCTCATTCATCCTACTTCTGTGTCATACACTGGTCCCCTTTCCTGTGCCCATTGATCTCTGCTTCCCTGTTTGAGAACTTCTGTGCCTACTGCTGAAACTTCTCAGCAGATCTATCTGCAGTTGTTCAGGGTCAGACTTGGAGCATAAAGCCTTCGTCAGCTTTCTTTCTACAGCTCTCAGAAGCCCTACTCCTCATCTGCATTGCACAAAATCTTTGCAGCCCTAGAACTTCAGGGAAGCTTCTTGCTGTTACTGGGTTCTGAAAAATGCCCTGAGCAGCCTTCTGTTACCAGCAACTGCTGTTCTTCCCTGTATAATGTTAAGTAAATGGGTTTGAAAATCACACAGTCCTGGCTTCGAACACTGGCTCTGCCATTTACAATTTGTATCTCTTTGGGAAATACAATTAATCACTCTGAGCTTCAGTTTTCTCACCTAAAAAAATAGTTAAGACATGAAATATTGGTGGTGACAATGTAAGAAGATGATGAATATTAAATATTTGGCACAGTGGTTGACACAGAATAGAATCTCAACTACTATTATATTGTTATTTTGGTGGTTATTGTTACTTATGTCCTTGTTGTACCAGCTCGGGCAGAGGCCACTTATATATAGGCCACTTTAACTTTGGCAAGAAGAGAATGGCCTCTAGCCAGCGGACTCACTAAGTAAGACCACAGCATGCTTGACTCTGTAAGGCACCCTGGCAAGAGTAAGATATGGTAAGCAACTCCCTGGCCTGTGAGACAGGCCAAAAGTTTACTCTTCAACAATTTTTTGTTACATATTTCAAAGAAGGCAAGAGAAATAACATTAATTAGAACCAGATATGCACCTGCCACACTGTTAGGCTCTTTCTGCTTTAACTTAACCTAACTGAGCCTCAGTTTACTTACCTCTAAAATGAGAGTAAGAATAGTACAAACTTCATAGTGTCACTGCAACAATTAAATGATATAATGGATTAAAATTACTCATAGTGCCTGAGTAAATAATTACTATAGATCATGAAATATCATTAAGTAGAAGTATTTTATTTTAAAAAATATACATGTATATAACTCGCTGCTTGATATTTGTCATAAGATTTTCTTATTATGCTTTGGGAAAATACAAAGAAGTGAAAGCTCATTTGTCAAGTTTGAGTGAGCTTGAGGAATTAGTTAGAAGGGTAGGTTAAGTTATACAAGCTTACACTGTCCCTAAGGCATAGAGCTTAGACTCAAGCCCAACTGTGTACTCTTTTCAATACACTACTTCCTCCCATACATCCATATAGGTTAATTATTCATAATTTTTAAGTGGTTCTTGTACTAGAAGAGCCCAGCAGTTAAAAAACTTTTAGTCTCTGGACTCTTTTAAACTCTTAAAATTACTGAGCATCTAGTGTTCAGATCTTGGTTTCTAATACTATTTTCTAATAAAAAAGGACCAGGTATCCCTGAAGAAATGGCTGGTTCTAGGACTGGGGCAAGAAATCTACAAGATGAGCCTGGAGCATCTTGTAATGCTAGAAAGTAAGGGAGTGGAAAATAAATAAATAAATAAATTGACATTGATAGAAGTGTGTCAGAGGTATATAGGAGCCAACAGAAGGACTGCTCAGTGGCCAAAGCTGGAACAATTTGAGCAATAAAACAAATAAAGCAGAAAAAATTATAACTCAGCATATAAAGTAAGTATCCAACTTAGAGGAGGGCACAACTATTTTTAGTGCCCTCCTCTCTACCCATCTCCCCAAGACTTCTGCTGTGCAAAAAAAACGAAGCATTCTGGTGATAATGTGTGTTGTTTGACAAGAATGTTAGGCAAGTGGCTCTTTCCCATGTGTGATATAAGCCTGGGAAGAAGTGGTTCCAGTTTACGGGTACGGTAGTTGTGAAAGAAGTAAACATGTTTTCTAGATCTGTGAGATATTCCAGAGAGGCCAATCTGATAGGAGTAAAACATCAATCAGTTACTGAGATGGGGAAAGAAGAGCAAAAGGGAAAAGCCACAGAGATTGAGGGAGTAAGGGAAATGAGCGCCGTGGAGTTTGGGGAAGAGCAAAATTTCCACAGGGCAGAAGTTAAGCTGTAATGCTTTCAATGGCTCTGCGTGGTCAGCAGCCATTCATTTGCTGGTAGCTCCTATTTAAAGAGTTAATTTGACCCAGTTACCATGGTGTTCGACTTTGTCCATCTTCCCACACCGAGTTGAAATTCTTTTCTTCCTGAAAGCTATGATGTTGGACTAAACAACACATCCTTGTGGGGTACTCATTGGATTTTAATGAGCATCTGGGAAAACCCTGGGAGAGAGCCGTGTTCTCACAGCGCGAGGGCAGGCTTGATGCTTTCAGCTGTTGGCACTGTTCACAGTAGATAGTGTTCTCAGGAGAAAGAGTGTTAGTAAACCTTTATTTGTGTGTGTGTGTGTGTGTGTGTGTGTGTGTGTGTGTGTGGCTGCAGAGAATTGGCTGCAAAAGAGAAGTTCAATTCTCTTGTTTCTGAAAGCAGTAAAGAGGTTTCCAAATGACTTTCTCTAATGCGTTTGGTAAGTTGCCCTCAAAGACTATTGTTTGAACCTCTCAAACTATAGGCTTAAAAATCCCTCTAATGTCTTTCATTACAAATAATCTGTTTAATATTTGAAAACATGAGTTTGTTTACAAATTTCACCATTGCCCATATTGGGAATAAGATGGTACCCTGAGAAATTCTGGAAGAAGAGGTTGAAGAAGGGGGAGTCTCAATGAGAGTTGATGTAAGCTCTCCTATCCAATGTAAGAGCTGTTCAGAAAATTTCTTTTGACCACTCCACCACACAACAATGGAGGTGCTGATGCTGGTATTCCTGGTGCTTTCCCAAGAAGAGAAGAATCAAATATAGCTAGAGGTAACTACAGATATAGAGTAGCTCATTTTGCAACTCTGTATATTCTATTCCCTTCACCTAGAATAACTTTCCCTTCTTATCCCAGGCTCTCTTTTATTAATCTCTTACTCATCCCTCAAAATCCAGCTCACTCTGTACTTCCTCAGGAAAGCTTTATCTAAGCAGCAGGGAAAACTGGTTTGTGCTATTCTTGTACTAAGATCTATGCATTTCCAAAACACTTTTATTGTACCACGATTGAAGGCCTTACATCTTCTACTCTTCCACTTAATTGTCCCCCATAAGATTTGTGAAATCTTTTAGAACAAGGACCATTTCACTTTTTATCCCCAATCCTACTGCATTTCTGAATGAATGAATGAAAAACAAGGCAGGACAGAAAAGGGCAAGACAAATAAAGCTGAAGATATGCGACAAAATAGGAAGGAGGAACAAATAGCATAGGTTGAAAGTATGTCAGTCTGGAGAAGCAGACCAAGTCAAGAAAAGACAGAAGGAAGAACAAGTAGTATGAAGATATATTTTAAAGGACAATCAGTCTATATCATAAAAAGAACGTGGAGAAAATGGGAGGAGAAAGACAGAGGCACTGAGCTAGGGTAAAGCAGAGTCTGAAATGTCAGAAGGCCTTATCTCTTTATAGGGAGCCAAACTGGTGCCCCACGAGATAGAGTGCTGGACTCAGCTCCTAAACTGTTGCTTCTCCAGGAACTAGACTGATGAAGACCCTGGCAGAGGAATTGCCTTTGTTGCAGTCAGGGCAGTTAAACCTGGCATTGAAAGGAAAACGAGACCTGTAATAGCAAAGCAGTTATTTCCAGGGACAAGAGGAGATGTACATCAGTCTTTATTCCATGCCTACATTGCTTTAAATTGAGGACAGGAGTGGCCAAAGGGAGAGCTTAGTTCATAAGTTTTGGCCTGCCACAGGGGAGTCCCCCCCCAGCTCTGCAAATGTGCTCTGTATATGTGGACCATAGGCCAAGCTCTGCTCTACATGGTGTCACCACTGAATTTTGGAAGCAAACAGTATTACCTCATTTGTATCTTGATGTTCTACCAGATTGTAATTTCCTCAGGGAAAGAGACTATGGGTGTGCTTCTGGAATCAATTCTGGTATGAAACTGATAGCTGTTCCTCAGAAAGCGATTGGTCCAACATGATGGTAGTCTCATTATTGGTCTAATTTGACCACATAAGTTAGCATTCGGCATCTAGATTTCAGCCCTTTGAGACCTATTTTCCTCATTGCTTAGTCTCTGCCCCTAATTATTCCATACTTTAACTGGGGAAGGGCTGATCATAAAATTTTATGCCTACATTTTTTCCTCAATTTTTTCCAAGTTCTCCATCTTACTGTTAATTCTATAAAGTCTCATTCTTCTTCCTCAGGACCTCTTTCCCACCAGCTCCAACCCTCTGCAATCTTGAGTGCTTGCCCTCTAAGCTGACATACGCCACTAATGCTGGTTCTTCTTATCTTTTATTGTTTTCTGATGTAGAAATTGTTTCCTGAGTCATTCTTTTTCTTAGATGACACCATTATTTTGTTAATGTGCATTTTCAGATTTTTGAAGAAAGGGTATCTGGCGTATTAATTTTCCTAATCAGATAATGGCTATACTCTGCCATAACACTTGAATAGTATTCTAGGTAAGTTTAGGATTCTAGATGGGAAAAGATTTGTCTTCAGTCTTTGAAGGCATCATTCCTCTATTTTCTATCACCATAATGTAAATGAAAAGTCTTAGACCAGGCTGTCTTTCCTTTGTAGCTTAACTTCCTTTTCCTCCCTAAAATTTTTAAAATATCTTATTATTATCCTTGAGGTTCTAAAACTTCATACTGATGTGTTTAGATATAGGTCTTTTTAGTTTATTATGCTCAGTAGTACACTGGCCCTTTTAACATTTATGATACATCTCCTTTCACTCTGAAAAATGTCTTTGCATTATTTCTTTTATAGGTTTCTCTCTTCTAGTTCTTCACTCTCCTTTTATTTTACTCCTACTATTCAGATATTGGATCCTAGCTTGAGATTTTTACACCTTTTATATTTTCTTTTATTTTTGTACTACATTCGAACTGATTTCCCAAATGTTATCTTCTATTTCTTTTTTTCTAATTTTGGCAAGCACATTTTTAAATTGCCAATAGCTCATCTTGGTCTCTAAAAATCCTATTTCATAGTATGTTGTTCTTTTTCTGTGGTTATAAAATCCTCTTAAATCTCTCTGATTCTAATAATCAGGGTACATATATGCTGGGGGTTTTTTGTCTTTAATTTCTTTTCCATTTCTTGAATTTTTTGTTTCTATTGGGACCCATTTTTTTCAAGTTACTTTGCTTCATCTTTCTCTTTTATATTGCACAATTGCCTTGAAGGTTAGAGAAAACCTATTTGAATACATACATTTGTATATATATACACATATACATAATTATATATATGTATTTAAAAATAAAAAATATGAAGAGTAACCAGGAGTTCTTTGAGTACTGGAAGAATTTGTTAATGGGGCACACTTTGCTTTAAGATGAAGTGGCAGGGCTTCCCTGGTGGTGTAGTGGTTAAGAATCTGCCTGCCAATGCAAGGGACACGGGTTTGAGCCCTGGCCCGGGAAGATCCCACATGCTGCGGAGCAACTAAGCCCATGCGGCACAACTACTGAGCCTGAGCTCTAGAGCCCGCAAGCCACAACTACTGAGCCTGCGTGCCACAACTACTGAAGTCCGTGCACCTAGAGCCCGTGTTCTGCAACAAGAGAAGCCACCGCAATGAGAAGCCCATGCACCGCAACGAAGAGCAGCCCCTGCTCACCACGACTAGAGAAAGCACACGCACAGCAACGAAGACCCAACACAGCCAAAATCAATCAATATATAAATTTATTTTTTTTAAAAAAGATGAAGTGGCAGGGGGCTACTTTTGACAGTGCAAGTGTTCGACTGCACTGGGTCCTGCTGCTTGCTGCTTACCAAATCAATACTTACAGATGTTGATAGAGAGGAAAAGTGCCTTTAATCAGAGTGCCAGCAATCTGGGGAGATGGGGGACTCAACATCCCCCCGAAACCACCTCCGAAGATTCTACTTGGCCATGAAAGTTTTAAAGGGAAGTAGTCTCAGTTAATCATTGAGATAGGGGGTCAGAGTCATCACCATTCCCCACTGCGTGCAGGCAAGTTAGGCGAAGAATTGTGTAATTAAAAGATTTGAAAGGTGTGCTTGGGCTGGAGATGAGTAGAACATGGGGGTGCCCGGTTTAAAAGTTAGTTACAGTATAGCTTTGCTAAAGTGACAAGAAAAGGGGCTTCCTGCTGAGGGCAGTTTTTTGCAAAGAGCTGCTTACACAAGGATCCAAATTGCTAGAATGAGAAGGACTTACCCTGGGGTACATCCAAGCTAGCTCCCCTCTTTCTCTTCTTTGATTTTGACCTGGGCTAAATTCAATAGCTACAGACAGTTCTTGTGAGGAAGTTGTTTAATGTGGTTGTCTGTTCTCTACACAGACCTTTAACAGGCAATGAGACTGAGAACAGGCATCCAGGAATATAAAGAGAGGACAGAGGGAAAACGGTGTCCAGGAAGCCAAGAGAAGGATGAGCTTCAAAAAGGAAGAAGTGCTCGATCCTACTGCAAATAAACCAAGTAAGTTGCTACATGACGCTGCCTCCTGGTCAGTACTGATTGTTCTCTGGGTGGCATTTGACCCAAATTGGGCCAATGAGTAGTCCCTTTTCCTCTCTTTGATTTTGTTTCTTTGTTATTTATTTAGTTTAGATTGAGGAAAAAGAGTTAGTATAATATCTCTCTATTGGCTTTGGCCATAACATTTAGGTGCTGTCATTACCCATGTTTCCACAATGACATTAAAGCTGGTCTGCAGTGAGAGAGAAGCAGGGAGCCAAAGAGCAAAGAGAAATGGAGCTGAGTGATGGAGAGCATCCAGGCATTGTCTGAGATGCTCACTGGACTTTCTCTTCTCACCATGCTGCCGTGTTCTTACCTGTGGGTTCTGTGAGGTACTCAGGCTGTCTTATAATACATTTCCCTTTGCTTAATCAAGCTTGGGCTGTATTTATATCATTTGCAATTGAAAGAGCCGTGATTAAAGCAACAGTATTTCGGCTATCATTTGTCTCAACTTTAAAATGTATTAATACACTACAAAATCTTTTTAAAGAATGCCTAAGTGAAGAAGAAAAGAAGCTTAAAATGGCAAAGGAAATATATATGACTTTTCCCTAAAATGTGGACCATGAAGATTGTAAGAGCAAATTTTCAGAGAGGTGCCACCCCTTCCAAGATGATAGGAACATTATAAATAAGTTACAAGTAAGTACATTTTAGGGCTACATATTTGGTATAACTCTAGGTTCATAAAAACCTGATTTTTCAGGTTTCAATATTATATAGGGCATAAGGTGTGCTTAAAACATAGAATTTTGCTAGGAAAAAAACTGAGGTCTATACATTAAGCCTTAAGAAACTCTTAAATGGTAGTTCTCCATGTTGACCACTTGTTTTTTAAAAAATGTGATTCACTGCCTTTTTCAAAAAACTGTGTTTGTAAGGTACCTACAAGAGCAGAGAATGGCATTCTTTAGTTGCTGTGGCAACAGCAGAATGAGTGAAGCAGGAAAGTTAAATACTTAAGCTTCATCAGGAGCCAACAAGAGTGGAGGGGGAAGGGTGTTTCATTTATATTCTGAGGCACATAACCAGTTAAGTGATGATTTCTGCTAACTTCTGGCTCCTGCAGGCTATCTATTTATGGACTTCATTTACTCAAAGAAAAAACCCAGGAGGCAACCCTAAGGCTTGACAGTTTACTAGCTAGAACCAGATCTGATCTATATTTATGTCTATCTGTCTATATTTTTTATTTCTTTACATATTCATACAGAAAAGAACATAGCACCTATATATTAATAACCCCTCAGTCTCTGCATTTTCTGGGCATGTAAACTAGGGATGATAATAAACTTACTTCATAGAGTTGTTACAAAAATCAAATTTGTTAACAGATGTAAAATACTTGGAATGGTGTCTGTGACATAGTAACTGCTATGTAAGTATTAACTGTTTTATCAGTGGCACAGCAGACCATAGCCATTCACAATGTCAACCTGAAGTACAGGCTTTAAGGTTAGAGGGAGGGCTTGCAGCAAGTAGCCTGACCCTGAGAAGACATTGCTGACTACTGGAAGCTTCTGGGAGTTACTGTGCATTCATCCAACAAATATGTATGAAACACATGTCATATCACAGTACTATGCTGTGTGGTAAAAGAGATATGAAAGTGAATGTGACATGGTTCAAATACCCTTCAGGAAAAGAATAAGAAAAAAGGTGAAAACATAGGAGAAAATGGGGGATAAACGATCCTGTATAAGAGAAGGCAGAAATATGTAGTCTGAAGAACACAGATGGAGAAGTTGGCCTTGAACACAAAAATAGACATTTAACCATTGTTGCCTTCCTGAAGGGCAATAAGGATGAGAATGGGCTTTGCCAAATTTGTAGGTTGGCCAGACAAGCCAAGAAATGGCAATGAGATCTCACCTAATGGGCTCAATTTTCCCAATTATGTTTGTCAAGTGGGCAAGTTATCTGCACAGGGACAGGTGGAAGAGGGTTTTCTGGTAACCTGAAGGAAAATGGTAAAAGTTTGAAATAAACATTTATGGGAGTAAAAGTGGAAGCTAAAGCAGGAAAAAGGAAAATGCTGAGAATTACTAGGGATCCAGATGATGTTGAGGTCCTAATTTTATGGGGACACCATTGTACAAGCTTATTTAGTTTTCTCAGCAGTTTTCTACTAATTGGGTAGAGGAAAGATAAAGTGGATAGTAACACTGACCCAGAGTTGGGAATTTGCCCGTTATGTACAGGGAAAGACTAACAATAAGACTAACAACAATAATAATATTATATAGAATTTGCCATACGCCAAACATTAAATATTACATGTGTATTACTCCTTAATCATTACCCCTTCTATGTTTATGACCCATAGTGCCTCCTGTAGACACATGACTTGTTTAGGACAGTGGAACGTGAGCAGAAGTGGCCGTGTGCCGGTTCTGAGCAGAAGCTTCAAGGGGGAATCCTGATTCAGCTAGAGTGCCTGCTCGATTCCCACTTCTGGACAAAACTGGTTCCTTTAGCCTGAGTCCCAGAATGAAAGGACACATGGACCAGATCCATGGCAGCCGACCCACAGCCTCTAACATGTAGCCTGAGCAAAACAACAAATGTTTTTTAGAAGCTACAGAGACTTGAGAGGGAAGAGGTTGTTTATTACCCAATTATTACATGTAGATACTAGTCATCCCTATTTTACATACTCCCTCCCTATCAAACTAAAATATAAGAATATTTTTGACAGTCAGCATGCCAATAAACACTTTGGGCACCTATGTAACATGACAGGAGGTATAAATAAGATCAATCTGGTTTATCACCTTGGAGAAGAGACCCTGTCACCACTTAAGAGATTGTTTCAATTGACTAAACAACAGGCAATGAAGTCCTACTAGACTCTGGCAGTGGCAGAAAACTGGAGAGAAGAAAAGAGATTAGAATGAATATAAGAGTGGCTTTGATATATCAGAACAAATAATAGGAATCCATTTAATTGAAAATAATCTTCAGAGCAAAAAAGGTGTCAAGAGTATAAAGAATATTTAATATTCTTTAAATATTATCAGCTCTCTCGCCCAATGAAAGTTGATGCTGTGCCATTACATCTCAATTGTGGAATTTATAGCTTGAGACTTATTCTGAAATCAGTTCTCTGCTGATGTTTTCACCAACTCATTGATTCTTGATCTTCAAAGAGAATTGTAGCCTATAGAAGCTGGGAGCAAAACAAGATTGGATAATGAAGAGAAGATCACGTGTCTATCCTAAACTCAAGGTAATCCAGTAAAAAGTCCATTTCATGCCATAGAATCAGAATCCTTTTCAGGACGTAGAGGGTGATCCAAACCATGTGTTTAGGGAAAACTTGGTTTTTCAGCCTGAAACTAGCCTGAAAGGTGATGGATGCTAGGAGGAAGTGAGAACTCACGGAGAGACTGAAAACTGAAGGTGGGAGGAAAGGGAAGCACAGCACCTTCTTACAACATGCGCCTCGTGGCTCATTTTGTTGATGTTGCAAACGCCCAGCCGCACCCAGCTTCAAGAATAAATGCTATGTATTCCCAAAGTTAAATACTCCCTAACAGTAAGACCTTCCCCGCCCTAACCCTGGCTTTTATTTTCTAACTCCCCTCCCCTGCCATCACTTTATTTGCTCTTAGAGCCCCCAGAGTCTGGCATATTGTATTTTTACATGTATGTTTATTGTCTGCTCCCCAAGAATGGCAACTTCATGGGGGAAGAAACTTGGTTTTGTTCACTGCTGCACCTCCAGAATCTAGAATAGTGTCGGGCATTTAGTGAGCAATTTAACAAATATTTGTTGAATGAATGAATGAATAAAAATATCCACGAACAAAAACCTGTGAGCTTGAGAATAATCCTGGAGAAAAATGCCTCATTATATGCTAAAACAAGGCACACAAACACTTTTAAGAAAACAAAACAAAAAAAGAGCCTCTGGTCTTGCTCTCCACAGATCCAATCCCTTCTCAACACTACAGCCACGTGATCTTTCTAAAACCCAAGCCTCATGATATGCCATATTGTTGCTTCAAATTCTCGAATGGTTTTGCGTATCTCTGAAGATAAAGGTCACGCTGTTTTGGTGTAGTATGGTCTTCACATACTACACAGTTGGTCTTCACAGTTCCTACTCAGGTTTATCACTCTAGGATCAACAAGTATGATGCCCTCACATTCTCACTGTTAAGTCCACTCATAAGGAATGACTGGTGTATTCTTATCACGTGTTTATTCTTGCTTACCTCACTTCCTTCCGGGGAATTATTTACCTGCCCCTGTCTGTCTTCCTATGGCATCAGGTAAAACCCAATCACAGTACTTATGGCGGGAAGAGGCTTCCATGTGCTTAAAAACAAACGACAGGTGGTCCTAGTTCAGCTACCAATGATGTCACACTTGCTGAGAGGGATAGGTGAGCTGAGAGCAAAGTGAGGTTGCTTGGGACAACAGAAAAGGAAGAAACAGCTTTTAGAGATTGTTTGGATACAGGAGAGAGAAAGAAGATACTCTGAGAAGCTGAGAGTCGAATAAGGAAAATAGCAGAGATATTTTAAGGTGATTTACAAAAAGCTTGCTGTGTGGGAGTGATGAAGTCACCATCACCTCACAAAAATCCTTCAGCAATGATATTCTCCTGTGCTTTAGGTGGTGTTTTTAGAACATTATATTTGCTACATTGTGTGCATGTGTGCACGGGTGCACGTGTGCTCTGAGAAAGAGCTAGGGCTGTCCTACGGCCCTGCCTGGAACTCAGTCCCCTTATGTAAGATTTCTAATAAGCGAAGCCCTAAGGAGTGAAAGAAGCGTGTTCTGAGGTGGGTGATGCCCTTGGTGTTGCTTCTAGTGAGGAGAGGCTGGTCCTGAGAGGAATCTGGAATCTGGCAGTCAGCCCTGGTGTCTCACAGGCTCCAGGACAAAAGGCCAGTCTGTCAAGACAAAGCCAGAGAGAGCTGAGCAGAGGCCACCCACATGGATCCCATCTCCTGTGACTGCTGGTCTAATTAGCTGCCTCACCTCACATATCATAGGCAGCTTCAATTCAGGGCCAGTGTTACAGTCACTTCATATCCAAGAGTTCAGGACAAATAAATGTTTGTTGAGTGAATGCAGTACGTAACCTGGCCTGGAACCTGTCATCAGTAATATCTAGCCCACACTACAGAGAAGAGAATTTCAATAATATTTAGGACTATAAAAGCTTCACCTAAGAAATGACAAGCATAATGTGACTACCACCGGGGCCCCTTCCATAAGCTCAAGGTTTATAAAATTTAACTATTTTATGTTAAATATCCAGACAGAATAAATATGGGTTTCTTTAAATTTCATGGTGGAACCAATGTCTGGACTACTAAGGTGAAAGGCTTTGTTGTTGCTTCTACTAAAATTCTACAATGATCGTCAAGTGTTCTTTATTTATATAATACCCTAAAGCAGGGAGGGGGGACACGGTTAGTGCTGAAACAGAAGAGAAAAAATTGTATGACACTCCTGTGAGTTACTACCTACTTCAGACATGGAAACAAAGAACCTCTCTGAAATAACTGTGGCATTGAAAACCAAAGTTCAATTTCAGAGCTAGGATTGAATGTCAAGCTCTTGGCTTCCATTTCTTGGTTCAATCCAAGATTTAAGTTTATCTGCAATTGATTATCACAGCTAACCTAAGTATTACATCATACTTTAAGTCCTATGGGAGGACACTCTTAAAACCTTATTCACTTTCCACTGTCCTAACATTTTTTATGACATTTGACTCACCTATCTCATTCTAAAGGCTTTCTAAAATGTAGAGGAGATCTTGCAGCTAGTCTTTTATTTTGCTAATTCTTACATTAAAAAGGGAATATATAGGGAACTATATTTAATATCCTGTGATAAACCATAATGGAAAAGAATATAAAAAAGAATGTATGTACACTTTGCTGTATAGCAGAAATTAATACAACATTGCAAATCAACTATACTTCAATTTTTAGAAAGTGAATATATAGATACCAAACATATTAAATTTGATTTTTTTAAATACACTTTTTAAGTAAAGTTTTCTTAACTGCCTGAAAAATAGCTAGCACTTATTGAACCAGGGTATTTTAACATACATTAATTCTAATTATCACAGCAACCCTCTTGAAAATAATTATCATTATACCCATTTTACAAATGGGGAAACTGAGGCTCATAGTTCCTAAGTAACTTGCCAAGATAAACCCTGCTAATTTGTGGCTGTGCTGAGATTTGAACCACCACCTGCCTAATTCCAAAGTTCTTGCCATTTCTCCTAAACTGTTACAGCAGGTAAATCTGGCAGTCAGGAAATATTCATGAATTAAAAATCTTTACCAGTGTTTTCAAAACTGCAGTGTTTTATGTTTCTATCTTCATGATTTTTGTCATATCAGCACTTGAGTGGCATTTGCTTATACTTTTCTACAAATGAAGTTACCTTTAACATGCTTATTTTATAAAGAAACTATTGCTATGGAACTGAAAAATCACTATTACTTGTTATAAATTGACTATAACTATAAAAATAGATAAGATGAAAAATGACGCTATCAAATAGAAATTAAAGCATAAAATAAATAAATGCATGTAATATTGAATCTAATTAATTTAAAAACAGAATTCAAAATAATTTCCTCAATGATAAGAATAAAACAATTTAAGATTAGTCAGGAATGAAAGGATAACAGATTGAAATCATTCAAATTTTATATCAATGTGACAATCTCATTTTTAGTTTTGCTGTGACTTATCATTGAGAATTTCATCTCATGTGTGTGTGTTCTAAAATTGTAGAAGGTATTGAACTGACTTTTCTGATAGGGTTGGACACTGAGAAATCATTCCTAACCAAAATGGTGTGACTGTCGTTCAACAAACCAAAACAATGTCTTGAATCTCTTCTGAATGTGTCAAGTTTGAGTTAAAAAGGTGAAAACAAAATCTGCTTCTTAGCCACTCATGAATGTAGTCTTCTTAAGAAAAGTGATTAGAAAGTTTATCAGGCGTTTCTTAGTTCTTCTTGGGAGTGTTTAAAACAACTATCCTTTAGTATAGTGCCCCTGGATAACTTTATAACCAAGGTGTTCAGAAATAATCACAGGCATTCAACTCATCTTGATCAAGGTAAGTAGTCCACTGATCCAGTTCTGTGATTATTGCAATTACATCTTCCATGGTAATTACTGATAAAATCTCATCTTTTGAAAAGATAAATATTTGGTTGTTCAAATAAGCAAATAAATCTCAGGGTATTAGAATTTTCAAAGCAAGACACTGATGTCATACGATCTCATTCCTCCAGAAAAATGTGAAGTCCCTCAGACAACCTAGACAACAGAGGACTTTCTGAGAAAACACTAACCATAGTTACTTCACTTTGAGAAGAAAGTCCAAGATGTATGGGCCTACCTATCATGACTGATAAATTTAACAACTTCAATAAGTGCTCTTGAAAATCTCCCTAGTTTTTCAAGGAGGGAGAGCTCACTTGAACTTGCACAGGGAGTAGAGTTTGTTTTTGTTCTGGGTATGCCCACTTGAATCCAGAGAAACATCTCTAAGCAGAGGATTCAAATCACTCACAATCTACTTTGTATGTTGTAGTTCATCACAAACTTACTACTGGGTTAAAATTCTCTTCTTCAGTTGCATGAATTGTCAAGTTTAGCAAAACAACATATTTTAACGGATGCCCTTGTGTTCACTTCTGTTTGAAAGAAAAATATTACATATAAAGCTTAGTTCACAACATAAGTGCATCCATCAGTCTACAATGACTTTCTGGCATAAAAGCTTATTTGGGGCCATAGTTATAACATTACCACAATCTGTGCTATTTTATAAAACCCCCAGATCGTCATCTTTTCCAACATTTATTTCCTAGAAGTTTTTATGTGTCTCACCAATAATATTTGTAAATGTAGATCAAGCAGCAGTTTTAAATAATTGCCTTTAAAGGTTATGCTAGTTTTTAATAATCTACAGTCTCACAAAAAATAAATAGATAAATAAAACTACGACAGGATAATAGGACAGATGTTTTATTTCCAGTTTTTATTGAACTTATGGCCTATCAGAGTTAGCAGCTCTTGCCTTTACTTATATGTTACACTATAAATGAGGCTACTGTGGATTTTGCATTTTCATCCTGGTCATATTGTGCATGACTGATCAGGAGACTTGACTGTCCTTTTACTTGGTGAAGAAAAATTCTACAGTTTTTCCTGGTGTTCATTGTTTGTTTCAAAATTGAACTTGAGCTTGGTGGATTTATACTAGAATTTGAAAGCATCCTCAAACATAATGGAATATGTTCACTCTGTTACCAGTAATAAACATTCACATTTCAAATAATTTTCATCACATTGTCAGAATTATTACTTTTCACTTGGTATTTTATGACAATAAATACGATTCAGGCTGGTTCATTCATTTTGTCCTCACATCTATCTGAAGGCATGTGGCTGATTTCATCACACTCACCACTACTGCTAACATTTTCATCACAAATTTCATCTTCTCTAAACTTAAAAACGTCTTCTCTATGATGGATAATAAAACTCTACCATAGAGCTCTAATTTAAAACTATGCATATTAATACATTATTCCCACACCTAATAAGTTTCAACATGTGGAAATAAGGTTTTAATGAGCTACAGAGATGTGAAACTGGATGTGTCTGCCATGTACACACAAAAAAGCACAGAGAACCATTCTGCAGAGAACTGGAGAAAGAACTAGTTTTACAGGGAATAACAGGCAAAAGACCATATGGTCTCAGTGGAAAAGAGATTGAGACAATAAGTGTGTTAGATGCTGGCAACGCTATAGTTTCCTGTCTCATCTCTCCTGAGACTTGATAGCACTTTCTGCCCTTGGGTTCTAGGAGATAGTTTAATATCCTAACAATAAAGTCCCCATTTTTGCTTAAAGTAACTCGAATAGATTACGGTTACTTGTAATCAAATGAACCTCTTCTAAAATAATTTCTGACCTACCTTTGTGTTTGGTTAGGTTAACTGAATGGCTATGAACACGCAATCCAAAGTTAAATGAGTTTCTGTATACTCAGAGTATGAAGCCTTTTAAGAATCATTAGCATGAAGTTATACTATTTTTAATAATAAAATATTTTGATTTAGGCAATAGCCTCCCCCCACCAAAAAAAAAACCTAATGGCATAGTTGGGAAAACTGACATGTAAAATGAATACAGCCAACATACAGGGTTACTGAAACTTCTATGGCCGAGAGAAATCTCAGGAATCCTCTGATAATTTTGAAAGACTGATGTAAATTTACTGCATAAAAATCCTAAATTCAGGAAAATTGAAAGCCAGAGACATCAATTCTTATAATCAATGCAAGATTTCACCATAAGTACCTTAAGGTCCTGGCAAGACTACAACTGCTTGTGGCCATGCATCTCTCTGACTGTCCAAGAAATCAGGGTAGATGTGCACCACATGTGTAGCTCTTGACAAACTCAGGCCTACAAGTCTGTTTTGGAAACATATCATTAACCACTGGATATATTTTTTTTAAATCACAGCATATGTCCTAATACAAAAAAGGGAATTCTAAAATAATGAAATATACAGTGTTTTGGCTTAATTTCAGCAAAACCAAAGAAAATATAACTAGCAAAAAGCCTAATCATATTAATGTTTAAACGCAGAAATCAGTGACCACTTCTATTCTCAGAACTAATAGTGATGTTATATAAAACCTTTACATTAAATAAAGTATTCTCAAATTACCTGCACATGTTAGACCCAAATAAACATTACTTTATTTCCTTTCCCCCAATCTTTGGATGAAAGATTAGCGAAACTCTTTAGAAGACACAGATTAGAGTTTAACTTTTCCCAATATGAAAAATATACTTGGAGGGTGAAAGAACTGGCAAAAATAAATAAGTGAAAAGCCAAAATTTATAAACATGACTTTGTAATTAAATCCCTTCCTTAAAATAATCAGATTGCTTTAATCGTATGCTCTCATATTCAAACTTAACTGATTCTCATCTTTATGGAAATTGAACTTAACTCCAAAACTTCAAGATATGACTATGCATTTGTGTGTGTTCTCTTCTCATGGTACTAATCCCTTGTCCTTAGTAATTACCTCTAATGCTAGTTGGAGGAATCTCTCCAAAATATATAGCCTTAGGTATGACTTAAGGAAATTATGTTAACTCACAGTTCTGATTTTAATTTAACTATTTTTAATCTATAATCACATTACCCATTTGAAGTTATATTAATTCCAAGAATGTGACTTTGGAAAAAGCTCTGACTACATGTATGGAGAAAGGATTTTTTTAATTTGATATCGAAGAGTTCAATCTCTGGCATTTATGTTATGAAAGCCATTGCCCTTTTGAAAGAGGTAAGCCCTTCCTTCCCTGGAGTTTCAGATGCAGAGATATATGGAATAGAAATATGCATACTTAGGTCAGAGACCTATTTTGTAATATGAAAATAATTATGGATAGAAGAGTCCAAGTCCGGGAAAAAGGTAAACTCCAATGACTCCAAATATATATTTGAAGCAACAGCAAGGATTTGGAGACAATCCGATATTTGCAGGAAAGGACCACTTGGCCATTCTACCACCTAAGAATGGTTTAGTCATTCAGGCTAGTACCCATCCAAAGAACGTCCTAGCTCCTGGTTTACAGCATCACACCGGATACGAGAGGAAATGGAATAGGGTTGATGAATTAGTCGAATGCAATTTCATGAAGTTCAGTTCGATGACAATGAAAATTCCAAACACTGATGCCATTCCCAAACCAGCCTCTTTTGGTCCATCTGGCCCTCATTTAGTGGGTCTACTGCTCAGAAAGTCTGGATATCCTAGAAGCCGTACACACAAGAGCCTGCTGGAACCACACCAGATTTCATAAAACCTCTTGGACCAACTAGTCAGTATCCATATTTTATCCAAGGGCATATACTATGCTGGTCTCAGGCCTCAAAAACTGCCCTGGAAACAGAAACAGTAACTAACATCTTCTCCAATAATCTCATTTATATTAATAAGTTGTTAATGAAATAGATAGCAAATATAATATTTTGTTCATTTTTATAGACAGAGATACTCAGAGACACAAATTAAGAAACTTGCCTGTTCTTGTCATCTACATTATAGTAGCATAAGTTCTAGCATCCTTTCTCAAACTCATGATGGTTTCCAAAAGAAAGCTGTCACTTGCTCTAATTCAGAACACGCTATTTCCACCCTATGTGTGTAGCTGAAACCGCCCTTCACACAGGTTGTTGGTATGTGTGCCCCGACGAAGGGAGATGTTTTTATAAAATCTAATTTAAACAATGGCCCAAATTATAGCCTCCCTTGACTCCCCAGAATTCAATGGATCTCTGAGTTGCCCAGGGTACTTGCCTTATAAAAATAATTGAACAACAACAACAAAAAACCCAACCAGTTCCATGTTATATAATTTCATATACTCTCATGAAAAACTTACTTTATTGAAGTCAGCATTTTATTTAAACTATTATGTTCATTTTCAGTGATTCATGTTTTCCCTTATGAAAATGAAATCATAATTTGGGGCTGTCTGTGGTGCTTCTTCTTGGAACTTAGGTATTAAGAGGCAAGGTCCTAAAGGGTTTCATTCATTCGGGCACAGCGTGTATTAGAGTCAAATGTTTTTTGCAATTGTTCACCATTAAGCCTTGCCTTTTGGAGACAAGTCCATGGCCTGGGTGTTAACACCATTCACCAAAGAATGTGAATAATATTCATATAGAATGATAATAGTGGTTATAACAAAGCAGCTCTACTCAGTTACTGAGCACCAATTTTGTGGCATGTTCTGTTTTTAAAAAATAGAATTTTTAATCATTAGAAGTTGATCCTATTAAATGATTTACTTGACCAAGCACTGAGAGTATTTTCTTGATAGTTCACGATGTGAGAATTCCATACTCATAGTATTTTATTTTAATTTGGCTTCTTTGGGGATACAGATTTGTAAACATTAATTATACTGGTAATAAGGCAACCTGAGTTGAGATAGGTCCATAGTTCTCAAATTTGAGTGTGCATCAAAAGTGTTGGGAGGGCTTATCAAAACAAAAATTGCTAAATCAGAGTTTTTCAATAGGTCTGAAGTGGTGTCTGATAATTTACATTTCTAATAAGTTCCCAGGGACCACAGTTTGAGAATCTTGAGATAGAGGGCACATATCATCATAAACTTTTAAGAGAACAACCCAGGGGAAAACAGTGAAACAAATTTTCAGAAGAGAATTTAGGTAACCTTTCTAAAATTTAGGGTTGCCAGATAAATTACAGAATGCCTAGTTAAATTTGAATTTTAGCAATTCAAAGTAATATCACAGAGATGACACTGAAATGGGGTTACAACTTCTGAGGAATGCTGTCAGAATTGTAGAACTCGCCAGAGAACCAAACTTAGGCAGCAGTATGTGAGTTTACCAAGTGTAGGAAATCTATAGAAAATTCCCCATGGAATGGCAAACTGTAATTTTGTCTGTTTCCGCATCCTCCATGGCTATTTGCTAGAGGCTTCTACCCAGCTTCACCAGCTAAACCGGATCCCCCAGGATTAGTCACAACCCAGAGTCCTGAATGAAGGAGGCCTTGAATCTTCTGCTATAGACTAAGTGTAACCATAAACTTGAGCAGTACAAGAGAAAAGAACTTGAACTGTGTTATAACATGTCATAGAAACAGTACAGGAATGGATAAATGTAAAGGCAAAGATGGGCTGCCATTTATGTGAAAGGCCATGCACTGAGAGTTTATATAGATTCAAAGTCCTAAAGACAAGTATGTCTGTGCAGGATTGTCTCACTGTCCTAAAAGGAAGGCATGGTCAGAATTTCAAGGACTAGGACACATATCTTTGTGTAGTGAGTGTGAAAAATATGTTCCATCTTCACGATAAAAGTAGGAGAACTATTCCAGAAGGCTCTCTACTCCAGGCCAGAGGAAAGAGACTTGGAGGCTCAGAAGTTTAGTTCACATAAGGGTGATTTACAGACAGAAACTAGTAAATAATATTAAATGGCATGGTCACCCTAAATAGGTCCCCAAATTCTCACTGACAGCAAAGTCAATTAGGGGAGAAGGAAAAGGAGATAATTTAATCAGACATCATGGAGAAAGACTGACAAATGGAAACCAGGTCTCAGACACCGTGGTATCTTTAGGGAAAAAGGAAGTTATGCAAGTATATGCCGTAAACACAGAAACCCAGCAAGCTGGTCCTAGTGCATAGAGATAAGAAAGTACCCCAACCTTGGTTGAAGATTACCCACAAACTTGCTTCTTATATGTATGATATAGTGATACCATGCTAGATTACTGTCCTTGTTTGTCCTTTTACCTCCTGGAATTTTTTCAGACTTCAACGTACTTAGGATAAAATCTGAACTTCCCCCAACTTTACTTTGGTAGTGACAAAGACATAAATTTAGTGTCTAACTGACCCAAAGCATCTTTTCCTACTACAAACAAAGAAGTCAACCTTGGAAGAGAGGAGCTTAAATCTCCATGTTTTCCCCATCTCTCAACTCTAAGATTTGAACATGAAAATATGAAGGCCATACTCTGATCATGGCACTATCTCCAGAGTCTCCAAAAGGAATCAGGTTCAACTAGAAGGAGAAAGAAAGAGAGGGAATGGACTCTAAGTAAAAGGAGTACCAAGGCGATCCAAACAAATATCATTCCACTCGATGTGAAAGATCTCAAATATGCAGAGCACTGAAGTGAAATGCAGGACTGTATTCACCAGCAATGCTCCATGAGAATTTCACATAAGAAAGTAATCAGCATTAAGCAAAGAACATTTTGTGCCATTGACCAAGGAGTCACCTGGTCCTCTAGCCATCTTAGAAATCCAGTACATCAGTGGGTCAGGAGCATGAATGCCAGTGGCTCCTTGTGGCCAGAAAGTGGTATAGTGTGACAGGGTATGTGGAGGATAGGAAGGGGTAAAGGAAATGAGTCAGCTAAACATGAGAAAATCAGAGCTATTTCTAGCTACTGTTCTTTGTAGGAAACTTCATGGAAAGGGTATGATTTCTGGGAAGCTTTATGTATGGTTCAGATAAAACCATATATGCATGGTTTGTATAAAACCCCAAAGTCAGTCCCTTTTAAAAGATAAACTATAAAAATCAACATTATTCTTTCAGGTTGCTGGACTGTGGTTGTACATATGTTATCAATACATTCATTCATTCAGTCATTCATACACTCAAAAGTAATTCTTGAGCCCCTACCATGTACTAGGCACTATTTAGGGACTTTATATGTGATTTTTCTACAGAGAATGTGACAAATAGGTGCCCTAGATTTATTAGGATCATGTAATAAGGAAATAAATCAATCTGCTGATTATACTCTACACAAACCCACTGAGGGCTGGCTTCCTTTCATGAATTTATAACAGTTATGAAAACAACCCTATGTAAATTCTTCGAAGTTCTATTGCACCACCTGAGGGGGAAAAATTCTGAAAACTTTTACATAATTATCTGTTCACGTTTAGAAAGAATCTTCACAAAGCATATGACTTAATGTCTCTGAAGGAGACACTGAATAAAGTAATATACCATGTTCTAGGACAAAAAAAGAAAGTTCCGTAGGAGAGGTTTTGTCTACAAATAATGTTAAACCCATTTCAGAGTGGTTTAAAAGTAGAGAACTCAATGGCTCATGTAATTGGAATTCTAGAGAGAAGGAGGCTTTCAGAGTTTCCTTAACTTAGGTGGCTCTTGCTTAGTTTCTTTGTGGTCTCCTAACTGAGCCCCCCTTTATGTTTTTGGTCCATCCCCAGGCTGATTTCTCCCCAAGCAGGGAAGTGGGTGTGCTGTTCCAGGCCTTACATCTACAGAGGATGGCACCCAGAGGAAAAGAAAGCTCCTCTTCTGGTGCCTTTCTTTAAAGAATGAAGAAACTTCCAAGAAGCCCAAGGAAACCATCCCTTCCTTCCCTTTGCCTGAATTGAGTCACATGCCCAGTCATGGAGCGATTCCTCTCGTCAGGGGAAATGCCATTTGTTGAACAGCCAAAGCTTGACCTTCTGAATTACTTACTCTGGAAAGGAACATGGATTACTTTTCAACCAATTAGGTCCACTCATAAAGCCAGGGAAGGGATAGAATTCCACTGAAGCTTCTGAGCTGCATGGCAAGGATTAGACTTCTGTTTTTTGTTTTTATTTTTTGGCGGCGCTCCATGGCTTGTGGGATCTTAGTTCCCCGACCAGGGATCGAACTTGCGTCCTGCACATTGGAAGCACGGAGTCTTAACCACTGGACCGCCAGGGAAGTCCCAAGGATTAGACTTCTGAATGAATACCAAGATACTGTAATGAATACGGAAGAGGGAATTTATGATTAACAGGTAACAAAAATCCACTACAGGGAGTCTCTCTATCCACAGAAATGCCTCCTGATATTTCCCACCTAAAGAAAAGAGAAGAGCAATTTGGCATCCTGGCAATACATTTGACCCAATAGATGTTCTGCATCATTTAATAAAAGTGTCTTCTTTGGGATGTAATGCACAACATGATAAATCTAATTAATACTGCTGTATGTTATACATGAAAATTGTTAAGAGAGTAAATCCTAAGAGTTCTCATCAAAGGGAAAAATATTTTTTTCTATTTAATTTTGTATCTATATAAGATAGAGGATGGCCATTAAATTTATTGTGATAATCATCTCATGATATATGTAAGCCTAATCATTATGCTGTATAACAAACTTATTAGTGCTATGTGTCAATTACATCTCAATAAAACTGGAAGAAAAGATCTTAAAAAAAATAAACTGTGTACCTTCTTCTTTAAAAAAAGTGCCTTGTAAACAAGTGTTAACAAGTATACACTCCCATGGATTTTATGTTTCTAAGCATTTCAGTGTGATTGTGTTAATGCTCTAAAACTAAGATGAAATGAAGTCAATTTGCTAGCTGCCTTCCCTTGATGAATCAGGAATGGAAAGGTTTTGGAAGGCCATTTGATGTTTTCTTGAGTGTGGTTATTTATTTACAACATAAAAACCTTTCCCTGGTTATGGCAACACTAATGTTATCTGATAGGTAGCACCACATGGGAATTGTACTATCTTAAGCATTCAGGCCAAGTTTGGTAACGTCACTGCATATTATTCTGCAAGAAACTTTATATTGACTTGTCTATGTGACATTTATTACCAATTTAAAATATTCCCATTGTGATGCAGGGAAACATTAAGAGAAAGTTGCTCTGTCAGCTATGTTCATGGACTCTGCAATACCATAACATTTTAAGATAAGATGAAGTAAAATTTATTGACCATTTATAGTTTGAGAATGCCTACAATAAAGCCTGCTTATTTTCTCACAGATATTTTGTACAGGATTAGACATTATGCCCTTGAGGTAATATTGCAATAAGAACCAATTTGTGGTCTGAATTTTCAAGCTTGTTACAGGAATTAATTTGGTGAGTAAATAATATGTTTCTTTTTTTTTTCTCTTTCCTTTTAAACTGATGTCTTTACATAAATCAAGAATACATTTCTATGTTAATGCAACTAAATGAAAATATTAACCAATAATTCCAACCAGTATATTACAACAGACTATGAAAATAGAACCAAATTCGGGAAATTCAAGTAGCTGTTGTCTTTTCTTTCTATTTAACCAATCCTCAACTGTAAGAATTCATTGCTTACTTTAAATTTTGTTTTTCCTGTGCTTGAGCGCTTTTATAAACTGTTCGAGAATATTTCTTTCTCTACTCAAGGATCCCTTTAGGAGTATATGCATCTTCAATATTTTATTCTCTTTTAATATAATTCAGGTTTTTTTCCTTGGTACCTTGTCTTGGACTTTCTCATTTAAAGAGTATTGTTTTTTTCACTGCAAAGTAAAGGAGCTGTTACAGTGGAGGATTACTGGACTGAATGTCAATATTATGACATAGTATGAGTGTGTTTCATGTTTGGTAATTGCAATCATTGTTGCTTTTGTTGTGGTCATCCATGTACAATGCTTGGTGTCAGTCTATTTGTCTCTTGTAAAAATAAAATACAGTGCGTGTGTGTGAAAAATAAATAAATAAATAAAGAGTATTGTTTATGACAACATCTACCTAAGCAGCCACTGAGACTTCCTATATTTTAGCAGTAGGAAGAAATCGTCTTTCAAGCCATAAAGCTGGGAAAAAGAAAGGACTCTGATAAATATCTTTGTTGGCCTTAGGCAATAAGTTAGCTTGAATCTCAGGCACATGTGTCTGTGGGTACAGGGTGGAAGCCAAGAATAGGATGATTAGAATTACAGAGACTGATCATTTTGAGAACAGCATTTGTTGACAAAGTCTAAAATAAAATCAGATTAAATTTATCAATCTTGGAAAAAATATTCCATTGAGATTCTGTTACAAAAACAGAGTCAATACTATCCAAATTTTCAAAAATTTATTTTGAACCATCACCTTGATTAGTTAAAACTTCAAAAATACAACACAAAAAATCTTAGAAAGGCATACTTATAATTCCTGATACAGAACATTTGATTATTCAGTTTTTGTTTCATGACTGGAAATCTTTATTTCTTCAGAAAATAATAACATATTTGTTGAATGACACCTTCTGTTTAGTGACTTATTAGATAACCACTCAAGATGTATTAGGTAAGTGCTCAAATTATTTTTATGTAATGAAAGTAAAAAGATATTTGGAAATGTTCTTTATGTATTATTTTTAGTCCATAATTTACACAGTATAAAACTTAGAAATAAAAACCTTCTCAATTAATATTCTCATTAAATTTAATTGATTCAAATGGCAAATAATACTAAGCTAAGCCCTGTCATTACTTTTAAAATCTAAGTTTCTAAAAAACTACAAAAATGATCTGGTTCACAACATTAACTGCCAGACAAACTTTATGTTTAAAAACTGAATGTAATATTTTTCCCAAGACTAATACAAATTTAATCTAATTTTATTTTAGACTTCGTTAACTTCCATTTAAATGATAGCAGCATTTTTTGTTCTTCAGACAAACTGAAGTAATTTTAATAAGGCTTAGTCATATTTAAATAGCAACCTTCTGTACTGTTTTTAAAAATCTAGTCTTTTGACCATTTTAACTTTTTAAATTCAAGGCATCTTTACCAAGGCATCTTTACACTGGAAGGTCTATCATTGGGAGAACTGGTTGGGAGACAATAACAACTTTTGATGATAAGTCATTATTTGATAATAAACACTGCAAATACTGCATCTTGTGATTTATAAAATCATAAAGAGAACACTTCTGTCAAGCTCCAAAATTTGTATATACTTTTAGGCCATAAGAGTTCATAGTTTTACTTATAACTTTGTAGATTAAGTTATTTCTGTACAAAAAAAGGCAGGAAAATATTAAGGAGTTCTATTTACAGAGAATTTCTTTAATGTGTTACATTTCTTAAATGTAAACATATATTTTTAATGTATACCTAAGTAATATTTAAGGAAGCCAAAGTAATGATCCAATCACAGTATCATGTTGTCAATGACAAAAATAAAACCATTTCAGTGATTAAAAAAAAAAAAAAGGAACATCATTTGTTAAAAAGCATTATGGAACAGACGTGATGAAATAAAAGAAAACCATTAAAATAATGATGCATAGCTATCTCTGTTGATCTATAGAAAATCCAGGATACAGCAAGTAAAAATAATAAACTACAAAGAAGCATATAAAATGACTCTATTCTTGTTTAAAAACACATATTTATATATAAATATTTTGTGAATAGCGTTTATCCCTGGAGGTGAGATTAAAGGTGATTCTGCTTTCTTTTTTACACTTTTCTATATTTTCTGAATGTTTTAAAAGAGTGTATATGAATTGTCATTCCAAAAAAGGTTATAATTCCATTTTCTTTTCTAAGTACAGTTAAAAACTTTTAAACAGAAACAGATATAATGTGATTTAAACAAATCAAGTAATTATGAACTTAATTACATGTTTTTTTTTCTCTCTCCTAACCTAATTCTCACTATACTGATTAATAGTTGATATTTTTGAATTTTTGCCTGGTAACAAAGGACAATAGCTTTTCTAGGCAGCAATTCTGTATCATCCAATAATAGGTTGTAATCCTTTTCTATCCTTGTATTAAACTCATCCTTGGTTAATCTCAAACTGCCTTTTAAATGAAAAGACATACTTTTTACCTAATATGTGGACTGTTATTTTCCAGAAGGCTAACTTAGCTGACAGATCAGCTGACTCTGTCTTTTCTTAGCTGCCCTTGGTGTCTTTCCTTCAGGTATAACACCCTTGCCTCAATGTAAGGACCAAGTAGAGGAAAGAGCCTCAGCTTTCTATGCCTGTGACCCTCCCAACCATGGGTTCACTAGAGGTTCTCAGCATTCAGCTCTATCTCTTACTAAATTTCTTCTTGCTAGGAATTCCAGGCTTGTGACCACAGCGGACCTACAGCATGTGACTGTTTCCACATTCTAAAATGCCCAGACTAAATCAGACTCCTAGTGCTACTGCTAGTTAAAATAAAGCTTCTTGTGGTCTTCAGACAAGACCTCACCTAATTATTTCAGAGGCCTGAGTATGTCTCCCATAAGGATAACTTCCCTAGTGTGTTTTCAAAGCCCAGTATAATATTTAACAACTCTCTCAGCCAAGAAATTCTCAATACCAGCTCATTTATTCATCCATCTCATAGAAATTTATTGAGTGCCTACTACCTACCAGGCCCTGGGGAAGCAGCGGTAGACAAGAAAGGCCATGTCCATGACCTCATGAACTTGCAGTCTAGAAGGAAAGCCTGACTTCCAACAAACCCTTTCAATCCAGTGTGATGTGGGTTATGAAAAGCAAGAACAGGGGCCATGGGAGCAGCAAGCAGGGGGCCTAACATTATCTATGAGGTCATGGAAGTGCATTAATTTCCTGTGGCTTCTGTAACAAACTATCATGAACTGGGTGGCTTAAAGCAACAAAAAGTTATTCTTTCACAGTTCTGGAAGCCAGAAGTCGAAACAAGGTGTCTGCAGGGGCGCACTCCCTCCAGCGGTGCTAGGGGAGAACCCGTTTCTTGAACAATGACAAAAATATGTTTCGCTGTACTTTTTTCTAGTTAGATATTGTATTCCTTTGATCAATATTTAATTTCTTTTCTTTCATTTACACTTTTCAACTAATAGGTAAAAAGCACTCCTGTTAATGTGCCTGACGAGACAGAGCAGCCCAGCTCTGCAAAGGCAGACTGCACCCCCAAACAGGCCTCCGACTCAAGAGACTGTCTCAGGACCCTGAAGATAGTTCTGTGGGGAAGCTTGACAGTCTCCTCCCTAAATCACTGCTCCTGAGAATTCAGCAGGTCTTCCAGCTAAAAGGCTCTCCCCAAAACAACCAAAAAACCCTCTAGATCCCATCATAGCTTAGAAGGGCTACTAAAATTTTGATTTTGTTATCTTCTATATAGAAAAGTATAGGCAACAAGGCAATTATCCCATAATATGGACTAAGAAGGAAATAGAATATATCACAACAAAAACCCTCAATGTAATCATCTCCCCAGTTTTTTAAAAATATTTTTTGTTTTTTTCTTCCAGTTTTATTGAGATATAATTGACATAGAGCACTGTGTCAGTCTAAGATGTAGAACACAATGATTTGACTTACATGCATCATGATGTGATGACCACAATAAGTTTAGTGAATATCTGTCATCTCATACAGATAGAAAATAAAAGAAAAAGAAAAAAATAATTTTCCTTGTGATAAGTCTTTTAATGATAATAAAACTGAGTCCTAAAACATTTCAAAATAAGTTTTAAGAAATTTTAGCAGAGACCTAAGAAAGATACTAGAATATCTCTTCTAATGAACAGCCTTTTAGGGAAAAAAAAAAAATTAACTAATGGTCAACCTTCTATCAGTTTAAGTTTCCAAAGAATTCTCAATGTGTATAGTTATTCTCAATTCCTTTTTCTCATCAATAAAAACCATAAGAAATAAATAAAAGATGAGGTTAATGCAAGTGGAGGTGTTTTCACCAACTTTAGAACTGAGGTGGTTATGATTCACCTAGTTTGGTAAGTTTCTTTAAAGAGACAGAGCCCCAAGCCACCTAGCCATGCCTACCATTGCAGTGTCAATCAACAGTAGAGGCCCTGTAGTACTACAACCATACTGTGTAAGACTCCAAACCTCCATAAAGGACTTTCTCCTAACTATTTCCCTTAGGATAAACAGAGCAGTGTGATGTGAAAGGGGTCTTAAATGGAGCAAAAGATGGGGGGGGGCGCGTGTCAAGGAGCTCATTGATCACTGGCAAAGTGCAGCTGGTTAAAAATTAGCAGATAGATCAGTTTCTGATAGAGAATGAACAGACTGTTAGAGCTCATTGGATTTCTTTCCCCAAGGACCGAATGAGGAAAAGGGAAGAGGAGTGAGAAAGAAAACCCACACTGTGTAGGATAAAGAGAGCACAGGGGGCTGTCTGATTCAGACAACAGTGTGAATGAACCCAGAGGAAGAAGATACATCAGTACGCATCTGCCCAGGAAGGAAGATGTGCCAGAAGGTCGGAGCAGCTGGATCATTCCTGTCTAACCAAGAAGCGAAGTGGAAAGTGGATGGGAGCAGGGGCTAGGAAATGAGATGAGACAACAGTTTTCTGAGACACCCCAGATGATAGTGTGTTTATTATTACCCTGTCCTCTAAACTTAGGTTTAGAGAACTTGGCGGCTCTTTGTTCCTGGTTCCTGGAGGTAGCCTTTAAACGCTTGGAATTTCTTGGGTGATAAGAATATCTTTGTTATTCGTGGTGGCCCCTGGCATCTCACTGGAGTTTATGCTAATGAAGTGACTCATGGTGGTCCCCTAGATAATTTCAGGATGGGGACTGGCCATGCCAGAAAAACCAACCATGTGATTAGAGAGTTGGAACTTTGATGCAGTCCAGTCTCTAGGAAGGAGAGCAGTGCTAGAAATTGAGTTCAATCACAGAGCCAATGATTCAATCAATCATACCTATATAGGGAAACCCCAATAAAAACTCTGGACACCTGACCTCCAGTGAGCTTCCAGGTTGGTGATATATATCGATGTCCCAGGATGATGGTGCATCCTGAGGAAATAGAAGCATTTAGGATCCTCCTAGACTTGCTCTATGCATCTCTTCTCTTGGCTGGTCCTTATTTGTATGATAAGTACGATACTTTTCTGAGTTCTATTGAATCACTCCAGTGAATTATCAAACCTGAGGGGGTAGTGGAAACCTCCAAATTTGTAGCCAATTGGTCAGAAGTTCAGATGACTGCGGAACCCCAGAGCTTGCAGATGGCATGTGAAATAAAAGAATACTTGTAGAAGGAATACCCTTAATCTCTGAAATATGACTTAACTCCAGGTACAGTCAAAGCAGCACTGAACTGAGAAAGTTCCCATTGCTCTTGAGTAGCTTTGAGATTCTTCCCTAAGAACTAATGTTTAAGGCACCAGGCTCTTGAGACACCATCTGGTGTTATTTTTGCCAGTCAGATTTCTCCATATCCAATTTCTGCTTGATCATTCACAAATTAAACTTGGCCCCCTTTCATGGTGATTGACCTGTACCCTCTGCAGGCTAACAATTTATCTTGGTCACCCTACCCTTCTACATCCACCCTTTCTACCATTTATATTCAAATATTTCCAAAGCAGAAAACTTTCCTGTGTTTACCTGAGTTCTTATCTAACCCCTACTTACGGTGTTAATGCAGAGAAGCAGACTAAAAGCTATCTTCTTTTTCACCCCAATGTGTAACCCCTTAATTGTGCCCATAATATCAGGAAGGACAGGTAACAACAGGCCATGAGCAGAAAGGAAGTCTTACCATTAGACTTTCTCACCTTTCTTTCTCACCTTTCTCCCAAAGGACTTTCTTTAGCTTTGGGGCACAGGCGTAGTGGCAAACACTTCTCTCTGTAGCCTGTTGAGTCAGTTCTCAGCTTTTAGGGACCTATTTTGGATGGACCTTAAGAAGTTCTTTCTTTCCCTAGTCTCCCCACACTCTTCTTTCTCACCATCCTTTCAGGCTATTCTATCTCCCCTTCAAGCTCCATGGAGGGAAAAGAAGAGCAGATCCATTGAGTCTTCCATTCCCCTGAAGGTAGCTTTATATCCTTCAGTGTCTTCAGAGATAAACACCTACTAGAAAAACACATGTTCCTTGCCATTATCAAAATCTTTCAATAACAGCATGACTCATCAAGCCAACAGAGTCAGTGTCTCTTTTTCTCTTTCACCAAAAATATCCTCCATGGAGAAAAGAGGGGAAAAAGGAAAAAAGGGGGGGGGGTGTGAGTAAGAAAAATTATTACTCACAAAAAAGCAAATTCTCTTGTAATTATCTTTTTATTCCCTTTCTCTCTCCCTCTCTCTCTCTCTCTATAAAATATATATATTTATATATCATATTATATAAATACATTTATATATTATTTGTATAACATTTTTATAAATATATACAATAAAATATATTTATCATAAATTTTACAACATATAAATTTTATATATATATTTTCTAATGGTCTATCTTGAGCATGAGTAAGGGGAGCTGCAGCACTCCACCTGCTGTGGGAAAGACCACTGTTCTAATGTCCCCCTTCCAGGAGAAGGAGTAAAGAGGGAGTTCCTGAGCAATGTGAGTTTCATGAAAATGCTGTTTCCTGTTTCCTGTGCCTTCATACCACCATTGGTAGAAATTAAGAAAAGACCTCCAAATTCTACACCCTCCAAATTCTAGACCCACCCCTGCTCTGTCTGCCAGCGCTCCCAGTCTCACACCACTATCTGCCTTGGCACTTTCAGAACTAATCTCATTCTGCCCTACATTTCTGTTTACATCAAACCCTCAAAGAAGCCCAGTACTCCCAGGTCATCTCTTAATCCCAAGACTCTAATCCCCATAGGTGACTCCATCTCCCACTCCTACCCAAATCCTGAAACTCAACCACTATGCCCTTTGGCACTCCTGGTCAGTTATCCACAAGATTCCCTATTTCTTCAACATCTTCTTCAGATTTTTTTCTTGTACCAACTGAAACTGTAACATTGCTTCTCCTGCAATTTCTTAGGAAGTGATTGTTTTCTGTCCCTTAAAACTTTTACTTCATTGCATAGCTTCCAGACCATTTCCATTCTCTCCTTTCTAAAAATCCCTAATTTTGAATCCCATAACATCAAACTAGAGCACCCATTCATTCTTGTTATGGTCAACCTCAGAGCTATAAGTCACTCCAACTCATGCCTTCAGAAATCTGAACTCCTGGATCACTTTTTTTCTCTTATTTAATTCTTGTCATAACTGATGGTGATTTCAAAATTTACATGTATAACATCTGTCATATCCTGTCATCTCAGTACCTTGACCCCTTGCTCTCCAAAGATCCTGTTCTTCACCCTAAGCCACAAACTTCTATCGTTCCCTCCAGGACCACTTCATTATCAATAACTGCACCCCCTCCAAAATTCAATTGTAAGCAACACACCTCCTGTCTACCCAGAGTATATCAACAATTTTCCAACTCAAAGGAACCTAAAATCCATTTATTCAACTACATTTTCACCATCTATTACTACTTTGACATCTAATTCTTCATCTCCCAACTTAAATTCCACAGTTTTTCATTAGAATCACTTCCTTGCATTCCCCCAACTCCCTTGCTCCCCCTTCATTCATCATTCTCATCTGTCGAAAGCCCAATTCTAGTTAAATCCAACTCTCTACTCAGTTTGTACTTTCACTCACACAGCTGAACAGTGCTGGAGCAAACAACATAACCACATTGAATGGCCCCATGTTAAATTCATGACCTTGAATTCAGATCCACAAAGCTTTCTGGGTATGAGATGCAATGAAAATCTACTAAAATAGAAAGGCAGAGTTTATTGAAAACACAGGTTACAAAAGAGTATGTACCATATAATCTCATTTAGGTTCAAAAATGTGCATGTGCATGTGCATAGTTAGGTAGGTGGATAGTTGGCTGGATAGACAGACAGATCTGCAAGGATGCACAGTCGTGATTTCTGGAATTATGTCTTAATTTTTTTAACTTTTGCTTGTCTGATTTTCTGCAATGTTCCTGTGCTTCTTCTGTAAAAATAACAGACTATGTAAAATAAAATAAAAATGAAGTAATTCCCCCAAATCAGTCAATCAATAAACAATGTCTTAGATCCTAAAATAAATAGCCTAGTTCAAGGTGGCAGATGAGGAAATCTTACTAAAATAAGAGTAATTTTTAAAGATATAAACCCTAAAAATAAGGAAAGTATGATCATCTCCAGATTGAACTATATATATATATATGGTCATACACACACACACACACACACACACACACATATGTATTTAAATTGGGATAGAAAGAGAAAGAAGATTATGGAATATTTGATGAGACAAGGCAGAGAAAGTTGAAGGCTTTAAAACATACTGAGTGGTTAAAGCTGAGAAAGGAGGTCTTTCCAGCAAAAATCTAGGGATTCCTCAGACTCATTTTAGCTAGTATGGAGGATGGAGTGAAAAGTGGGGCTAAAAATGAATTAACTGAAGGTTTTGAAACCAGTTAATACCTCTTCCCACTCATCAGTCTCTATACTGAAAACAGAGTCTCTTAAGAATTTACCCCTAGGCAAAAATAATATATATGTGTATAAAAATGAAAATTTGAGAGAGAAATTTAGAGATTCAGTTCAGAAGGTCCAACATCCAACTATTAGGTTTTCCAAACAGAGAAAACAGAGGAAAAACGTGAAGGAACTCAACAACAACAAAAATATACAGAAGAAAAATTCCCAAGCGCGAAGAAAGACATGAGCCTTCAAACTGAAAGTGCCCACCAAATGCGTGGTTAATTTTAAAAGTACTGCCTATCTTATAGCAGTACTGTGAGACGGTATTCATTCACTCAACACATACTTATCAAATATCTATTACATGCACTGCATATGAGTAGTCACAAAGTAGGCAGGCTTGCTGCTGTCCTGACTCTAGTGGAAGGAAATAATGAAAAATTCTTAGTAAAGTCCTCTTAAAATTGTTTTAAAATGTATTCAAGTAAAATATTACTTTTAAATTTAACTTTCGAGTTCATTTAAGGCTTTATGAAGCTCTTGTGCTATACTATCCCAGTATTTTCAATAAGCACATATATTTCAATGTATACTTTTATAAGTACTAGACAATCTAAAGTTATTTATATAACACTAAAATAGGACTTTCTCATATCATCTTGGCTTAAGAACTTTTAAGTAAGTCAAGATATAAATTAATAATCATGATAAATATAGAAATTCTGCTACCACATTAATGTTAAAAACAATTATGAACTGTTGGTCCACAATAAATAACCAGAAGCAAATGATCTTTAAGAGATTTGGGGAGATTGTATTGTGTTACTTTTATCTCACAAATAAGTGTAAGATATCTAGTGCTGTTCTGTGAGTGAAGATTATAAAAAGAATTGATTTCCGTATCATATTCCATCTAAAATGTACTATAGTTCTTTGTGTCATAAAACATAGACATTCCATTTGGTTTACAATGCTTAAGCAATCTGGAGTCAGGTTTTTTTTCTTTTTTTGCCAAGGGAGCTTGTGCTTTTCCCTTGTTTTGAACAATAGATCTTTCAAAGACAAGAATCCAATGACCTTCTTCAAGGGTCATTTGGAACCTTGGGCAAAATGTAACAGTTCTTACTGATGGATTTCCACACACAGTTACTGGAGACGCAAAGTCTATGGTAAATAGAGTCTAGGGAAACACAAACCTGGATCTGTCTGCCAGCTCATTATTAATACATCTGAATGGCCTGAACCTCTGACCTATGCACTGATTCTTTAAGCAAAACTTCCCTTCTTCCTCTCTCTTCTCTATGGCACTGTGGTCCTTACTGGCTTTGCTTACTTTCCTCTCTACTTTGTATTCATGTAATCTCCATTATAATATTAAGTCAGATTTATTTTGTTTTCCACATCTGCTCTTTTCAGCCCTATTGATAGCACTTCGTGGCAAGAGGAGCTCGGGAAAGAAAATAACCAGAGCGTGTGGGGTTTCAGGAGTAAAAATGGAGCTTTCTGCCTTTGATCTCCAAAGTCCTGTTTCTCCCACAGAGCTTCCTCTCATGCACCTTGGAAAACATTAGATGCTAAAGCCATACTACTGTGAGGTTTGGGAAGAGAAAAGGAGAAAGAACAGACAACAAAAACCCTGGAATTAAAAACAAGGACTCTTTACACAGCTCTTAAATATTAATCTAAACATTAAAGAAAAAACTCAAATGAATTTGTGAAAACTGCATAAGAAACTGTATGCATAAATAAAATTATTTGACATACTTAACCTAAGACTCAAAACAAAATTATTACTCAGATGATTATCTGATAGGAAAAAGAAGAATTCTGTCATCAGCAGGAGCATATTACATGTTGCTACAAAACTTGAAATCTTCCCCTGAAATTCTCAGAACTTGAAGGATTTAATTTTCTATGATGGTTCATCTCCACAGACTTAGTTATTGAATAAGTAAAGAAATCATTAGTAGCAACATCGACATGTTCATTGCCTGGTTGACTCATAGCTCCTCACTGGCTTAACCATGACAACTTAAAATCTAACCTATATGTTTTCCTTAAAAAGCTAATGAAAGTTCTCTGAGCATTGAAATCTATGCCTAAATGTGATTTTAATTTTGCTTCACTATTATTTCACTCCCCACTTTTCTTCAGGTAAAAAAAAACCCATCAAATTGTAAGTCTGGTTTTGCCCATTAATTTGGGTCCCAAAGAGATTATAGTGAATCATTTAAGTTTTTTAATTACATTCTTGTTAGGCAGGAACTGTACCATTCCTTCCCTACAGCTCCTCTCAAAAAATCCAGAAATGGGTTTATGGCTGTGAATGTGGAAGAAGTTGTGCAGAGTGTTTTGAAGTGTTAAATCTGAGCTGAGAAAAAAATGAGTCCTTCTGCAAGCAGTGAAAAACCAGGGAATCCTTTCATTGTCACGACCCAGTGGCCAGCAGATGCTTAGAATTCCATGTATTTTAAGGACAAACCATTCAGTGAACTCCTTTGACACCCAAAGTATGCCAATAATTCAATGTATTAGTTGGATGCAAATTTTATACAATAAGGTATGGAAAGCAAACTGTAATTGGGGCTGCCAGAGTGAATGGAGCTCTATCCTCTGACAGGGCCCATTGTTGAACTCCAGCCTGAACCTCCGACCCGTTACTTTGCAGGGATACAATAGCCTTTGATATGAGATGGTGGGAAACGGACTTAGAGACTCATTTCACATTCAGTTGCAATTCATCAGTTTGGCGAGGACTTTTAGCAGCTTTAATGACCACAGCAATTGATGGTTAAATCAATTTGTGCCGGTGACAGCATGGCTGGCCTGTAGACTGTAACAATCCAGGATTGCACCAGGCAGAAAAGACTCTGTTATTCAGATGTGCACGGCTCCTACTCAGCTCACAGTGAGAACAACAGGGAGACAGTCTCTCACAGGGCAGGCCCCAGAGAATACACGCATTCACTCCAGTTGACCACACAATGCCGGGGCCTCTTTGTAAAGTGGTGCCATAGATTTTTTTAAAGTATTGTTGCAAGCAAAAATATACAGTAGAAGACAAAGATTTCTAATATTTAACTATATCCTAAGAGAAAGTAGCAAACCAGAAAGAATTTAACCTTTGTTCCCTTGATCAAAATGGGTGGTCCTACTCTCGCCACCACTAGACTTCCCTCCCCGCTAAAAACAGAAAGAAAGGAATAGAAAATCAACAGCAGAGATTATGACAGAGGAGGTTACGTTTACAGGAAAAAAGAAAGGTAAAATAGGAATTTAAAAAACAACACTGCATTCTGTGTCAAAAAGAAGGAAATACTGCTCCCTCTTCTGTTTATCAGAGGGATTTTTTTCCAAATAGAAGACCTCTCTTTTTAAATTTTTAAATATAAATGTTTATAATGAAAAAATGGCAGTGTCAGCACAGTGGGATGGCTGATGTGATTTATTTATAATAAAAAAAGTGAAGTGTTAAACAAATAAATACTTTGCTGAGCCTACATTTTAATGTTTGAAAAATATATAACCAAAATTGACATTTTAAAGGTGGGGGAAGGGACAAAAAGTCATTTCACATCAACAAAACTTTTTGTGTCAGCATAAATGAGTGTTAGAATGACTAATTAATTTATACACAATACAAGTCTGCATAAAATGTACTAAGTAAGGCATCTAACTATAAGTTCAAGTAATGGGGGATGCCAATATATTATTTAAACATCTGAATTATAATGGCTGAAATAACCTAAGGTTCACAGATGTACTTTAATGGACTTCTAAGCTATAAGAGATAATTGACATTACTGCCTAGGTTTTTTTGAAAAAGGCATTAGTGCTACAATGTTCACAAAATAGAAATGATCTCCAAAAGTACAGAAACAATGTATATGTAGTATTAAATTCAGGATGTAATGAAACACAACAAAGATGGAATATCTGTAATCCTGAGTTATCTTTTATGCTGTATTAAAAATCAGACCAAATAATACAAGTTTTTTAAGCTATGGTGGACAAGGCGGGGTGGAAATAATCTCCTTCAGGACATGGATAGATCCATGGGAAATGCGTTACACAAAACATACAGCTGTAGTACTGTGGAAAAAAACCATAAACAACATTTTCCACCAGATTTGTCTAAACACTGAAAGAACATTGAGGTTGTACAGAGGAGGTCTTGGCACTGAGTCCAGAAGCTGTACTTGGTAACTGGGGAGGGGGAAGACAAGGAGGCGAGTTTCCATGGCAACGCTGGTGCTGAAAGCAAATGGAACTAGCAAGCATCTTCCCAAGGGAGGAAGGGAGCATGGAAAGTGGAAATGGAGGGGGAAGGGCAGTGGCAGCTTCTGAAAAGCTAGTTTATGCTGAATAAGTGTTTTGTGTAAAGATGTGACGTGATCCATATCAGAGTGTGTATTCTGAGAAATCTGACATCCTCTTGTAATGTACTGCTTCAGTGATTAAAGATCACTTTGCCTGGGAATATATATTTGTCTTACAATTTCCAGTTTGGATATATAAAGATACTGAAGTCATCTTGATGCTTACACTGTCTCCTGCCTTCACAATAAAATAATGGGATGAATAGAACTTTGTGTGTCTTTTTCTTTGTCTTTGTATCTGGGAGTCAAGTTTATATGTGGGGGAAAAAAACCTTTTATTTCCTTCTCTCAGCATTCAAAGGCAGATAGGCGTGGTTTCTCATACTTGTGACTATGAAACTCTGATTCCTCCCTGACAACAGTGTTTCCTGTGTCACAAGGCAGTACATTATTCCTAAGGAATAAGACTACCTAAAAGCTAATCTTATTTATCTGATTTAAATGATCATGATTAATATTTTCCTTTCATTATAAATGGCTCATTGTAAAGATTAAAACAGTAATGGCACCAAGAGGAGGTGATAGATGGAGGGCTAACTCTCCTCAATGCTCTAGAAATAAACACATTACCACAGAAGAAAGCCCTTTCATTAGAGGTCAGATTAAATTACAAATTAGCACTGAATAGAACTGCTCTGATAAAATATGGGTTTGGCTGCACAGGAGTTAAACTTACACCACGACCTGATGGTTTTAATAATAAAAATCTGGATCAGACTATACACTGGTCTATAAGCTCTGTGTGGGCTATGGCTGTGTCTACCTTTTTCCCATAGACATACATAATATTCCCAGCACTCCACAGAGCCTGCACTTAAGAGACACTCAATACAGATTTGTTTACTGTTGAAAGAGCAAGATGAAGCATTCTTCAAAACTGTGACATATAACTTGTAAATGCACAGGACAGAAATGCGCTTTTTATTCACTATCTCCAACACAATTATTAAGGCAGCATGCTCGTGTTCTTTTAATACTCACAAATACCTGGAAAGGTAGTTATTATTATCCCCATTTTACAAATGAGAAGAGAATCCCTGGAAGGCTAAGTTCTTTTTCCAAATTTACACCCCTGAAAAAGCTGAGACTCAAATCCAGTCCTGTCCAAATAACGCCCTTGTGATCTTTCAACTTGTCCACACTACTTACTTTACACCAGAAAGCATGGACTAACTCCCACTTTGGTCTAATCGGAAGAACCGAAACACAAAGGATTTACTCATCATACTCATACTCTCCTTGGGACCCCCCTGAAAGTGCAGGGAACAAGGCTTTGGATCTCCCATCAGCCCTGCCCCTTGGAGGCCAGTGGAGGACAGTATCTGAAATCCAATGTTGAATTAACCAAGTATAACTCTTACCCTTTGTATATAACTGGGGTTGAAACTCTGTAGAAGTAAAAATATTTGTGTTCCTAAGTTCTGATGGGATCTTGGTACAACCCACATTTCCACTGTCCACTCTGATGCGCTGCTTCCCACATTCTGTGATTCAGTCTCTGCCAAGGCTGAGCCCCCTGGACTGGCAAAGCTTTCCCCAGATCCATCTCAACCCCTTCTCTTCCTTATCCTCCCTCTACTGATTCAATTAAAAAACATCAGTTCCAGTAATTCCAATGGAACCTCCATCCATTATCATTATGTTTTACTATGAACTTAGTCTCTTCATAGAATAATCCTTCTAATGCATCTTCATGGTTTTCTCTTTCATCTGAAAAAGTTGTTCATTTTTCTTCTCCTTATATTTCAACGGTCATAACACTCCTGGATTCCCACCAACATTTTCAGACCATTATTCTTTCACCCTTGTTTAAAAAGATGGGATGCACCTTTAAGTGTCCATATATTATGAGCAAATAATAACATGACAGGCATTGTCTGAAGACATTGGCTTATTTTCTATAAATCTCACTTCAACTCCATGAGGCAGTGATATTTAATTTCCATATAACATTCCTTGGAAGTAAGCTTCAAACAGGTTACGTAACTCACCTAGCTTTTGAAGTGGAGTGGGAATTGAACCCGTAGTCAGGTTCTCTTCACAGCATCATTGTTCGTCTCTAGCTGGGTAAGCCAATCTCTTCCCACCCTCATTTCTGCCACCCATCATCTCCACACAACTCCCTACAGGCATCACTGAAGACGCTTACAATTAACTCACATTGTACCTCTCCATTGCCAACATCTTGGGGCATGCTCACATCCACCTTGATCATGCATCTTAGTATATCATTAACCTCTGCCCTGAGGATCTTTTTTTATATTTCAGAAAACCACTCTCATGGGTATGCCCTAAGCAGTTTCTCAAAATGTGGCCGGGAGATCTTTGATGATTACCAATGATGTCAGCAAATATGTGGCAGTTTAAAGCAAAAGATAATGAAACCATTTTGTCTTTAATTTCACAAATCTCATTCATTTAGTCCCTAAATTTCATTATGCATCAACTAATTGCCAGGCACTACTGTTGCACTGAAGATACAGCAGTGAATAAGACAGAGAAGATCCTGTTCTCATGGGGCTCATGATCTCAGAGTTAGGGGAAGGGAAAAATAAAACAATTACAAAAAGAAAGAAAGAAGCAATACATTATCAAGTAGCCAAATTTAATATTTATCTATTCAACAAATATTTTTTGAGTTCCTATTCTGTATTGGTCACTGTTGTACACAGAGGGGATGCAGCAGTAACCATAAAATGCTAAAGCCAGAGAAACATTCACCCCAGGAAATATAATGGTATGAAACTTATCATATGACCTTATTACTAGAGGAAAAATTATTTTAGCCAGCTTTGGTCCATGACCTTGGATTCAGTATATTACAAAAACTTGTTCTTTATCATTTACCATTGTCTGGGATTAAACATGCAGGTGTTTGTGTCATCATCTGTTCTTTTCTGTGTGTAACAGGCTTTGTTCATGTGTTTAGCTGAGAACTCCTTGGAAGCATGAGTTTCCTTGGCCATGAAGTTGAATAAGCCAAGCCTAGGCTTTTTTAATCTACTGAACAGAGAGTTTTGTTTGTTTTTCCCAGGATAATCAATGCCTTTGCTATCTTGGAGATTCATTTTTAATCAAGGGGAATCATCTATAAGTAAACACTAATAAATTTATTTTAGAGTATAGTGCATGAAGAAATAAAACATGGTAGTGTGAAAGGGAGAGATGAGGGCTAAGGTTTTAGGTCTGGGAAGAAGAGAATAAATATGGTGCTGGGGGAAGCCCCTTCAGAAAGAGGAGACTTGAGAGCCGAAGAATAAGAAGTGCCAGAAATCCTATTATGTTCTTAAAAATCATCACATGCTTAATGGATGCACATGTACAACTGAAACAGTCAAGAGTTTTTATCTAGTATTCAAGTTTAGAGCCATCTCAGCTAATATATTGTTTCAGAATTTATCTGTTTCTGTTTGCAGTTGTTATTATCCTATAACATATTTCAAATTTAGGGAAAAAATGGATCAATGGTTCAAAAGTTGTTTATAGAGGCACAAAAGTGGCAAAAATAATCAACAAATTACTACAGCCAGGCAAGTTATCAACAGTGAACCAAACTTCATGATAACATCTGATGTGAGCCTCTATGAGCAAGGCAAGTGACACTGCAAGTGTAATCATTTCACATAAATAGAACAGGACAAAATGAGAATAGGCTACATAATAATGAGTATCTGAAAATTCAATTTTATTGAACCAGTGATCAATTAGTCTCAGCGCATGTTCTGTTGAAAGTATATCAAATAACATTATAAAGTCGTAAAAGCTTTTATATTGTTTTCAGAAAAGCACAGTGACCTCTCTGGTAAACCAACTGAGTTTTTCCAGAATGAGGAAAAAATAATGGTTTCCAGTATAGAACTGATGAATTTGCTTGCCAGAGGCAGAGAAGAAAACAACAACGGCAACTTTCAAAGTCGTATGCCTCATAGCACAAACAGGTATAAGACATACTATTGCTGAGAAGTTTATAAGGCCATCATCATAGTCAATTCAGTGTGTGTGTGTGTGTGTGTGTGTGTGTGTGTGTATGTGTTTTGGAAAGAAAGCAAAATAAGTTGAATACAAAATACACCAGTGTATTTTGCATAGTATCAATGATGTATCATTTAGAGGAGCAACTGCTGTGCTGATACTTTGTTTTACAGTTCTATAAATGTCACTAATACACAGAACATGAATTAGATCCAAGTATGTGTGGGATATATGAGGACAAAGTGCTACGTGATTATTTGTTCTGCACTGACAGAGATGTGATTTTCGGTACATGATGATGACTTTGCAAGCCTGATACAGATTGGCGAAGTTCATTTAGATCAATGCGGACAAATTTTTAACTATGTGTGTGGCAACAGGATATGTTGCTGCACAAATAAAACTAAGTGCACCTGCGCATCAATCAATACACATACTCATTCACAAAGAACTGTTGCTAATGAACACCACACACCTCCTCATATGTAGATTCAGTGTTGAAAGAAATATGAAACTTTGTGAACATAACTACATGGGATCACTGGGTGTATGATATTTGAGTACTTTAAGGAGAAATAGGTAGGGCAGTGAATATAAGAAAGTTTGCTGGTTGTCAAAGGGAAAGATACTGACACTATTTTTGAACTAAGGAATAAGATATAAACACTTCATAATGACACTGATATTGCTCAGAACTATTTCAAGTGGCTTTCTCAAATGTTCTGCCTTGGATAACCTGCTTTTATCACTTAAACATTAAAAAAATCACACGTTTTAATGTTGAGACTCATCTGAAAAAACTACAAGGATTTCTTACAAAGATGGAACTGCTGTATTTTTAGGTCAGTTGCTGCAAGTTTCATGCTTCCCCAACACTTTATGATTTTTTTCATGCATTGGAGATATTGATACCATATTATCAAGTTTTTTAAAAATTGTGGTTAAAAAAGTCATGAAATTTACCACCTTAACCAATTTTAAGTGTGCAATTCAGTAGTGTTAACTATATTCACATTGTTTTGCAACAGATCTCCAAAATTTTTCGTCTTGCAAAAGTGAAATTTGATACCAGTTGAACATCTTCCCATTTCCTCCTCCTACCTGTCACTTTCTATCAGTCTGACCACTTCAGGTAGTTTCACACAGTGTTTGCATTTGTGTGACTTGCTTATTTCACTTGGCATAATGTCCTCAAATTTCATCTATGTTGTAGCATATAATAGGATCTCCTTTTTCAAGAATGAATAATATTCCATTATATATATATGCCACATTTCATTTATCCATTCATCCATCAATGGACATTTTGGGTTGCTTCTACCTCTTGGTTATTGCGATTAATGCTGCAATAAACATGGTTGTGCAAGTATCTTTTGAGATCCTGCTTTCAATTCTTTTGGATATCTATCCCAAATTTCAGTCACTGAATCATATGGTAATGGTATTTTTAACTTTCTGAGGAACTTTCATACTATTTTTCCATAGAGCCTTCACCATTTTACATTTCCACCAACACTGCACAAGGGTTTCAATTTCTCCACATTCCCACCACGACTTGTTATTTTCTGGTTTTTTTGTTGGTAGACATCCTGATAGGTATGAGGTAATAGGTCATCAGGATTTTGATTTGCATTTCCCTAATGATTAGTGATGTTGAGCATCTTTTCTTGGCTTGTTGGCCATTTATATATTTTCTTTGGAGAAATGTCTATTCAAGTCCTTTGCTTGTATTTTAATTGGGTTGTTTGATTTTTTGTTGTTGAGCTATACGAGTTTTTATATATTCTGGATATTAACCGTTTATCACATATGTAATTTGCAAATATTCTCCCAGTCTGTAGGCTGCCTTTTCAGTCTGTTGATTGTTTCCTTTAATGTGCAGAAGTTTTTAAGATTAATGTAGTCCCATTTGTCTACTTTTGTTGCATATGCTTTTGTTGTCATAAGCAAGAAATCATTGTCAAATCCAATGTCATGAAGCATTTCACCTGTTTTCTTCTGGGAGTTTTATAGTTTGAGGTCTTACATTTAGGTTTTTAATCTACTTTGACTTAATTTTTGTGTAGGTAAGGATCTAACTTTATTCTTTTGCACGTGGATATCCAATTTTCTAACACCATTTGTTGAAGAGACTGAGCTTTCCCCATTATGTGGTCTTGGCACGATTGCCAAAGATCTTTTGATCATGTATGAGAGGGTTTTATTTTTAAACCACATTCAAATTCTATAAAAATTAAAGTATAATTTACAGAGATAAATGCAACTAAAGAATGGGTTAGAAATCTGTTTGCATGTATCTTCCAATGTCTACTTTGAGTGGGAAATGTTTGTTAACAGCACTGTAATTAGTTTACATGAGAAATCTCTCTGAATTTCTGGATGCACGTTCATTCTGAAGAGCCAGCACTATTTGACAGCCACCAAATAATTATTTCTATTCTGCAAACTCACGATTGGAAGTATAGGACTTATTTAATACAGATAAAGATAGCTAGTGGGAAGCAGCCACATAGCACAGGGAGATCAGCTTGGTGCTTTGTGACCGCCTGGGGGGGGTGGGATGGGGAGGGTGGGAGGGAGGGAGATGCGGGAGGGAGGAGATATGGGAACGTGTGTATATGTGTAGCTGATTCACTTTGTTATAAAGCAGAAACTAACACATCATTGTGAAGCAATTATACTTCAATAAAGATGTTTAAAAAAAAATACAAAACTGCTGAGTATGATTCATAATCTATGTATTAAACTATCTACAAATGAATTTGATACCAAAACTTTGGTGTAAAGCTAGGATAACTCCCTCATTTATTAAGCAATTATCATTACTATTAACACATATTAAAATACTATTTATTCTTTATTTTATGTTGTCATAATTTTTCTACTTATTTTCAAAATATTGCTCAAATATGTTCCATATAGCCATTAAATGATCTAAAACCACATTTTGAAAAGCTGTGTTGAATCTGTAAATACACATCCACTCACACATCGCCATCCAGTAGAAATATAACATATAATATATATATGCAAGCTACATATGCAATTTTAACTTTTCTAGTAGCCACATTAAAAAAGTAAAAAGTAACAGATAAAAGTAATTTTAATAACATATATTTAACTAAATATACTCCAAATATTATTATTTCAACATGGATTAAATATTTTAAAATATTGAGATATTTTGCATTACTTTTTTCATACTAAGTCTTCAAAATCTGGTCCATATTGTACACTTACAGCACATCTCAATTTGGAGTAGCTGCATGGGACTAGTGGCTACTGTACTACACCACATGGTCCTGAAACCTAGCCTTAACAATCACATTCTCTGATCTTAACCTTCCATCCATTCACTTCTTTCAATATTTTTCTCTCATTAAATCAAAATTTAAACCTCAAGAGACCCTGTCCTTTGACGCTCCCCTTCTCAGAGTCCAGCAATTCCCTCTGGCTTATGTTAGGAAAGCTCTCTGTTTACTTGCTCTCTACCCAGCATGCCTCGTCTGCCAGACCATCTTACAGTGCTGGATCAGTTTGAGCACTCACTTTTCTACTTCTTCTCCAGGACCATGAGCACTACTGAAGAAAGTACAGAGCCATGTTGACTGGTACTATCTCACATTATCTCTTCCACCCCCAGCTGGTGCAGGGGGGGGGTCTTCAATACTCCATTACAAATTACAATCCTTGTATTCATTCTTAGCGGGATCCACTTTCCACTCCTTCAGCACACAGTCCAAACTGAGATCACGCTCCTAATGGCCCATACCCCTCCTTCCCCCTCGACCTTGATGGACAGTCTAGCTCCCTACTTCAGAGAAAACAGAGATGCCCGAGCATGCACAGCCCTTACCTCTTCCAGGCAAATGCCTTCCACCCAAGCTTTCAACACATCCTCTCTGAGATTCCTTAATGACTTTGTGTGGAAAACAAGAGGACAGAGGACATCTGGGTTAAATACTGATGTGATGTGATTACTCAAGTTTTTAAGGAAATTTTACATTATTGTTCCCATTCTGGTACCAGATATGTGACTTTAAGCAAGTATTTCCAGACCTCAGTTTTCTCCGCCTTAAAGGCAGGCTGGATGAATTCTGTTGTCTCTTTTAGCTCCAGTGTTTTTTGTTTTTTGTTTTTTTTTAACATCTTTATTGGAGTATAATTGCTTTACAGTGTTGTGTTAGTTTCTGCTGTATAACAAAGTGAATCAGCTATATGCATATGTATATCCCCATATCCCCTCCCTCTTGCGTCTCCCTCCCACACTCCTTATCCCACCCTTCTAGGTGGTCGCAAAGCACCAAGCTGATCTCCCTGTGCTATGCAGCTGCTTCCAACTAGCTATCTATTTTACATTTGGTAGTGTATATATGTCAGTGCTACTCTCTCACTTCCTCCCAGTTTACCCCACCCCCTCCCCTTCCTCAAGTCCATTCTCTTCGCCTGTGTCTTTATTCCTGTCCTGACCCTAGGCTCATCACAACGACTTTTTTTTTTAGATCGCATATATATGTGTTAGCATACGGTATTTGTTTTACTTTTTCTGACTTAACTCATTCTGTATGACAGACTCTAGGTCCATCCACCTCACTACAAATAACACAATTTCATTTCTTTCTAAGGCTGAGTAATATTCCATTGTATATATGTGCCACATCTTCTTTATCCATTCATCTGTCAATGGACACTTAGGTTGCTTCCATGTCCTGGCTATTGTAAATAGTGCTGCAGTGAACATTGTGGTACATGACACTTTTTGAATTACGGTTTTCTCAGGGTATATGCCCAGTAGTGGGATTGCTGTGTCGTTTGGCGGTTCTATTTATAGCTTTTTAAGGAACCTCCATACTGTTCTCCATAGTGGCTGTATCAATTTACATTCCCACCAACAGTGCAAGAGGGTTCCCTTTTCTCCACACCCTCTCCAGCATTTATTATTTGTAGATTTTCTGATGATGGCCATTCTGACTGGTGTGAGATGATACGTCATTGTAGTTTTGATTTGCATTTCGCTAATGATTAGTGATATTGAGCATGTTTTTATTTCTTTGTTAGCAATCTATATATCTTCTTTGGAGAAATGTCTGTTTAGGTCTTCTGCCCATTTGTGGATTGGGTTTTTTGTTTTTTTGATATTGAGCTGCATCAGCTGCTTGTAAATTTTGGACATTAATCCTTTGTCAGTTGCTTCATTTGAAAATATCTTCTCCCATTCTGAGGGTTGTCTTTTCATCTTTTTTATGGTTTCCTTTGCTGTGCAAAAGCTTTTAAGTTTCATTAGGTTGCATTTGTTTATTTTTATTTGTATGTCCATTTCTCAAAAAGGATCTTGCTGTGATTTATGTCATAGAGTGTTCTGCCTATGTTTTCCTCTAAGAGTTTGGTAGTGTCTGGCCTTACATTTAGGTCTTTAATCCAATTTTGAGTTTATTTTTGTGTATGGTGTTAGGGAGTGTTCTAATTTCATTCTTTTACATGTAGCTGTCCAGTTTTCCCAGCACCACTTGTTGAAGAGGCTGTCTTTTCTCCATTGTACATTCTTGCCTCCTTTATAAAAGATAAGGTGACCATAGGTGCGTGGGTTTATCTCTGGACTTTCTATCTTGTTCCATTGATCTATATTTCTCTTTTTGTGCCAGTACCATACTATCTTGATTACTGTAGCTTTGTTGTATAATCTGAAGTCCGGGAGCCTGATTCTTCCAGCTCCATTTTTCTTTCTCAAGATGCTTTGGCTATTCAGGGTCTTTTGTGTTTCCATACAAATTGTGAAATTTTTTGTTCTAGTTCTGTGAAAAATGCCATTGGTAGTTTGATACGGATTGCATTGAATCTGTAGATTGCTTTGAGTAGTATAGTCATTTTCACAATGCTGATTCTTCCAATCCAAGAACATGGTATGTCTCTCCATCTGTTTGTATCATCTTTAATTTCTTTCATCAGTATCTTTTAGTTTTCTGCATACAGGTCTTTTGTCTCCTTAGGTAGGTTTATTACTAGGTATTTTATTCTTTTTGTTGCAGTGGTAAATGGGAGTGTTTCCTCAATTTCTCTTTTAGAGTTTTCATCATTAGTGTATAGGAATGCAAGAGATTTCTGTGCATTCATTTTGTATCCTGCTACTCTACCAAATTCATTGATTAGCTTTAGTAGTTTTCTGGTAGCATCTTTAGGATTCTCTATGTATAGTATCATGTCATCTGCAAACAGTGACAGCTTTACTTCTTCTTTTCCAATTTGTATTCCTTTTATTTCTTTTTCTTCTCTAATTGCTGTGGCTAAAACTTCCAAAACTATGTTGAATAATAGTGTTGAGAGTGGGCAACCTTGTCTTGTTCCTAATCTTAGAGGAAATGGTTTCAGTTTTTCACCATTGAGAACGATGTTGGCTGTGGGTTTGTCGTATATGGCCTTTATTATGTTGAGGTAGGTTCCCTCTATGCCTACTTTCTGGAGAGTTTTTATCATAAATGGGTGTGGAATTTTGTCAAAAGCTTTTCCTACATCTATTGAGATTATCATATGGTTTTTATCCTTCAGTTTGTTAATATGGTGTATCACATTGATTGATTTGCATATATTGAAGAATCCTTGCATTCCTGGGATAAACCCCACTTGATCATGGTGTATATCTTATTAATGTGCTGTTGGATTCTGTTTGCTAGTATTTTGTTGAGGATTTTTGCATCTATGTTCATCAGAGATATTGGCCTGTTGTTTTCTTTTTTTGTGACATCTTTGTCTGGTTTTGGTATCAGGGTGATGGTGGCCTCGTAGAATGAGTTTGGGAGTGTTCCTCCCTCTGCTATATTTTGGAAGAGTTTGAGAAGGATAGGTGTTAGCTCTTCTCTAAATGTTTGATAGAATTCGTCTGTGAAGCCATATGGTCCTGGGCTTTTGTTTGTTGGAAGAGTTTTAAACACAGTTTCAATTTCAGTGCTTGTGATTGGTCTGTTTATATTTTCTATTTTTTCCTGGTTCAGTCTCAGAAGGTTGTGCTTTTCTAAGAATTTGTCCATTTCTTCCAGGTTGTCCATTTTATTGGCATACAGTTGCTTGTAGTAATCTTTCATGATCCTTTGTATTTCTGCAGTGTCAGTTATTACTTCTTTTTCATTTCTAATTCTGTTAATTTGAGTCTTCTCCCTTTTTTTTCTTGGTAAGTCTGGCTAATGGTTTATCAATTTTGTTTATCTTCTCAAATAACCAGCTTTTAGTTTTATTGATCTTTGCTATTGTTTCCTTCATTTCTTTTTCATTTATTTCTGATCTGATCCTTATGATTTCTTTCCTTCTGCTAACTTTGGGGTTTTCTTTGTTCTTCTTTCTCTAATTGCTTTAGGTGTAAGGTTAGGTTGTTTATTTGAGATGTTTCTTGTTTCTTAAGGTAGGCTTGTATAGCTATAAACTTCCCTCTTAGAACTGCTTTTGCTGCATCCCATAGGTTTTGGGTTGTTGTGTTTTCATTGTCATTTGTTTCTAGGTATTTTTTGATTTCCTCTTTGATTTCTTCAGTGATCTCTTAGTTATTAAGTAGTGTGTTGTTTATCCTCCATGTGTTTGTATTTCTTACAGATTTTAGACTGTAACTGATATCTAGTCTCATAGCGCTGTGGTCAGAAAAGATACTTGATATGATTTCAATTTTCTTAAATTTACCAAGGCTTGATTTATGACCCAAGATATGATCTATCCTGGAGAATGTTCCATGAGCACTTGAGAAGAATGTGTATTCTGTTTTTTTTGGTTGGAATATCCTATAAATATCAATTAAGTCCATCTTGTTTAATGTGTCATTTAAAGCTTGTGTTTCCTTATTTATTTTCATTTTGGATGATCTGTCCATTGGTGAAAGTGGGGTGTCAAAGTCCCCTACTAATAATGTGTTACTGTTGATTTTCCCTTTTATGGCTGTTAGCATTTGCCTTATGTACTGAGGTGTTCCTATGTTGGGTGCATAAATATTTACAATTGTTATATCTTCTTCTTGGCTTGATCCCTTGATCAGTATGTAGTGTCCTTCTTTGTCTCCTGTAATATTCTTTATTTTAAAGTCTATTTTGTCTGATATGAGAATTGCTACTCCAGCTTTCTTTTAATTTCCATTTGCATGGACTATCTTTTTCCATCCCCTCACTTTCAGTCTGTATGTGTCCCTAGGTCTGAAGTGGGTCTCTTGTAGTCAGCATACGTATGAGTCTTGTTTTTGTATCCATTCAGCCAGTCTATGTCTTTTGGTTGGAGCATTTAATCCATTTACATTTAAGGTAATTATTGATATGTATGTTCTTATTACCATTTTCTTAATTGTTTTGGGTTTGTTATTGTAGGTGTTTTCCTTCTCTTGTGTTTCCTGCCTAGAAGAGTTCCTTTAGCATTTGTTGTAAAGCTGGTCTGGTGGTGCTGAATTCTCTTAACTTTTGTTTATCTGTAAAAGTTTTAATTTCTCCATTGAATTTGAATGAGATCCTTGCTGGGTAGAGTAGTCTTGGTTGTAGGTTTTTCCCTTTCATCACTTTAAATATGTCCTGCCACTCCCTTCTGGCTTGCAGAGTTTCTGCTGAAAAATCAGCTGTTAACCTTATGGGGATCCCTTTGTATATTATTTGTTGCTTTTCCCTTGCTGCTTTGAATATTTTTTCTTTGTATTTAATCTTTGATAGTTTGATTAATACGTGTCTCGGTGTGTTTCTCTTTGGGTTTATCCTGTATGCTACTCTCTGTGCTTCCTGGACTTGATTGACTATTTCCTTTTCCATGTTAGGGACGTTTTCAACTATAGTCTCCTCAAATATTTTCTCAGACCCTTCCTTTTTCTCTTCTTCTTCTGGGACCCCTATAATTCAAATGCTGGTGCATTTAATGTTGTCCCAGAGGTCTCTGAGACTGTCCTGAATTCTTTTCATTCTTTTTTCTTTATTCTGCTCCCTGGCAGTTATTTCCACCATTTTATCTTCCAGCTCACTTATCCATTCTTTTGCCTCAGTTATTCTGTTATTGATTCCTTCTAGAGTATTTTTAATTTATTTAATTGTGTTGTTCATCACTGTTTGTTTGCTTTTTAGTTCTTCTAGATCCTTGTTAAATGTTTCTTGTATTTTCTCCATTCTGTTTCTGAGATTTTGGATCATCTTTACTATCATTACTCTGAATTCTTTTTCAGGTAGGTTGCCTATTTCATCTTCATTTATTTGGCCTTCTAGGTTTTTACCTTTCTCTTTCATCTGTAACATATTTTTTTGTCGTTTCATTTTTTTTTTTTTTTTAATGGGTGGTGCTGTATTCCAGTCTTACTGATTGTTTGGCGTCAGACGTCCAGCACTGGAGTTTGCAGGCAGTTGGATAGAGCTGGGTCTTGGTGCTGAGATGAGGACCTCTGGGAGGCCTCACTCCAATTGATATTCCCTGGGGTCTGAGGTTCTCTGTTATTCCAGCAGTTTGGACTTGGACCTCCCACCACAGGAACTTGGGTCCGACCTCCGGCCTGGGAACCAAGATCCTGCAAGCTTCATGGTGTGGTAAAAAAATGAAACAAAACAAAACAAAAAAAACAAGGAAGAAAGAAAGAAAAAAAGGAGTAGTACAGTATCAAAGAATAAAAAACAAAATAAAATTAGAAAGATAAAAAATATATTAGGAAAAATAAAACTATAATTGAAACAACTGCAACAAGGTAAAATAAATCCACAGCAGAAAAAAGGAAAAAAAGCGGGGGGGGGGGGGGGGGGGGGGATGGGTGGGGGGAAACAACAAGCCAAAAGGAGAGAACAATAACAAAGTATAAAGAATAAAATAAAATTAGAAAAATAAAAGATTTATTAGGAAAAATAAAAATATAAGAGGCAACAACAATGAATCAGCAAGGTAAAACAGAACCCCAGTCTAAAAGAGGAAAAAAGAAAAAAAAAAGCCTTGGCTATGGGGGCAGAGTTTAGGGTGGGGCGGGACCTAGGCGGGTGGTGGGTGATGTTTGAGCCTTGGGTGGGGCCTAGGCGGGGCCTCTCCTTACGACCTGCATGGAAGGGGAGAGGCAGCGCATGGAAAGCAGGGCCTCTGGAGTGTGGGGTTCCAGAATTTGGAGGTGGGGCCCTGAGTGAGGCTGTGTGGGTGGGGTTCAGGTCCAGCTCGTTGGAGGGGGTCTCTGAGTGTAGAGGTGGGGCCCTGGTGGGGGTGTAGGGGCGGGGCTTGGGTTATGCACAGCAGGAGGGAGGCTCCGAGGGCACAGGATTAGGCCTGGGAGCCCAACAGGCTTCCCAGTGCCTAAGCGGACAGGGAAAGCACTGGCCCTGTTCCCTTCCATTCCTTCGTGCCCTTCCCCCACCATCTCCCCCAGGGCCTCCCCCATCACGGCTGGACCCCTAACCGTGGGTGGGTCCCGCTGGGTGTAGGAACTCCTCCCCTCCCCCAGCCACCCTTCAGGGGTGCCAGTCCCAGAGGTCCAGCCTTTACTTTTGCTCCTCCTTCCCTCCCTCCTAGTCCCTCAGGACCCACGTGGCTGGAGGGGGCCTCGGTAGGCAGGACCGGGATCTCAGAAGGTTCCTGGGGGCCCAAGTGGGCAGGGGAAGCCTGACCAAGCTCCCTTTTGATCCTCTGCCCTCCCAATGGTCCCCCAATTTCCCCCTTCGGGCATTGGATCCCTTCCCCTCCCCCAGCCGCCCCTCAGGGGCACCAGTCCCATCCCGCCTCCACTTCTCTTCCCCCCTCACTCCCCCCACGCCCCACGTCCTACCCTGTCGCTGGGGGTTCCTCTCATCCCCTTAGGTGTCTGTGGTCCCCCACTGGTGCCTGGTAGGTGCCCTAGTTGTGAGGAGACGCGAATTCCACATCCTCCTAGTATGCCATCTTGACTCTGCCCCCTCCAGTGTTTTTAAATCCACAATTCCAGCACAATAAAGAGTGAGCTTTGAAGTGCTGAACAGATACAGATGACAGGAGGAGTATGTATAGAACCAGGTGGCCTCTGTTCCTTTCTGGCTTTGCAACCTCAGACAGAGACCCTGAACCTCTGCAGGATTCCATTTCCTCATCTATAAAGTTGAGGTAATAGTAACCACTTCATAGAATTGCTTGGGAAAATTAAAAGGCATGGCCGCAGGCGGGCAGCCTCTCCCAGGACAGTGCCTGTGCCATTCACTGTTTCAGGCACAGGCAGAGGCGTCGTGGTGATTGCTGCCCATCTGCACACAGGTGCACCCCTGCCCTGTTCCTGCAGACTGTGTTTTCCAGGCTCCCTTGCCAACTGGCTTTCTGGCATGCTTGGCCAGTCAGAGGCACTGGTAGAAGACTAAGGGTAGAAGGAACAGAGAAATACAGAATCTCTCCCTCTTTTCCATGCCTCACAAAGCATTTTACATGGTTCTAGCTCCCTACCTTAATGGTCCTGGCTTTTTGTCACAAGAGGCAGCCCTTTGTTTGGGTTCTGCTAACACCACCTCTTGTGTCCCTCCACCTCTCCTGAGGTTCCTCCCTTTGTTTAAAATATTTAGTGATTCCTGCTTCCTGGTTGGGCCCTGGCTGGCACAGCTATGATTAGTGTCAGCTATGGCTGGAGAAAAGGTGAGGATTTTAACACTGTGGTAAAGGAAGGAGCCAAGTAACCCATTGAAACCCCTATTTGATTTCAATGTTCTGATTCTTATACTTTGTCAAATGTTCATTACACTAATTTCATGGCCTGAAATTAGCTGACAACTGACAATTAGATGGCTTTATGCTTAGTTTCAAAGTTTCGCAGAGAAGTGCTGAGTTCTTAGAATGAGCGAAATTCCAGGATATAAATTTTGGTGAGTCCAATACACTACAGCTGCTCCTAATAGCAAAGCCACAGGGTGGAAATTGTACACACTGAGCTACACTGAGCCAGACCAAATGTATTTTACGATCCCAGGTCCAGTTTTCCCATGGCATATCCTCCCACAGCTAATGGCTTAGGTGATTCGAAACACTTCCCCCATTCCTCCAGGCCTTGCTGTGTTGGAATGTTAAGATTTCTAATGCTAATCTTAACCACATTCTCCCCTCTGTGTGCTGCACCAGGATGGTCCAAAGCAGATGCATATATAAAACAAGATGTGGGGAAAAAAAACCCTTAAACTTCCCTTGGGCCTAGATACTGTGTGGGAATTCATTTCTTTTTTTTTTTTTTTTGGAAGAATAAAAGCAGTTTTTACTATTAAAGCATTACTACTGATTTCTATAAATGTGAAAATAATATTCCTTCTAGGCCCATTACACAGGTAATAATAACCATTCATTTAATTAATACTGACTCACAGTGAAAAATTCAATCTGAGTACTTATAACATCCACATTAACATCAAGAAGATTCATTAGAATTAATACCACAATAAATATAAAATGAATTAGTAATGATTACACCATTATTTTAAAGCATTCCTATTTGTACTCCTGTATTTACTTTAATCACCATCGCTCTAAATAGCAATTAACAAAAGCTGGGCTGGGCATTTTTGTGTAGAAATAACAAGGCATATAAATGCAACCCAGTGCAAGCCCTGCACATTTTTATCTGCCCTCATGCATCAACATACCCAAGAGTACAGCACATATATACAATGGAATATTACTCAGCCATAAAAAGAAACGAAATTGAGTTATATGTAGTGAGGTGGATGGACCTAGAGTCTGTTATACAGAGTGAAGTAAGTCAGAAAGAGAAAAACAAATACCGTATGCTAACACATATATATGGAATCTAAAAAAAAAAAAAAAAAAAAAATAGTGGTCCTGAAGAACCTAGGGGCAAGACGGGAATAAAGTCACAGACCTACTAGAGAATGGACTTGAGGATACGGGGAGGGGGAAGGGTAAGCTGAGACAAAGTGAGAGAGTGGCATGGAATTTATTTCTTGAACATCACTGTTACCCAGAAATACTCTGCCCTGAGCTAATAGTGAACTGCCTTGCCAGAAGTTCCAATCTCTTAGAAATGTCACATTACTGGTTTCCCCTGACCCCCTAACCTCTCTACCCCTGTGCTCCCCGGTTGCAATTTCAGACATTCCATCATTATAACTTTTTGCTTCTTCCTTGACCACTAATTTGTCTAAGCTCCTGCATAGCTGACAACTACATGGCTTTATATATAGTTTCTTACCTAGAGGTATAACTAATGACATTGTATTTCATTCTAATATTCCCTACATAACAATTGTTGCTGCACAAATAATTTTCATAATTCTAACAAACATTTATTGAACCAGACACTTTTCTAAGCACTCTATGTACATTAGTTCATTCGATATTCACAACCACACTACAAAGTAGGAAGCACTGTTTTCTTCATTTTACAGATGAGGAAACTGAAGCACTTAGAGATTGATTTGAAAGTTATGCAATTAGCAGGTAATGGAGCTGGGATTCAACCCCAGGAATCCCAGTGCCACAGCCTCCATTCTCAATTACAACCCTGACTGAGACATAGCTTTATTAGTAATTGCCTCCATAGTTGTAATTTTTTACCTAAATTTTTTAAATTTAAATTTTAAATAATTTCAAACTTGTAAAAAAGTTACAAAAATAGTATAATTTTCACATTACTTTCACCCAGACTCCCACAGCACAATTACCAAAATCAGGAAATTAACATGAATACAGTACTAATAATTAATTAATACAGTACTAATCTATAAATATTATTCAAATTTTGCCAATTATCACACTAATTTCCTTTTTCTGACCCAGGGATCCAATCCCTTGTTTTTCATGACCTTGACACTTTGACCTCATCATTTTGTGGACTGTCCATTTGAGTAACCAAAATAATCTTGAGGCTTGGGAAAGCTGGGTATTAATCACCAGGAAGTCCTCCCAACATCACACAAAGGCCCAGCATGGATGTACATCTAACCTTATATCTGATGGGATGTAAGATCTGACTTCTCAAGGAGAATCCAGAGGTTGGGTCTGGGATGTATTGCTGCCCCTCCTCTGCATGACCTTCCCCCACCAGCACTCCTTTTTCAGAGCACTATTGGTTTGTAATGAATTAGAGAAATATTTCATTCTGCTGAGTAATCTGTAGGAATGTGATCTCTCAAGCATTTTCTGCCCTGAAATAATTATGGGGAGAAGCATATGAAGGAATTTAGTTTATTTTCCTATATATGTTCCTCCTGAGTATTTCCACCTAATTGGCTCCAGATGAATTCCGTGCATGGATAAAAGCCATAAATACCACATTTCTATTATTATATAGGTATCATAAGCAATGTCTCCATGTTTTATAATCTAAATTGAATACAACTATTTGCCATCTTCAGGTTATTACCTACTTTTTTCCCCTAGATAATCAAGGCAAAAGTATAGCAGTTGATGCTGCTTAGACTAATCCCTGTGTCCACTATAATTATCACACTAGAATTGTTCTCAGTGGACACTCTATATACTGTATGTAACAACATGGGGAAGGGGCAGAGAAAGAACCCTTATTAAATGTTATGTAACACATGTAATATAAAACAGACATGCTTAAAATTGGTGGGTGCCAGGGAGAGAGGGCTTCCTCATAAAGTTCAATGAAAAATGACTCGTGTTCACCACTACGACCATTCTCAGTTTACACTGTCCCTTCTCTTGATCAGGGGAGTTATCATTCATTGACGAATGTGCTTAACTCTCCACTTTTCCACATAGGTGGAAATACACTACTACTTTGTAAAGTAACAGCAGCTCTCATGTTTATTGGTCTTAGGACCCCTTTATACTCTTAAAAATTATTGAGAGCTCCAAAGAGCTTTTGTTTAAGTGGATTATACCTGTCACTATTTACCATACTTGAAATTGAAACTGAGAATATTTAAAAATATTTATTTATCAATTACTTAAAGTAATAGTAAACCCATACAAATAACATCTTTGTATTATTTTGAAAATGTTTTTGACCTCATAGATCCCCTAAAATGGTCTCAGGGATCCTCAGGGTTTCCAAGATGACATTTTGAGAACTGCTGTATGATAGACATTTCCTGTTAGATCCCTGATGCATCACCAGGAAAAATTTAAGTCACAGCTAAGTTTCCAAATTATGATATTTTTAGTAGATAGATTTTAAAAATGCTAAACCAAGTTCTTCGGGCTGAGAAGATAAGACTCAGTAAAAGATTCCCCTAGAGGAAACTGACAGCCACTCTATGTTGGTGGGGATGGAATTTTAGGCAACATGAAAGCTGAACATAGAGTAGTGATTATTTTTATCTTTTATTTTGATTCCCAATTCTGTATACAGCATTATTCTTCTTTGATCATCCAAAGATGCGCAATAATATAGTTAATAAAATAATCTACATAATACTTTCTTGCCTACAAATAACATCTTTCTTTACTACTTTTAGCACATGTACTTAGAAAATATCAAACTGATTGGAAGATGACAGGTTAGGACCAAATAAAAATGATACTAAAATTATCTAGAAACTAGATTACTGCCCTAAGAAGCCAAGAGGTGACAACATTTTGGAATGTATTATATCACTCTGAAATGTGTTACCAAGATTTCTTAAATCATTTTCCCACTGTATTTTCACTTATCAAAATCAAATCCTAAAGACTTTGCTATCACTCAGTTCAAGAACTGTTTCATATTGCAACTTCTCATATATTACTCTTTTAAATTAACATCATTTAGCTCCAGTATTCTTACAATGACCTACAATGCATAACTACTTAATTGTCATAAACAAAACCTTTATCTTTATTAAAGTCCTTTAAAAACTAAAAGAAAGGTGAATTTAAATCTTCAAGCCACAGAAAAGGGATGAAATAGTACTTTACCACCATTCCCCCTGTCTAAAGCAGCAGACTTGCAGACAGTTCTTTGCTCTGCTTTAGCCTGGCTCCTGGCCCAACCATTTCTCATTAGAGGCTCTGTAAAGTGTTTGCAATAATTAAATATGTTCCTGGAGCATAACACAACTCAATAGATATAACCTTAACTAAAATACAGTCTTTTTAGTTGTAGAGTTGTCAAATTTTATGAAACATTTAACAGTTATTTCTGATATATTTTTTCTAGAAATCACCTTCTGTATCACCACCACCACCACCACCACCACCACCCCCAGACATTTTAAAAAAAAAGATCAAAGTGATAAAATCTAGCCCTTTACTTCTATTACCTTATAATCACTGCTGCAAACATAAACCGTTTACAGGTTTCAAGTGGAATTGACATATCTGCAAATGCATCACTTCCAATTAATAACCAAAACAAAATGTTTTAGTTTACCTGAAAATGCTTTCCCAATCTCATTGGGAAATGCACTAATTAGGATTCTAGTTACAGATGACATTAACCCAACTCAAACTATCTTATGAAAATAAGAGTCCGTTGGGTGGACAATGGGCCAATTCTTTGACTCAATGAAGAAATGCAAAAGTCGAGACAGCTTTACAGACTTTGGGGACTGTAATGAAGGATTCAGATGCCGAAGCCATTGTCTCTGTCTCTCGTGTTCTCTTTGTCTCTTTGTCTCTCTTTCTCCATGTCTGAAGTGTGCATGCACACCTCACCTTGGCTGCTCACTGCTTGTCAGCTCTATTCTCCCAGGCTTTATCTTTACCGGGGAATATGGCCACCTGCAGCTCTGAGGTGCAATCTTTACAACTCCAACCACATAGAGCAAGGCCTGTCTTGGACCACTTATCTACCCCTTTAACCAAACTAGCTAGGAGGTGCGGAGCCCTGATTGGACAAGCGTAGGTCATGTGGCCACCCCCAGGTCAGGAAAAGGAAGGGAGGAAGCCAAGGGAGCCACCACCAAAACTACTTGGTTGGAATCAAGGAGAAGGTTCTCAAGGGAAGATGACAGCTATTTCCAGAAGAATGGGGGAAAGTCGTAATTTTCAATGAAAACAAAAGATTGCAACTATAGAGAGCTTTTTTCTTTTACAAATATTGATTTTGAAATTAATTATTACATATATGTCTTAGATTTAATTAATCATTCAGTTCCATTAACTTTTGTTTTTCTTAAAATAACTAATATCTTTCCTTTACTTGCCATTTCACAACTGCTATCCTACTACAGTCCCTCAATATTTGACCCATTCATCGTCCCCCAGATGGCCAAACGACTGATTCCTCTTCATTCGACATCTTGAAGTGTCACTTTCACACTACCTTGCCTTAGTCAAAGCCGGTCCCAGGAAGAGCTTTCTGACAAGTGTCATAGCTCTTGCATTTCTCAGGTCTTAGAATGCCCCTCCCTCCCCCACCTCTGTCTTCAACCCCGAGCCCTTCCTTTAGTTCTCTATCAAGTTCCAGTCCCCTGGGAAGTATTTCCCATTTAGTCAGCTCTTAGTAGCTCTTCTCCTACTAGCACATATAATTGATGGCACATTATATAAATCTTTACTGTTGCAATTCTCAGGCATTAGACCAGGTGCCTGAGGAGAGGTGTCAGTTTTTACAATTTGTATCTGCTGCTGTATCTCCCTGGTCTATAGCTCTTCAAGCTTTTATTGATTCTGAGTTTACTCTCACCATACTTTTTTTAGGTTTTATATCTGCCTTATATATTTCAGTTTTATTGTTCAAAGTTTTTCTCGTACTTATTTCAATGAAATACTTCCTAATCCATGCAATATCTTAGCAAACCTTGGATAGCTGAATACAATTTCAATGCAAAGCTTAAAATGCTCAACTTTTTAAATAGTATTTGCATTATCTGGATTATAGGTGTCTTTGCTTACTAAAGTACATTACTAAGACTTCAACCCTAGTTTACTGGGTGAATGCAATAATGTTTAATAAAGGAAATAATTTGAGAAAGAGAGAAATGGAAATATACAATAGTGGAATGTTATTGTACAGACCTGGATTTATTTCAGACCTAAGAATATAGAGGGAAATGAGATAATCAGGAAAGGTAAACTATCTCAGTTGTGAGGGAAGGTAAAAGAGAACATGAAGAAGCCAGGAAAAAAAAAGTAAAAAGGACCATAAGCCATCACCCATTCTTCAGCCTTTATGATAAATCAGCTTTGCACTTATAACTTAATGGCTCTTTCTTCTTTGAGCACTCTCCCACCTCAGAGTAGTTTCTGGATACTACATTTAAAATGAAAGTTAAATAGTGGGAGTGAATTAAACCACATGGGCCTTGCCCCTTAGTGCATACAATTCTGATGATTGTTGCTATTTAGTAACTAGCTCTGCTATGACAAAGTCTTACAATTTCCCCGTGTTTATATAATTTCCTCTGTGAATTGGTATAGGTATGCCCAAAACCCTACCGACAGGATATGTGCTAAGTATACCGCACATTGGACCCTCAAAAATAAGACCTCCTAAGGCTCAGGCAAGCACACCAGGTGAGCTTTTTTTTTTCTTCCTCTTTCAGCCACCACACCAAACCAACCCTACTAGTATTCAGGGCAGGGAAAATCATTCCCTTTGTTTTGCTTTTTATAATTATTCCCTCTGCCATTTAGAAACCAGGACAACGTTTGTGGCATTCTTTTTTGAGGCAGAAAGCAGATGATACTCCAGTGCATGTGGAATTGTAATATGACATTATTAAGAGACATAAAAGCATTTAGTTCATTTAAGTCAAGTACCTTGTCCAGGACTTGCCTCCAATGATAATCACTGCTCAGTAGAGCATTTTGTTAGATGGGGAAGAAAAATCCATTACACCCATTATTTCAAATAGCTCTCACTGATGCGAATAAATTTGAAAAAGAGAAAAAGAAGCCATCTCATGAAGAGATCTTACAGAATGCCATACTCTGCTGGTTTAGAATGCTGTGGTCTATAATGTGATTATGGATTTATGAAGTATGTAGTCTACAGAGGTGACAGTGTGAAGAGATCTTAGTATGACAGTATTAGGTGCCTTTAAAATATTTTTTTGATGGCGTACAGTTCTTGCTGCAACATGTGACTACCCTGTTTCCAGTGGGAGGAAAAAAATAGAAAGAAAAAAAAAAGTGCCGACACTGGTTGCTATGGCAGCAAGTGCAAAGAGTGAGCCTGAATTCTGTGCCAAGTTAATGAATTTAGCATTTACAGGAAAAGAAATGGATTTCCTGTCACACACTATAAATCCACCACAGGAAATGAACACATTGTAGACATTTTGGGATGTTTAAAACCCATTTAAGATGCGCAAAAGTGGTAGAGAAAGTGCATCAGATTATCTCAAGGGGCCCAGTCCTTCCCCATCAGTGTGTTTCCATCCATATCTGTAAGAGGGAAGAAGAAAGAACCTTCAATATTAATCTGGCAGTTTGTACACAGCAGGTCCCAAAGTAACAATGACATGACCCGATTTTTCCTCTGGGCCTCATGGTTGCTCTGGACTCCTGAAAGCCTTCTCTCAGGGAATGCTCCTCAGAAGGACATTTCACCCCTTCCTTGACTCTTGACGATTCTCTTGTTCTGACTCCTGTCCATTTACAAGGTCATCCTTTTATGGGGCTTCCTGAGCCCACTCCTAGGCTCTCTCCCCCCGTCACAAAAATAGCTGTGATATGTTTGTCTCAGGGCTGCTAAGCTGGCAACCAAATAGGCCATTTTCAAAATACGTATATATATGTTTGTACATGTGTAAGTACAAATGCTGTATCTTATTGAACTGAGGAACAGACATAATATATAATTTAGCAAGTGCCAAATATTCAAAGATCCATGGGTAATCCCTCTTAAATAACATTCACTCTCACAGATACAATCATAACTACCTAACTAGGATTATACATTACACTTAGTAATGATGTTGAGATGCTTAATATGTGTGCTACAACAGACCTAAGTCTCAGAAATTTAATACTAAAAATATTTATTTTTTATTGATGGGCCTGCCTGATGTAAGTAAAGAAGCCCCCTTACATTATAGCTTTGCCATCTAGAGCACTTGACCTCCAAGGCTGACCAGGGAGGGGAACAGAGAAGGCTTAAAGAACAGCCTTGGAAGTAGCATTCTTTACTTCTAACCACACTCATGGTCAGAGACCACTCACAAGGCAACCAGGACTGCAGGGAAGCATGGAAAACATAGGTAAACATGAACCATTTCTACAACACTAATTTTCTAACACAGACTTTGATGGACAGTATTTTCTATTTTGAACATTGGAGTGACCTTGGTTATTGATTGAGAAATACAAGTCAAACTTAGGTAAAATGATATGGTGGCTCAAAAATCTACATAAGAAATGAATGACCTTCATTGGCAGCTGCAGTGAGCCTCTTTATGTCAACATTATTCCTTCTCTATGATTTCTTTATGCCTCACCTGTTTTTTCTAGAACATAAAGGTACAGAAAATGATATCTAGATTTTATTAGAGAAATATTTCTGTATTGACTAGAATATTTCTGTAAGGAACAAGAAACAAAGGTAATGATAATGATAGTCTTTCACTGTACTTTCAGGAAAAATTAAAAACTCTTACATTCCCAGGATCCTCTTTCCCACCTTTCAAGTATCCTTAGACTTAATTTTTAAAGAAGTCCACATAAAAGTGCTATTATCACAAAATATCTTCATATCACTTAGCAATCCAGTAACTGCATCCTGATGTCAGTAAAATTATATTTAAGTGCCTTCTCACCATTGTTACTTCTATTATCTCTGAGGATAGTTAGTGTGGTCAGAATAAAATAGAGCATCAAATCAAATACTGTTTATTTTTTATATTTCTTTATTAAACAAGGCAGAAAGCATGATTTGTCTCAGTCCATTTAGACGGAAAGCAAAGAAACAGAATTCCCAAGTATAAACTTGCCTGAACCCATGTGGAAGCCCAACTTGCCTATTGCTTTAGAAATTAATGGACTGCAGATGTTACTATATTTTAACAGCATATTGTACCCAGATCAGGGTCTATGCATGGTCCCAGTAGGACAGATGTTTTGTGCAGTCAGTGGAAAATTCAATCAAATAAGCTGTGATTGCAGAAGTAAAGTTCACTACTTACAGTAAATACACTCAGAAAACTTCAACAGTTAAGGAAAAGCAACTTTCTTTTTTTACCATCACAACAGACAAAATTAGAAATGAAAGAATTTGATCACTAGGGGCAAGGCACAGGATTCTTTTCCAGTCCAGAGGTAAGTAAATATTTGCAAAGAAGTAATAAAAGAAGTTAAATTAAAATGCTCAGGGATGCTTCTTATAATAAATACTTGAGATGACAAAACTATGGGGCACAGAATATTATCAAGCACATTGATGGCAGATTTGGACATATAATAAACTTCAAAATAGTTATATAATTTCAAAATTGTACCATTGGGAATATTATGTAAGAGGTTAAAAATATGGTAGATCTTGCCAGTTTCCTCCAAGCTCAATATTTGGTCTTCTAGAATAGCTCTGAGGAGTGTTTGGGGATTTCTTGTCCTTAAAAGTTCAGTGAAGTATCACCAATCATGCATTTTATAATAGTATCACAATAGTTAACATTCTTTTATCTACTTCCTGTGTACCTGGCACTGTGCTAAGAACTTTACAACAAACCAGTGAGAGAGGTTCTGTGATTTTCCCCATTTTACAGATGAAAATAATGAGATTAGAGAAGTTAGTAACATCCAAACATCACACGTAAATGGAGAAGTTGCGATGACAAACTAGGCAGTTATACTACAGAGGCCATGCTCTTAAATATTTCATTATATTGATCAGAAAGTCAGCAATATGAATCTTACTCATTTAAACATTATTCATTTCCAATAACCATTTGAGGTAGCTACAACATTTTTTAAAATCACAGGCTATTCATGAATATCTCAGAATCTCCCTTGAACTCATTTACATCTTCAGCCTCTCGTGATTGCTATGTAAAGTGTCCCCTTTGATCCTACTACTATTTCAAACTTCAAGATTCAAAGAGAGCTGCTCTATTGTACATGTTCTGAATTTGAGGAATTAAGGATCTTGCTCACATTTTCCATAAATTAAAACATTTTAGATATGTGTTTATTTACTCTTGTGTTTCCTTTTAATTCTTTTTAGTAAGCCCTATTTTCTTCCCATTTGTACTAATATGGAACCCATTTACCCACTTTATCAAACCATTATTATTCTTCAAATTGTTCTATGTGATATTACAGTTCTTTCATCCTTTAAGATATGGCAAATTAGAATTACAAAAATTCTAACTTTGAGTAAGGCCAAGCTAATGTTTTTAGTTTTGCTCCTCTCCTGGTAATGCTTTTTAACCATAACTAACATCTTGGGTTAGTTCAAGAAATAGGCAGTTACTTCTTCCTAGAAACCTTTCCTAGGTTGTAAATTGTAATACATTCATTTCCAATTATTGTTTGCATTCTTTTTGAAGTGTCTCATATTTACCAATATTAAGTTTTAAAATTTCAAATTCTATTACCCTGAATTTTTAAAAATGCACTAATAAGAGTTTTTAATGAAAATGCTAGCTTTTGATGATATTATTGGTCTTTTATTAACAGATTTCTTTCTGCACATGGTAGCTTAGTAAACACTGAGATTGAGGTATCTGCTTTCAATTACATTTTGCTAGAAATAATTCCCTGCACTGGAGGTAATTTACAAATATAACAAGAGAAAAAAACAAAATGCAAGTTAAGGAAATAGCCTGAAAAATTAACTTCCAAAACCGTTCATATATAAAAGTCTGATTAATCTACTGCTTCTTAAATGATGGGTCTCAGAACACTAGTGCGATAACATTAAACTTAATGGGTCTATTGTCTTAGAAATCAGTAATTAAACAAGTTAAACAAGTTTTTATACCCCAGATATCAGTTCTTTAATTATACTTAAGTTCATTATGAATTTCCAAGAGAAAACATGATATGAACTATATCCCGCATTCCTTTGGCCCCAGAACACTTTTATTCACAGACTTGCTCTCAGTTCTAATACTCTATAAAGCACACATTGGGAAACGCAGAGGTAACTATTATGTTCCACAACCTACTATTCTAAACTAGAATGATTTCAACTTATAAAATGTCTAGCAGTGGATAATCTAGGTACCATCATCATATAAGGATTTATTCCAATTGGAAGGACCCTGGAGATGGTCAACACAGAAAAGGACATTGCTGGGGAGAGATGAAGCAGGGTGACAGGCAACACATGCAATTTATTACCAATATAACCTCAAAACTTAATTTCCTTAACTTTTCTCTTGCTTTTAGATTTTCATTCCCCTATAAGCATTTGAAATCAAGACACTTTTTTCGCTAATATTTAACTACTTTCATTTTACTGTCATATATGTTAACACAGACATAAATAGTATGTAAAAAAGTTTTCCTGTCCATTCAAAGTATTTAAGTTGTTAAAGCACAGTGTTAATAGTGTCTATAACAAACAAACAAACAAACAAACAAAAAACTGGCTTTCTTTAAACAGAGTAAGTCTCGAACAGGCTCACCAGGTTTTTTTTCTACCAAAAGTTGTTAAGTTTCCTAAGATTTCGTAAAAAATCTATGGGAAATAGGAAACCTGCCAGTTTAAAACAAAAACAAAAACAAAACAACACAGACACACACACACATCATTCTCACTTATATCAAATTGTTGAATTTGTATGAAATTTGTTTATACCATGTCCAAGCAATTAAAAATAGGAACAAATGTTTATCTTTTGGTCACAATATGAAGGAACTTAAAAAACATAAATTATTAAAGATTTTTAATTTTTTAAATGCTAGCACTACTAGCAGCTTTTCTTGTATAATATTGCAAGTGCTGCAAGGCTGAAACACCTTTTCTTGTGCAGTAAGGTCTTAGCTTCAACAAATATATTCAATTCCTAAGGTAAAATTTGATGTACCTCCTCTCTAAAGATTTTTTTGGCCAAAAGGAGAGAGCTATATCTAAATTTAAGGTGAGATTTGAGCAGTTCTGAGCAGTGTCACTGACCTGGAATTTGATCCCATTGCCCGTTTCTTTACCATTATAAATAGCATCATTCCCTTGGATACTAAGGAATATTCTGTCTTGAAGCACATGCTATTAGATATACAAATTCTCTATAGTAGCAGTGACGGCAAATGATAGAAGTCAACAATGAACAAGACCTTTTGCTTAGAAAGGGTGAGAGGCGGCTGATGAGCCTGCGCTCTGGAGCCCGTGAGCCATAACTACTGAGACCAGGTGCCACAACTGCTGAAGCCCGCACGCCTGGAGCCCGTGTTCCGCAACGGGGGAGGCCACTACGGTGAGAGGCCCGTGCACCGCACCGGAGAGTGGCCCCCGCTCACCGCAACTAGAGACAGCCCACAGGCAGCAAGGAAGATCCAACTCAGCCAAAAACAAATAAATAAATAAAATACATTTATTAAAAAAAATAATAGTAGTTTACATGGGAAGAGCATCTGTACATGAATAAACGTATATAATGTTCAAAAAAAAAAAAAAAAAAGAAAGGGTGAGAGGGCGGAGGGGAGAAGGGAGAAATAATACGAAAGTGAAAAGTACAGAAGAAAAGTTTCACCTCCTTAGAAAATGTCTTCTCTGTGGATACAATAATTTTCCAACTACAGAACAATTAGTGGCAAATAAGACTGCAGAAAAGACACTAGAGGAGGAGAGGGCAGGCAGCAGCAGCAAGAAGAACTAGAATCCTGCAGCCTGTGGAACAAAAACCACATTCACAGAAAGATAGACAAGATGAAAAGGCAGAGGGCTATGTACCAGACAAAGGAACAAGATAAAACCACAGAAAAACAACTAAATGAAGTGGAGATAGGCAACCTTCAGAAAAAGAATTCAGAATAATGATAGTGAAGATGATCCAGGAACTCGGAAAAAGAATGGAGGCAAAGGTTGAGAAGATGCAAGAAATGTTTAACAAAGACCTAGAAGAATTAAAGAACAAACAAACAGTGACGAACAATACAATAACTGAAATGAAAACTACACTAGAAGGAATCAATAGCAGAATAACGGAGGCAGAAGAACGGATAAGTGACCTGGAAGACACAATGGTGGAATTCACTGCTGCGGAACAGACTAAAGAAAAAAGAATGAAAAGAAATGAACACAGCCTAAGAGACCTCTGGGACAACATTAAACGCAACAACATTCGCATTATAGGGGTCCCAGAAGGAGAAGAGAGAGAGAAAGGACCAGAGAAAATATTTGAAGAGATTATAGTCGAAAACTTCCCTAACATGGGAAAGGAAATAGCCACCCAAGTCCAGGAAGTGCAGGGAGTCCCATACAGGATAAACCCAAGGAGAAACACGCCAAGACACATAGTAATCAAATTGGCAAAAATTAAAGACAAAGAAAAATTATTGAAAGCAGCAAGGGAAAAACGACAAATAACATACAAGGGAACTCCCATAAGGTTAACAGCTGATTTCTCAGCAGAAACTCTACAAGCCAGAAGGGAGTGGCATGATATACTTAAAGTGATGAAAGGGAAGAACCTACAACCAAGAGTACTCTACCCGGCAAGGATCTCATTCACATTCGATGGAGAAATCAAAAGCTTTACAGACAAGCAAACGCTAAGAGTATTCAGCACCACCAAACCAGCACTACAACAAATGCTAAAGGAACTTCCCTAAGTGGGAAACACAAGAGAAGAAAAGGACCTACATAAACAAACCAAAAACAATTAAGAAAATGGTCATAGGAACATACATATCGATAATTACCTTAAATGTGAATGGATTAAATGCTCCAATCAAAAGACACAGGCTTGCTGAATGGATACAAAAATAAGACCCATATCTATGCTGTCTACAAGAGACCCACTTGAGACCTAGGGACACATACAGACTGAAAGTGTGGGGATGGAAAAAGATATTCCATGCAAATGGAAATTAAAAGAAAGCTGGAGTAGCAATACTCATATCAGATAAAATAGACTTTAAAATAAAGAATGTTACAAGACACAAGGAAGGACACTACATAATGATCAAGGGATCAATCCAAGAAGAAGATATAACAATTATAAATATATATGCACCCAACATAGGTGCAACTCAATACATAAGGCAACTGCTAACAGCTATAAAAGAGGAAATCGACAGTAACACAATAATAGTGGGGGACTTTAACATCTCACTTACACCAATGGACAGATCATCCAAACAGAAAATTAATAAGGAAACACAAGCTTTAAATGACACAATAGACCAGATAGATTAAATTGATATTTATAGGACATTCCATCCAAAATCAGCAGATTACACTTTCTTCTCAAGTGCGCATGGAACATTCTTCAGGATACATCACATCTTGGGTCACAGATCAAGCCTCAGTAAATTTAAGAAAACTGAAATCATATTAAGCATCTTTTCTGACCCCAATGCTATTAGATTAGAAATGAATTACAGGGGAAAAAACATAAAAAACACAAACACATGGAGGCTAAACACTACGTTACTAAATAACCAAGATATCACTAAAGAAATCAAAGAGTAAATCAAAAAATACCTAGAGACAAATGAAAATGAAAACACGACGATCCAAAACCTATGGGATGCAGCAAAAGCAGTGCTAAGAGGGAAGTTTACAGCTATACAAGCCTACCTCAAGAAACAAGAAAAATCTCAAATAAACAATCTAACCTTACACCTAAAAGAACTAGAGAAAGAAGAACAAACAAAACCCAAAGTCAGCAGAAGGAAAGAAATCGTAAAGATCAGAGCAGAAATAAATAGAAACAAAGAAAACAATAGCAAAGATAAATAAAACTAAAAGCTTGTTCTTTGAGAAGATAAACAAAACTGATAAACCATTAGCCAGATTCATCAAGAAAAAGAGGGAGAGGACTCAAATCAATAAAATTAGAAATGAAAAAGGAGAAGTTACAACAGACACTGGAGAAATACAAAGCATCCTAAGAGACTACTGCAAGCAACTCTATGCCAATAAAATGGACAACCTCGAAGAAATGGACAAATTCTTAGAAAGGTAAAACCTTCCAAGACTGAACCAGGAAGAAACAGAAAATATGAACAGACCAATCACAAGTAATGAAATTGAAACTGTGATTAAAAATCTTCCAACAAACAAAAGTCCAGGACCAGATGGCTTCACAGGTGAATTCTATCAAACATTTAGAGAAGAGCTAACACGCATCCTTCTCAAACTCTTCCAAAAAATTGCAGAGGAAGGAACACTCCCAAACTCATTCTTCGAGGCCACCATCACCCTGATACCAAAACCAGACAAAGATACTACAAAAAAAGAAAATTACAGACCAATATCACTGATGAATATAGATGCAAAAATCCTCAACAAAATACTAGCAAATAGAATCCAACAACACATTAAAAGGATCATACACCATGATCAAGTGGGATTTATCCCAGGGATGCAAGGATTCTTCAATATACGCAAATCAATCAATGTGATACACCATATTAACAAATTGAAGAATAAAAACCATATGATCATCTCAATAGATGCAGAAAAAGCTTTTGACAAAATTCAACACCCATTTCTGATAAAAACTCTCCAGAAAGTGGGCATAGAGGGAATCTACCTCAACATAATAAAGGCCATATATGACAAACCCACAGCAAACATCATTCTCAATGGTGAAAAACTGAAAGCATTTCCTCTAAGATCAGGAACGAGACAAGGATGTCCACTCTCACCACTATTATTCAACATAGTTCTGGAAGTCCTAGCCACGGCAATCAGAGAGGAAAAAGAAATAAAAGGAATACAAATTGGAAAAGAAGAAGTAAAACTGTCACTGTTTGCAGATGACATGGTACTATACCTAGAGAATCCTAAAACTGCCACCAGAAAACTGCTAGAGCTAATTAATGAATATGGTAAAGTTGCAGGATACAAAATTAATGCACAGAAATCTCTTGCATTCCTCTACACTAATGATGAAAAATCTGAAAGAGAAATTATGCAAACACTCCCATTTACCATTGCAACAAAAAGAATAAAATACCTAGGAATAAACCTACCTAGGGAGACAAAAGACCTGTATGCAGAAAACTATAAGACACTGATGAAAGAAATTAAAGATGATACCAACAGATGGAGAGATATACCATGTTCTTGGATTGGAAGAATCAACATTGTGAAAATGACTATACTACCCAAAGCAATCTACAGATTCAATGCAATCCCTATCAAATTACCAATGGCATTTTTTACAGAGCTAGAACAAATCATCTTAAAATTTGTATGGAGACACAAAAGACCCCGAATAGCCAAAGCAGTCTTGAGGGGAAAAAATGGAGCTGGAGGAATCAGACTCCCTGACTTCAGACTATACTACAAAGCTACAGTAATCAAGACAATATGGTACTGGCACAAAAACAGAAACATAGATCAATGGAACAAGATAGAAAGCCCAGAGATAAACCCATGCACCTATGGTCAACTAATCTATGACAAAGGAGGCAAAGATATACAATGGAGAAAAGACAGTCTCTTCAATAAGTGGTGCTAGGAAAACTGGACAGCTACATGTAAAAGAATGAAACTAGAATACTCCCTAACACCACACACAAAAATAAACTCACAATGGATTAGAGACCTAAATGTAAGACTGGACACTATAAAACTCTTAGAGGAAAACATAGGAAGAACACTCTTTGACATAAATCACAGCAAGATCTTTTTTGATCCACCTCCTACAGTAATGTAAATAAAAACAAAAATAAACAAATGGGACCTAATGAAACTTCAAAGCTTTTGCACAGCAAAGGAAACCATAAACAAGATGAAAAGACAACCCTCAGAATGGGAGAAAATATTTGCAAATGAATCAACAGACAAAGGATTAATCTCCAAAATATATAAACAGCGCATTCAGCTCAATATTAAAGAAACAAACAGCCCAATCCAAAAATGGGCAGAAGACCTAAATAGACATTTCTCCAAAGAAGACATACAGATGGCCAAGAAGCACATGAAAAGATGCTCAACATCACCAATTACTAGAGAAATGCAAATCAAAACTACAATGAGCTATCACCTCACACCAGTTAGAATGGGCATCATCAGAAAATCTACAAACAACAAATGCTGGAGAGGGTGTGGAGAAAAGGGAACCCTCTTGCACTGTTGGTGGGAATGTAAATTGATACAGCCACTATGGAGAACAATATGGAGGTTCCTTAAAAAACTAAAAATAGAATTGCCATATGACCCAGCAATCCCACTACTGGGCATATACCCAGAGAAAACCGTAATTCAAAAAGACACATGCACCCGAATGTTCATTGCAGCACTATTTACAATAGCCAGGTCATGAAAGCAACCTAAATGCCCATCAACAGACGAATGGATAAAGAAGATGTGGTACATATATACAATGGAATACTACTCAGCCATAAAAAGGAACGAAATTGAGTCATTTGTTGAGACGTGGATGGATCTAGAGACTGTCATACAGAGTGAAGTAAGTCAGAAAGAGAAAAACTAATATCGTATATTAACGCATGTATGTGGAACCTAGAAAAATGGTACAGATGAGCCGGTTTGCAGGGCAGAAGTTGAGACACAGATGTAGAGAACAGACATATGGACACCAAGGGGGGAAAGCCGTGGGGGGGGTGGGGATGGTGGTGTGCTGAAGTGGGCGAGTGGGATTGACATGTATACACTGATGTGTATAAAATTGATGACTAATAAGAACCTGCAGTATAAACAAACAAACAAACAAAACAACTAATACTAAACTTTCATTGGGTTATTTGTATGGAAATATGTTAATATAAATGTTTCAGACATTACATGAAATTTCTAAAAATCTTATATGTTCTGGTATAATGTTATAAGTCATAATCCTAGTTATTACTTTAAAATGTTTATCTCAGAAATAACTAATTTTCTTGTCAACTGCATTATTATGAACTTTCATCAAATCTTTAACCGTGGTCATTTTTAAGTCTTTTGTCATTTACAGACAGTTCTGGGTGTACTCTGATGCTTTTGTAAATATGTTCCTATAAAAGGGTTTCATCTTCAGGAAATTCATGGAAAAGACTGACAAGTACAGGTTTCTGGTAACTGACTGTACTGCTGAACTGAATGAATAAGCATTTTCAGAACTCTAATGAAAAACTGATGAGCTCATAAAAGTGCTAACAAAAGATCAAGATGAAAAAAAAAATTAATTAAATGGGACTGAGTGAACTGATGAGGATGAGTATAATTTTTGCAACTTTCTGTTTGAATTTAAAAAAGAAAAAATCCCACAAGGACTCAGAGGCAAAGAATATACAAATCAATTTTCACTGCAAAGTAAAGGAGCTGTTACAGTGGAGGATTACTTGACTGAATGTCAATATTATGACATAGTATGAGTGTGTTTCATATTTGGTAATTGCAATCATTGTTGCTTTTGTTGTGGTCATCCATGTAAAAAAAAAAAAAAAAAAAGATAGCCCAGAGATAAACCCACACACCTATGGTCAACTAATCTATGACAAAGGAGGCAAGAATATACAATGGAGAAAAGACAGTGTCTTCAATAAGTGGTGCTGGGAAAACTGGACAGTTACATGTAAAAGAATGAAATTAGAACACTCCCTAACAACATACACAAAAATAAACTCAAAATGGATTCAAGACTTAAATGTAAGACCAGACACTATAAAAGTCTTAGACGAAAACATAGGAAGAACACTCTTTGACATAAATCACAGCAAGATCTTTTTTGATCCACCTCCTAGAATAATGGAAATAAAAACAAAAATAAACAAATAGGACCTAATGAAACTTCAAAGCTTTTGCACAGCAAAGGAAACCATAAACAAGACAAAAAGACAACCCTTAGAATGGGAGAAAATATTTGCAAACGAATCAATGGACAAAGGATTAATCTCCAAAATGTATAAACAGCTCATGCAGCTCAATATTAAAGAAACAAACAACCCAATCCAAAAATAGGCAGAAGACCTAAATAGACATTTCTCCAAAGAAGACATACAGATGGCCAAGAAGCACATGAAAAGCTGCTTAACATCACTAATTATTAGAGAAATGCAAATCAAAACTACAATGAGGTATCACCTCACACCAGTTACAATGGGCATCATCAGAAAATCTACAAACAACAAATGCTGGAGAGGGTGTGGAGAAAAGGGAACCCTCTTGCACTGCTGGTGGGAATGTAAATTGATACAGCCACTATGGAGTTCAGTATGGAGGTTCCTTAAAAAACTAAAAATAGAATTACCATATGATCCAGCAATCCCACTACTGGGCAGATACCCAGAGAAAACCATAATTCAAAAAGACACATCCACCCCAGTGTTCATTGCAGCACTATTTACAATAGCCAGGTCATGGAAGCAACCTAAATGCCCATCGACAGATGGATGGATAAAGAATTGAGGTACATATATACAATGGAATATTACTCAGCAATAAAAAGGAACGAAACTGAGTCATTTGTTGAGACGTGGATGGATCTAGAGACTGTCATACAGAGTGAAGTAAGTCAGAAAGAGAAAAACAAATATCGTATATTAACGCATATATGTGGAACCTAGAAAAATGGTACAGATGAACCAGTTTGCAGGGCAGAAGTTGAGACACAGATATAGAGAACAAACATATGGACACCAAGGGGGGAAAGCCACGGGGGGGTGGGGATGGTGGTGTGCTGAATTGGGCGATTGGGATTGACATGTATACACTGATGTGTATAAAATTGATGACTAATAAAGAACCTGCTGTATAAAAAATAAATAAAATTCAAAAATAAAAAGACACTAGAGGGGCAAACAGTGGGAAACAAGGGAAAGAGTCCCATTTTTTACTATGTGTACCATTATTTTTCATTTTTTAACAAGGAAAGTATTTTTAAATAAAACAATTTTTTTTTAATTTTTAAGTTTGAGGGATTAAAATCTCAACCAAGGAAACACGAAGTAAAGGAGAAAGAAGACCATGAAGCCTCCCATCTCACGCAGCCCGTCCAGAGGTCAGATGCCAGGCTAATTCCAAAAGCAGGACGTGACCAGTGGAGGCAGGATTAGACCCAACCTCACTCTTCCTACAACAAAGATCTGAAGGAGGGTTTCTTTTTCTGCCCAGATTTATTGCAAATTTCACAACTGCACAGATAATGAGTGAAAGAAAATATAAAAATGAAAGTGCATTATCACTTCTTCTCAGGAATGGAAAACTCAAACAAAACACCTAAGTTTAATGCATCAGCATTGAACACTGAAGTGAACACCGAAAAATCTTTCCTAATGCAATAGTAAAGTATTAGTATAATCAGTGGGCCTCAAGTAGTAAGTAATGTGGCGAACAGTTTTAAACAAAATATCATCACTGCCAAAACTATAATTCAAAAAGATGCATGCATCCTGATGTTCGTAGCAGCACTATTCACAATAGCCAAGACATGGAAACAACCCAAATGTCCATCAACAGATGAATGGATAAAGAGGATGTGGTACATATACACAATGGAATATTACTCAGCCATAATAAAGAATGAAATAATGCCATTCACAGCAACATTGATGGACCTAGAGATTATCATACTAAGTGAAGTAAGTCAGAAAGAGAAAGACAATACCATATGATATCACTTATATGAGGAATCTAAAATATGATAAAATGAACTTATCTATGAAACAGAAACAGACTCACAGACATGGAGAACAGACTTGTGGTTGCCAAGGGGGAGTGGGGGTGGGGGAGGGAAGGATTGTGGTTTGGGATTAGCAGATGCAAACTACTATATACAGAATAGATAAACAACAAAGACCTACTGTATAGCACAGGGAACTATATTAAATATCCTGTGATAAACCATAATGGAAAAAATATTAAAAAGAATGTATGCATATGTATAACTGAATTGCTGTGCTGTACAACAGAAACTAACACAACACTGTAAATCAACTAAACTTCAATCAAAAAAAATTATCACTCCTTTAATTACAAGTCTTAGCAGAACACTTAAAAATGAGATCAATTTTTCCTTTTTGTAATATACATCTTAAACCTCCAAAGTTTTTTTACCCATCAATTTTCTCAACATATGAATGATATTTTAAAAAGTACAGTTTTTATTGTTAATTTATATATATATATATATATATATAATAGTAGAACAACCACTGCCCATGGAACCACCACTCATAATTTTAAAATATTATTCGTCTGCCACATTTGACACTAAATCTTTTTTCTTCACTAAAGGAAATAAAATATTAAAACTCAATTCACCTTTCCCCAGTTTTTTTCCCTACCCTTCCCGTCCCCAGAAAACCGTTACCCAGAATTCATTATACATATATATATTTATAAATATATTTACATATATTTATAGATATTTATACATATATTTATATATGTATAACTCAAGGCATTTTTAAAAATAATAATGCTACACATATATACATCTATATGTAACTGTTTTTTTTTTACTTAATGCATTGCTAAATATTTTTGTGCAAGTTGAAGTTTTATTAAATATTATTTTTCATCTAACCTATCCATATTGGTACATAGATCTAGTTTATCCATTTCAATTGCAGCAGAATATTCAAATTTTATTTTCAATGTATTCTTAAAGAATTTCACTATTTTAATAGAGTTTTCATATAATGGCTTTTTCTTCTGCTTCCCTGTTACCCTCCCTTTCTGGCATTTCTGACCCAACACACACACACACACACACACACACACACACACACACACACACTCAGAATTTTTATTTTAGGGCTCTTAAACCCCAGATTCTGTTGGAGAATGTTGTGGTATCAGGTTCCCTGGCTCTAAGTGTTCAAAAGGCTGAGATGTAGAGTGTGGACAGGAAATGCCTGAACTTTTGTCTGGACCCCCTTGGGTACAGTAATTATATAGAGCTCAGAACCTGTTTGCAACTGAGTGTGAACATGTGAAAAGTTAGCGACTATGTTTGGAATGTCATGTTAATTTTCCCAAATGGTTAAATGGCAGTTAAAATGGCACTTAGGGAACAAAAACTAGGGTAGGATAGGGTGTTATGGATCACTGACTTAACAGGGTGTTTCCATTGACAATGCTTTTCAGCTTTGCAATTTGGAAAGGAAAGTGAAAAGGAAGGGTGAGCTCATCAGCTCACTCAGAAAACTAAACTCTCTCATAAAGGTTTGCTCTTGAGATTGCTTTGGATGAAAGAATGCTGCACCCTCCCTGTCCCCAGTTCCCATTTCTTCCAATTCTGGATTTAATTAGTATTACATTCTTTTCCTACACACACACACACATCTCCAAGGTCAAACTATAAACCTGGATATTCAAAATAATTTAACTATATTTTTATGAGTAAGATTATATTTGTCCCACATATTGTGACAAATCTTACTTCCACCTCATTTATGTTTCAGAATTGAATGTCAATCGATTAAAATAATTAAGTGCCTCAGAAAAGAGCAGCTCAAGCTAATTTTCATCTCCTCCCCTCAAAAATATCATATTTTACTTTATAACTACCCACAGGCTACTGATTATATTTATGGAACTTTATATATACAGTGATTCTGTATTGCACAATTAATGTGAGAAACACTGTGCTATCGATGCTATAAAATAAAATAAAAACAATAACAAATGCAAAAATGATCCTTTTCCTCAGGAAGTTTACATTCTAATAAGTGGAATGACACAGTCAGAAATAAGTAGCATTGACTATTAATATATTTTAATAGGGAAGAAGGGAAAATTTTACCCAGTAAGAAAGAAATGTGGCTGGAAGCCCAAGAAGAGTTTTGTCGACTATACTCATCAGGCAGCAAGGCACAATGGAACAGGACAGGATCGGAGACTGGGAATTCTAAAACATTTGTCTCCACCCTGGCTCTACTCTTACTGACTTAGCATCATGCCTGACACACAGTAGGTGCCAATGAAAATTTGTTGACTTAGTGTGTGGACTTGAGAGCATCACAGTTTCTCACAGTCTTTGTTCCTCTCCTAAAAAATGGGGATAGGAGATAATTCATAAAGGTCTCATGAGGATCAAATAAAATAATATATATGAAAACATATATAGTAAGCTTAAAGGCACTAGAAATATATTGCTTACCATTCTTTAGGGAATTTTAAAGTGAGTCGCAGAATTTTTAAACCCTGTGCCTCACAGCATGAAGGTAACTTTTCTGTGAAGAGCCCAGGGTTGGGAAAGGGAAAGAGAAACTCAGCTCACTGTTATCCTCTTCCTTTGGCCTCAACCAGCCCCCAGCCCACCTTCCCTCCTTCCCCTGGTCAAGAGGTGGCTGACCTTCCAAACTTGTGACTTCCTTTCCCATGGGTGAGTGGGACTTTTCCCAGAAGAATGTTAAACACCAACTACCTCCACACCCAAAACCGACCCCACATTGAAGCCAATCAGTATCTCCTCTATAAGCCCCAGCGTAACAGTCTTAGAGAGGAAGATTTAACAACTGGGTTTTGTAAAGCTGTGGCATTATCTGTGATTTTAAATTCCCATTCTAGGACAAACTGCTTGCTAGAAACAATGGAAGACCTGTGTGTATATTACCTGCAATTTCCATGTTCTGTGGTAGCCTGAGGAAAGATGCCCGGATCTGGAAATAAAACACAACATGGTAACCACAGTGATCAAGAGGTAATGAGGAACCTGCTCTCACAGGTTAGACGTCTGAATCACACCCTTGGAGATAACATTTATTATCTGAAAATAGGAACATTCTGGGCATTGTGACATTGACCAAACCTTCTGTACAATTCCTCAAAACAGGCATTGTGTGAATACAGTATGTCAGGGGATTGTATTTCATGTGCTAATCTTTTCATGACACTCTCCTTCTACAGCATTTCAGTGATGGTGTAAAGAAAAAAATTATGAGTCAACCAAAAAGGGAGATGACTAGGATTATCCCAAAAGAAAAAGAGAGAGACAGAGAGAAAGGAGAAAGGAGGAAGGGGAGGAAAGAGAGAGGTGGGAGGAAAGGAAGAAGAAAGGAAGGAAGGAAATGAAAATAGGATGGTCCCTAGTGGAGCAGGTAAAACAGATTAGGCAAAACATAGGACAATGTATGGCGCTCAATCTACCTTGGCATATTTGAGAGAGACTATTTTATTAGGGTATTTTACTATTGACAGACTTTCTATTAAAATGGAAATTGTGTACATATTAGTAGTAACCCTTCACATATAAATCAAATTGGTTCTAAGTACATGCCATTCTTCTCAAAGATGCCAATAAAATGTTGGGATTACTGCAAAAATAAAAGAACAGTAAGGTCCTATAAATTTCCATGAGTTGTATGATTCATTCCTTATCAATCTAACTAGTTAGAATCTTTTCAATCTTTTGTTTAAATTTCTTCTTCCTCATATGTAAACACATCTAATACATTTATAATTATGACATTCTGCACAGTGTCCAACACACAGTATTTGTTCCCTTCCCCTTTGCCTCATATCTTTCTTTTTTTCTATGGTATCTGCCTAAACTGGTGTGCATGTGGTGCCATCAAACAAGGTGGCATGAGTAAGAAGAGGTGATTATGAAGAATAAATAGAGGTGATTTCAAAAATAGAAAAATTCTTGGGTAGGTAGTTTTCAAAAAGGGTAAACTGACTTTCCGATGATACATAAGTTGTTTCCCTCAAAGTATTTTCCTTCTTTTACCCATCACGTGTCCCCATTTCTTTGCAATCTTTCTCTCTCTGTTCTCCTTTGCTTTCAGATGACTTTTTGTCTTCCTCTACTACTTTTTTCTCTTTTTTTCTGTTTTCCTCTCAACATTGGAGGCTACTGCTTTAAGGCTGTTTCCTCTCTTCTTTCCCATGGGATTTTTCATGGGCGTCAATTTGTGGGTGAACCTGAGGACGTCGAGATGCAAGCGGATGAATATATTGCCAGATTCTCACCACAATGCAGTTTTTTAAAAAAACGTTTAAGAGACTGTATTTACAGATGCTTCATAGAGAAAACCTTCAGAAGCCCCCAGGTTTCGGAGTGGATCTCTATTTAAATATGTACCAACGTATCAGGTGCAGCGTGGTGCAGTTTTCTTCAGCCACGTCCCTCACGCCCCGCTTAAGGATGTTGCCATTCATTGGCTCCTCCGTGGTTCAGGATTTTACAAGTAGAGCCAAGTCCTCAGGCGTCTACCCTTCTTTATCATCCTTTCCCCCAGGTCGGACAGCGCCACACCGAACAGCCCTGAGCCAGCAGCGCACGTGCGGTTGGCAGCAGAGACGGAAGGTCTGTGCAAGGTCAGCGGACGAGCAGCCTGAAAATTCGTCCTGCCTGCAGGCCACCGGACAGGCCACAGCCAATCCAGAGCTAAAGCGGGTTGTTTCAAAAAAAAGGAATTCTGAATCCACATCTTAAAGGGAATCATTCTTAACAGATGGCATTTTTCTATAGAACAATACACTGCTTGGGGTTTTCATTCCTAACCGGAGTCAGCTTCAAATGAATCATAAACATGACCAGCAATGTCTTTAGAGTGAAGGTACAGTAACTGTAAACTACTGGAAAAGCTAGTGAAATTCCAAGTCCTAAGAAATAGATTTTAAGTGTATAATTTACACGGATGATTATGTTATAAATCCCTGTTATAAAGTGTCTCTCCAAAGACCGAGGACTCTCCTTAATTTAGTTTAAACCTAATGTTCTAGGTATAAAAAATACAGGCCAGGGGCTTCCCTGGTGGTGCAGTGGTTAAGAATCCACCTGCCAATGCAAGGGACAGGGGTTCAAGCCCTGGTAGGGGAAGATCCCACATGCCACGGAGCAGCTAAGCCTGTGCGCCAAAACTGCTGAGCCTGCGCTCTAGAGCCCACGAGCCACAACTACTGAAGCCCGCGCGCCTAGAGCCCATGCTCCGCAAAAAGAGAAGCCACCGTAATAATGAGAAGCCCGTGCACCGCAACGAAGAGTAGCCCCCGCTCGCCGCAACTGGAGAAAGTCCACGCGCAGCAACGAAGACTCAATGCAGCCAAAAATAAATAAATTAAATAAATAAATTTTAAAAAAAATACAGGCCAAAATTGCATCATATTACTACCGTAAGTTCAGCATAAACCCTCTTGTAAGTAGGTGTTAAGCTGCATGTAAAAGAGAAATTCTGAAGGATTTTTCTGCAAGCATGTCTCAAGTATCTGCCCTCAAAGCTCTCTTTTAAAAGAAAATTAGCAAATAGGCTATTGAGTTTCACAAGTATCTTCACACAAATAGTTTCTCCCCGCTGGCCACAACTGCGCGTCTCAGACTTTGGAACAAAACTTCGAAAAACATCCTTTATTTTTCAAACTGTAGTTTTGCTTTTGGAGATGCAACATTGTCTTGAGGAAAGTATTGGGCTGGCCAAAATGTTCATTCAGGTTTTTCCATAAGATGTTACGGAAAAACCAAAACAAACTTTCTGGCCAACCCAATAATTTGGATCGGAATCCTATTTTTTTTGAATCTTAGTTTCACTAATTATTGGTCTTAAGCTAGAGCAGGTCCTGTGAGCCTCTGAGCCTGTTTACATACCTGTGAAATCATAACACAATAACACTTGACCCACCCACCTCACAAAAGATGTTTAAAGCGTCCACTATAATAATGTATAAGAAAATAATTTGCAAACTTTGGTTATGATCCTTTTGGATATTTCACATATCACCCAAATACTGTCCTGATAGTGTTTTATAACAATTTTCACTCACAGTGTTTTGTTTTATTTTTCCTAGCTACAGGATAACTCTATTAAGAACAAAGACTAGATTGTGTGAGAAATTCATGTATGTTGCTATAAGGATCAAACTGTGACTGTCTCCTTAGTGAGGAGGTAAGTAAACGTTCTACAACAAGGGATGAACTGGAGATTTCCAACAAGTTTCTGCCTTTATTAAGGCAATTCTTGCCAACAGAACCTTTCATCAGGGCAGCTCTGAGTGCCAGCAGCTCCAGGGTGGTTGTTCTTAAAGGATTAACTCCTAGCAAAGACCTCCTATGTAATTCCCATTTGCTCCCCAGAGGTCCCAACACCTTCCCTGAAGAGTGACTCTGGTCAGCTCTCTGAAGGACCTCCACCTTTCTTGGCAATTCCTAGTCCAGTGTCACTGTTGTAGTACCATCTGTCCAACAAGTATTTATTAAGTTCCCACAATTTGCCCAACACTGTGTTTAATGCTAGGGATAAAAGTATGCAAAGCAATACGAGAAACTTATAGGCTAGTGTTAGCTACAGACTCACCTCCAGAGACAGATATGCCTAGCTGACATTCAGGTGACTGCCAACTCATAAGGATCCCAGCTAAAACCACAACTAGAAAATTATGAGCTAAATAAATGTATATATTTTTAATTCACTAAGTTTTGGGATGGTTAGTTAAATGGCAAAAGCTGATAAAATAATGATAAAATGAGGATGAAATAAATACTGTTTATAAGAAACTATGCTAATTATATTGCTGATGGTGGTAGAAATGGCCATTACTATGGAGCAAATACAGGGCATCACAAATGGCACATTTAGCCAGAGATGTTTAGGTTTTACAGCAATGCATTTTTAGCTCTTATATTAGTCAGCTCAGGCTGTCATAACAAAATACCATTGACAGGGTGGCTTAAACAACAGAAATTAATTTTCTCACAGTTCCGGAGTCTGGAAAGTCCAAGATCAAGGTGCCAGCTGATTCAGTTTCTGGTGAGAGCTCTCTTCCTGGCTTGCAGAGGGTTGTCTCTTTATTGTGTCCTCACATGGCGGAATGAACTCTAGTGTCTCTTACTCTTCTTTATAAGGGCACTAGCCCTACTGGGTTAGGGGCCCACCCATATGACCTCATTTAATCTTTATCACCTCCTCACAGGTCTTATCTCCAAATACAGTTACATTGGGGGTTCGGGCTTCAACATATGAATTTGGGGGGAACAGGAATGTTCAGTCCATAACAGCTCAAAGAGCACTATTATTGTTGAAATTCCTATAGAAAAATTCACTTTGTTATTGCAAGATTGAACCTTTCTAGTCCTTAACTCCTTTTTCCCTGTTAAACAATTATTTTGAATAACAAAATTTCTTAGGTATGCAACTTTTGCAATATTAAGCTGAACATATAAAACTAATTCTCTCTAAAATTTTTGCTATAGAACCCAATATTTTATGAAGAAAAAGCATTACATTTGAAGAAATAACTTGAGCTTTAGTAGCTTTTTAGAAGTGAAGGTAGTCTTTAAAACAAGTAAGTCAGGGACTTCCCTGGTGGCGCAGTAGTTAAGAATCTGTCTGCCAATGCAGAGGATACTGGTTCGAGTCCTGGTCCGGGAGGATCCCACATGCTGTGGAGCAACTAAGCCTGTGCGCCACGACTACCAAGCCTGTGCCACAACTACTGAAGCCTGCACGCCTAGAACCCATGCTCCACAACAAGAGGAGCCACCGCAGTGAGAAGCCTGTGCACCGCACTGAAGAGTAGCCCCCACTCGCTGCAACTAGAGAAAGCCTGTGCACAGCAATGAAGACCCAATGCAGCCAAAATAAATAAATAAATAAATAAATTTATTTAAAAAATAATAGGGCTTCCCTGGTGGCGCAGTGGTTGAGAATCTGCCTGCCAATGCAGGGGACACGGATTCGAGCCCTGGTCTGGGAAGATCCCACATGCCGCAGAGCAACTAGGCCCATGAGCCACAAATACTGAGCCTGCGCATCTGGAGCCTGTGCTCCGCAATAAGAGAGGCCGCGATAGTGAGAGGCCCGCGCACCGCGATGAAGAGTGGCCCCCGTTTGCCGCAACTGGAGAAGGCCCTCGCACAGAAACGAAGACCCAACACAGCCAAAAATAAATAAATAAATAAATAAATAAATAAATAAATAAATAAATAATAAAAATAAAAATAAAACAAGTAAGTCATATTTGATGTTTTACTCCTTAGAAAAACAATTCTCCAAGGTCCACAAACATATCTCATTTGGCATTTTTATTATTTCCCTTTTTCTCATATATTTTTATTTTTACATTTTAGAAATAAAATGTCAACTTGTGATATTATTTGAATAATAAAATAGAAACAGTTATATTAAGTAAATGGCAAAGAATGTTTAAAGCCTGTTAGATATTTGTTTATGCTTAGTGCAATAAGGCAGACAGAGAAAGACAAATAATGTATATCACTTATACATGGAATCTAAAAAATACAACAAACTAGTGAATATAACAAAAAAGAAACAGACTCACAGATATAGAGAACAAACTTGTGGTTACCAGTGGGGAGAGGGAAGGGGGGAGGGGCAAAATAGGTGTAGAGGATTAAGAGGTACAAACTACTATGTATAAAATAAATAAGCTACAAGGATGCATTGTACAGCACAGGGAATTTAGCCAATATTTTATAATAACTATAATTGGAATATAACCTTTAAAAATTGTGAATCACTATGTTTTACACCTGAAATTTATATAATATTGTAAATCAACTGTACCTCAAATAAAAAAAAGAAAAGTCTATTAGGTATTTGAATACTATAAGTTTACCACAATGCATATAAAAAGACATTTTTGAAAATTTGTATTTCTCATGGCACCATGCTACAAAAATATCACTGCTATACTGTTTCACATTTGAAGTGTTTTCTGTTTAAGGAAACAAGGCTAATGTATACAACATAGTGGCTACATCTTAAAACATAAAAGAATGGCCTATTCAATTCAATAAATATTGTTGGTTGTTTACTATTATATTATTTCTTTTTTTTATACACCAACATGAAGTCAATAGATATAGATTATTCCCTACCCTGATATCATGAAGATATTTTCCTGTGTTGATAATTTTGCCTTTCACTTTCAGGTCTTTAATCAAACCAGGGTTCATTTTATGTATGATGTAAAGTAGGATTTTGATTTGTTGTTCATATGAATACAGGTGTCCTGAATAGAATTTATGAAAAAGATTGTTCATCCTCCACTAACCTTCCATGTCATCCCTGTCACACATATGTCTATACGTGTGTGCATATGCTCTTGGGCTCTCCATTTTATTTCATTAGCCTGTCTATATCTATACCCATGCCACATTATCTTAATTAATATAGCTTTATAATGTCTTTTTTTTTTAATCTAATTTCCCCTCTTCCTACCCCCCCCAACTCTGGTAATTACAAATCTTATTTCTTTTTCTATGAGTTTGTTTGCTTGTTTGTTTGTTTGCTGAAGTGTAATTGACCTACAGCACTAAGTTAGTTCCTGGTGCATAACACAGTGTTTCCATATTTCTATACATGTGAATCTAGGCAATAAGTCTTAATATAGACTCATTAGAGCAATAAGCAATAAATAATAATTGCTTAGTAGAGCAATTCTTTGCAAGACTGTATTTATATGCAGTCTCTTGAATTTACATATGCATTTTTTAATCAGCTTGTCAATTGTTATGGAAAAAACATGTTATGATTTTGACTAGGATTGCACTAAATCTATAAATTATTCGGAGATAAAATAAATTAATATAATTTATCTTTTCATTTATTTAGGTATTGTTTAATATCTTTCAATTATTTTTTAAATCTCATAGAGTTCTTGAACACATTCTGTTAGATATGTTTTTATATAATTTGTATGCTTGGTGCTATTATAAATGGTATCTTTAACTTTTTTGTCTGTATTCTTACTGTTTATTACTGTTCTATAGGGACATAATTATTTTACTATACAGACTTACATTTAGCAACTTTGCCTTCCTCTTTTATTAATTCGAATAATTTATTTGTAGGCACTTTGGGTTATTCCCTGTACAATTATATGATTTGCAAATAAGCTTTCACATTTCTGTTCTTTTCTATCCTTAAACACATTTCTTTTTCTTGTCATACCACACTGTCTAGAAACACTGGTAAAATATTGAACAAAAAATGTAGTCCTTAGAATCTTGGTCTTTTTCCCAAACTCAGAGGTCGAGTCTTCAGTTTGTTCTCACTGTATATAAAGTTTACTGTTGATTTTAAGTCAGATTAAGAAAGTTGCCTTCGGGCTTCCCTGGTGGCGCAGTGGTTGAGAATCTGCCTGCCAATGCAGGGGACACGGGTTCGAGCCCTAGTCTGGGAAGATCCCACATGCCGCAGAGCAACTAGGCCTGTGAGCCACAGTTACTGAGCCTGCGCATCTGGAGCCTGTGCTCCGCAACAAGAGAGGCCGCAATAGTGAGAGGCCCGTGCACTGCGATGAAGAGTGGCCCCCACTTGCCGCAACTAGAGAAAGCCCTCCCACAGAAACGAAGACCCAACACAGCCATAAATAAAAATAAATAAATAAAATTAAAAAAAAAAAAAGAAAGTTGCCTTCTGTTTCTAAGTTGCCAAGAACATCAACATCAATGAATATTATACTTTATTGAGTGATTTTTCTGCAACTCTTGAGGTAATTTTATGGTCTCCTTTAATCTTGTATTATGGCAAATTATATTAATTTACTTTTTAATATTAATACAAACTTATCTTCCTGAAATAAACTCAACTTTGTCATGGTGGATTATACCATTATGCCTTATAAATGTTCTAAATTCTTTTTGTAAGCATATTATTTATGATTTTTGCATCCTTGCCTCATAAATAAAATTTGCTCATGTCTTTGTTACCTTACTATCTTTGTTGCATTTTGGTATTGAAATTACACTAGCTTCATAAATAAATTTTTAGTGCCCTGGAAGAGTATGATTAAGATTGAAATGATTTGTTCTATGAACACTAGTTTGAACATATCGACAGAGAATCTGTGCTTGGAATTTTCTTAGAGGGAATATCTTTGGCTACTGATGCAATTTTTTAGTAATTATAGGACAATCCAGATCTTCCAATTCTTTTTTAGGTAAATTTGCTAATATATACATATATATATATATATATATATATATATATATGTATATATTTTATAGAAAGTTGTCTATTTAGTTAATAGTTTAAGTCAATTAAAGCATAAAGTTTATAGCATAAAGTTTTCATAAAACTGTCATAAATGTTAAAATTCCTGGAAATATCCAAATAAGTTATAAACTCATGTCCAGACAAAAAATCTGCACATGAATGTTTACAGCAGCTTTGTTCATAATTGCTGAGACTTGGAAGCAACCAAATGTCCTTCAATAGATGAATGGATAAGTAAATCATGGCACATCTGTATAATGGGATATTATTCAGCAATATAAGTAAATGAGCTATCAAGCCATGAGAAGATGTGGAGGAACCTTAAATGCATATTGTTAAGTGAAAGAATTCAATTTGAAAAGTCTACATACTGTATGATTCCAACTCTATGACATTCTGGAAAAGGTGAAACTATGGAGACAGCATAAAGAGCAGTGGTTGCCAGGGGTTTGGAGAAGGGAAGATGGGATGACTAAGTGGAGCACAGAGGATTTTTCAGGGCAGTGAAACTATTCTGAAAGATACTATGACAGTGAATAGGTGTCATTATACGTTTGCCAAAACCCATAGAATATATCAATACAACACAAGGCATGAACCCTGATGTAATCTATAAACTTTGGTTGTTAATAATGTGTGAATAAAGGCTCATCAGTGATAACAAATGTTCCACACCAATGCAAAATGTTAATAATAAGGGAAACTATGTTCAGGGAGGAAGGGGTATCCGGGAATTCTCTGCATGTTCTGCTCAATCTTCTGTAAATCTAAAACTGAATTTAAAAATAGTCCATTAAATAAGTTAATTAATAAATAAGCATTACATTCATTTACTTTTTCTCATATGATGTTTCCTAGTTTCCTTTAGAATTGCATTAACCTTTGAACATATGTTTCCATTACTATATTACATTTTTATAAGGATGGAATCCAAAACTGTCTAAGTCCTGGATCCAGTTTCCTCTTTTACAAACTCTTTCTTTGTAATTAAAACACCACATTTTTTTCCTAATTGACTCATTTTTATGAGTATGTTACTTTGATAGACAGTTTTGAGAAATGCTCTCAAAACTGTAGGTTTCCTTCCTGAATAAACTTTTTTTAAAAAATTAAAGTTTCATTATTGTTGGCAAACTGTGACATTTTTTAAGGTCAATAACATTTGTTAAGCACCAGCTACACCAACTAAGATAATTCTTAGCTTACCTTAGTGCACATTTGCCTGAAATGGTCAATTTAATAAATTTATTTATTTACGTTAACATAGCGGTAACATAAATCCTTCAGAGCAGATATTCCACAACTTTAGATAAGTTCCATAACTCTGATGGATTGATGATATTTTTCCAATGAGAATGGGAAACAGAAAGAACCAATTCAAGCAATTAAACAAAGACATATGGTTCAGGACACATTGAATGTCCGATGCTCTCTTTCCTATTGAATGCAGCCCATCTGCGCAAAGATGAAAGTTATGCATGTGGCCCTCTGATTGCCTGAGAGAATCTGGTTATGCTTTATTTGAGATGTTTAGTTAATATGATTTTCCTAAACTTCAGAATTTAATCCACTTTTTTCCTTTGGCAGCTATTTTTCCCTCAAATTACAGATGATCTACAAAGTTGAAGGAAGTCATAAGTTTGATTCTTCTGCATTGACTTAAGCAGCAAGTTTGAAATATCAGGATTATTTTATGAGATTCCCTACAGCTAAACAGAAAATTTATTTGCTACTATTAGTTATCTTTCTTTTAATATTTGATTAGAACGAACTTTCTTTTGTTTATTCATTCTTTTGTTTATTTGATTTGGAGGAACTACATGAATGAAGGACAGAGGAAAAATAAACTATTGTAATACATAAAGTTTGAGGTTTAGTTTATAATTCCAAGCTCTTTTATTTCGGATAAACTTGAAACTAATTGAACTATTTCTACTTCAAACTCCTAAATATCAGGAACTATGATACTAACAGTAAGAATGAAGAAAATAAAGAGTCTTTTTTCCGTCCTCTGGGCATGTGGCTATGTGTTGGACTTCACTGTATTTTCTTACCTGTAAGTCTCAGGCACAGAATTTCTACTATATAGCTATTTGCTAACAAAATCAGTTACTGATCAAAGTCTAGAGCAGGATTTTTTTAGCTTTCTTGAATAAAGAAAGAAATGAATCATATTTCAATACGTATTTTTGTAAATGTCCTCTCAAAGGCAAAGCTCACTAAAAATCAAATTTCTACACTAGGTCAGTTGCTTAGAAAACAGCTGTGGAATCACCATGATTGAATCAGTCAGGTCTAATCAGCAGAAGAACCCAGACCAAGTAGTCCAATAGAGGTTATTAATAGAGGCCACTGGTTACAAAGGAATAGGAGGAGCTAAACACAGTGAGGGAATGGTGAGGATACTCAGAGTTTAGTGTCAACACACAGAGATTAGTATCAGCCGAAAGTTCTTCTAGAGCTGGAGAGACAAAGGAGGTGATGCTACCAAAGGCCTGAACACAGAGCATCCAGACAGAAGCTGAACCCACAGAGGAGCAGTCACTCAGAGAGCTGCCCAGTGGAAACTGTGACCACAGAGAGGTCTGCCAGAAAGAGATGAAATAATGGAGACTCAGATTATGCTAGAAATGCAGCCCAAAGCCAAGGGAGATGGCAAAGAAGTAACCTAGCTTCTCTCCCTTAGTCCTCCAATTTCCCATTTTTGTCTCCCATTAGCCATATCTTTTCAGAAAACAATTGGCAAAGGGGGTGTGGAAAATCAAGTTTGCAGAGATCAGTACTTTGAGACACTGAGTAGGAGCAGCAAATGGATCCTTTCTCAAAGTGAAGTAGTCATGATTTGGTGGAATTTGGCAAAATATGCAGAAGCTTGGACTAGGAAAGAAGGAAGAAATGTAGGATTGGAAATTCCCATAATAACTCTAAGAGTGACATTGTAACAGACAGGAATATTCACATTATTAGTGTTTATATTAAGTTTTATAGCAAAGAACAAAGGTTTCAAAAATGTTTTAAAAATAGCTATGAGCTCTTGAATCAGTAATAAATCTTGCTTATGAAATTGTTGCCAAATTTCTTGTAATAGCAACCGTTTATTGAATGCTTATTATGTGCCAAGCATGGTGCTATACATGCATTTTCTTATTTAATCCTCACAAGAACTCTGTGAAGTAGATATGATTATCTATCTGCACTTTGTAGATAAAGGGACAAAGACTAAAAGAGGTTAAACAATTGTCTGAGTTTACAATGGTAGTAAGTGGAAGAGTTCCTATTCAAACCCAATTTTCCCGATCTCCAAGCTGTCGTGATCACCATGCAATTCTGCCCCAATCAGTGCTGGCCAAATGAAGCTTCATTATGTTACTCATAATCACCTTTCTGGAGCAGATGGCTTTCTCCCACTTCCACAAGGCTGGCTCACAATCATGATGGTTAAAATTAAACAGGTGTTTTATATCCAACCCACACACAGAAGATGAAATCATTCTTACTTATATGACCAATGATTTATTTAAAAGCTGTATGTACATTTTCTATCATCTCTGCACAGATGCAGGAAGGAAGCACCCATCTACTGGCAGTGATAACAAGTCTTCTCCTCACCAGAAGCAGCCTTGCAGACCTCCCCGGACTCCAGGCCCTTGCTGGTTTTGCCCTGCCAGCCCTGAAGTAGAAAGCATCTGGTGGTCAACACTGGCACGCATTGCTACCTTGCCCTGGCCAAAGGAGGCTTATCTGACTACTGTGTCCTCATTCTGCCCATTGGCCACTACCATTCAGTGGCAGAGCTTTGGCAGAGGTGGTGGTAGAGGTGGAGAAGTATAATGCTACACTGGGGCAGTTCGTTAAGAGCTGAGGGAAATGGTGTGTTCTATTTGAGAGACATTGTTGCCAAAGCTGCTCAAAACCCATCAACCCCCATCTTTAGCAGGAGCGTCCTTGCTCAAAACCTGCCAACTCCCCACCTTTAGCAGGAGTGAACATAAATCTTTAAGTTAAAGGGTCCAGACATAAGAAAAGAAGTTACACACAAAAAAAGAAAAAAAAAAAAACAGAAGGAACCAGCTGGGACCAAGATGGCAATGAATCTGACCTAAAACAGACCCTGAATCTCATTATACATTGATTTTACTATATTAGCATATTAAATGACACACCTACCAGTGGCATGACCAGACATTAAGGACCAAAAAAGGATAAAATTGGGGTGGTATCCCACTCCCTCAAAATAGCCCTGTCCCTTCCCCGGTAGACTAATGCATATGCCTCCCCATCATTAGCCTCACTTCTCCTCCCTTTGTCTTTACTCTAAAATTAAATCCTTCTCGCCAGGTGGGTGAGAAGTTGATCTGTGAACTGCTTCTCCATTCTTTGGCCACTGAATAAAGCTTGTGCTGTGTCCATCTCACCTTCGGTTTTGTAATTCACCTACTTTAACCTGAACAGAAAAAGAACCTTCCCCTTCCAAGGCAGAGAGCCTCGGCCGGGCTTGGGCCTAAGCAGGGTCCATATGACTTAATTCGGTAACAAGATGATAAGAGACATCATCTCCAGCACCAGGTCATTCTTGTGCCATCAGCCAGGACACCACTGATGACATTAGAAATGCCTTCATTCCCCGGGCACAGGGACAACAGACAGTGCTTTTGGACATCCCAGCACTCTGCCGTGAAGCAGATGACACAGCCAGGAGCAGCAGCATATTTTTATGTTGTATTTGACTCAGGAGAGAAGCCTTTCCACAGAATTAAAAGGAATTTTCCTTTGCAGTTTGGAAGAGAGGTCATGGCCAGTAAAGCCATCCTTAATATTCCTGACAAGTCTGACTGAAGGCAGTGTCGGAGCAGCAAGGAAGAGGAAGAGAGCCTGACTCACCAGGCTTCATTCTGGATGACTAAGCAAAGGGAGAGGGACTTTATGAACTTCACAGGAAGTAACAGCAGCCTGTTTTTAAAGAAACTACAGTCTCCCATGGGGACTGTGGCCCTGCTTCTTTTTTGTGCATTCCCGTGGAACCTACCTGCAGCAAAAGGCCTGAGATTGAATGATTTTCAGAAAAAGTCACATTCTCGGATAAAAATCCAATATGTTGAAAGCATGCCTGTCACCCAGCTCCAAGTACAGCTTGTGTTTATCAACATTTTCAAAAACGTTTAAAGTGTCAAAATCCAAATGCTTTTCCATGAAAAAAAATATGTGTGACGGGTAGGAGCAACACAAATTCTGATATTTTTACTTTACGCTAAATTAGACAGGAATTTGGTTGGATATTTAAGCTTAAAGAGCTTGATTAATTAATATTTATTAACTTCTGATACACTATATAGGGTGTATGTGGTGTGTGTGTGTGTGTGTGTGGTATGTGTGTGTGTTTAGAAGGAAAGTGCGCAGTGTACTATACCAGAACTCTCTCAAAATTGCATAAGCCGATGGCATTTAAGAACCTTATTTTTAATGGGTATTAGTATTCAGAATAATAGAATATATGCTATATAGTAATGAAATTTAATCCTCATATATATGTATATAATGCTACCCAGGTTACACTGGACATGTTTCTCAAAGGAATGTACATTGAAAAGAAGTAGTAAAGAGAAGAGTATCATTCTTCAGTTTCACCCATTGAGTATCATAAAAATATATTTTCCATCTCTGGGGCCAGCATGGCATTGGGTAAAGGAATTCAGGTGTCCCACCCGTGCTCCTCCTTTTCCCTGTAACCTTGGACATCTCACTTAGCCTTTCTTGTTCACAGTCATTTCTCCAAAGTGTGAGGCAATTACTTCCTCAAAATACATTCGAGGTAGGAAAATGTAAAACGAGATGGTTGATGTTAATGCACTTTGCAAATTATAAAATGCTACACAAATATTTAAGTTACAACAAAAATTCTTCTGAGTTCTTATGTGCTGGTTTAGATATACAGACACATCTATTACAAATGATTTCAAGCATGCGCGCACACGCGCACGCGCGCGCACACACACACACACACACACACACACCCCTAGAGGCCTGAGAACCAAGTGTCATGCCAAGTATGTGATGCACACTTCTATATGTTAGGATGCATGGATCATAAGAGGTAGTGGAGGGGTGGGAAAGGAAGACACATAGGTTTGATAGACTGGAGCAATTGCCCTGGCCTCTATCCTACTGCTGATCTCTCTTACTATGTTAAATAAATAGAGAGAATGGTGTGCCATTCACTGCTGGGAAAGGTATCTGTGGCAGAAAATCAATATATCTAATTATATGGTGGTCCCCTCAAGGTTTTTCTTAGTGAGATTGGAAAAAAACACATTTACCATCTCATCTCCATTTAGAAGACTATGGGATGGTACTTTCTCAGATAAATTACAAAAAGAACTTTCTCATGATCGACATCTAGAAAAATAAGAAACATCGATTGTCATAAAGAGCAGAACTGTATTCACTATTACTTTAAATAATATTTCTCTATACAAGATAATTCTACTAACTGAAAATTGGAGAAATGAGAAATTTTCAGTTTGGGGGATTTAATTCCAGCCAATTTATTTTCTTTTTTTATCCAACACAAAAGTTCAAAATGCCATGTCCTCTGGTTGAATTATTAGGCCATCTTTTCTGTAGCTGTTGCCAAACAGTTTATCACTATTAACTTTGCTTATTATTTCCTAGGTTTTTCTTTGTTTGTTTTAGATATGCCAGAGAGCAGTCTTTCTGATTGTCTTTATTTCAGGAATTACTTCATGGAAAATTCCAATCTACTCATTTATGTGTTGGTCTTAATTGTCTTCTTGACTTCCTAAAGTTTTTAGTTATTATTTTTCCTAAATTCTGAAATAAAATATGTCACACACCAAGTAAGGGGCATAGTACAGAAGGAAAGCTGTATGTGAAAATACTTAAAATCTTAGACTTCAGAACATCTCTTACACATAATAGAGAAACATAATTAAATAGATTTGGCCACATGAAAATAATAGCTCCTAATTTGGAAGTGCTGATTATTATATCTTATTCTGGTTTATTTCCTAAAGCAGCAGAGGTTTGCATTTGTCTTTTGTAATCAACCTGAATTTATATTACAAATAAAACTGACAAACTTCTGGGCAGAATAACATGATTTATTTGGTACTGATACCAGGTTTCTAGATAGTGGGACTGGGAGGGTGTAATGGCTGACAACAGGGCTGGCCGTCTTTCAGTTTCAGATGACCAGGACACCTGTGGTGAAGCACAGGTGAACCATTAATGGTTCTATATATAGCTCTGTTCCCTATTTAATTCGTATAAAAAATGTTCACAGATCAACCAATAATTTGTCAATTTTTATTTTAGGTATTATTGAGTTTTTGTCTTTTTCTATATCTTCATAGACATTTGTGCTGACAGAATGATGACTGAAATATAGATTCAAACAGAAATTATAGAAAAGAAAGTAAAATATTCTTGAAGAATGCGAAATTCCAGTTGAGAGATGGAAGTAATTATTTAACTTTAAAATGGGAAATTAAAGTCTCTAGTTACCTACTGTGGAATTTGAAAGGAATAAAACTGAGGCTTAAAGTAACATTTATTGGCTCACAAATGTGCAGTTTGGGCTGCACTCCCTTGAACAGTCTTTCTGCTAATCTCACCTGGGGTCACTCACGCAGTTTCTGGGATTGAGAGCTTTTCTGGGAATGGATGGTCCAAAATGCCTTCACTCATGTGTCTACTGGTTATCCAAGACAGCCACCCAAAGCACCTCAATTATCCTATCCAAATTTTCTTACAGGGTGAAAGCAGATATTTTAAGGCCTCTCAGGATCCAGGCATACAAACCATACAAGGTCCCTTCTACTATTCTACTGGTCAAAACAAGACACAGTCCCATTCCAATCCAAGAGGTGGGAAAATAGATTCCATTTCTTGATGAAGAATAAGAAATTCACATTGCAAAGGGGCATGGACACAGGAGTATGATTCACTGGAGGGTCTTATTGTCCCAATCTATCAGTCTAGACCTAAAACTACTTTTTCACAGTAATGATTATAACAACTTCTAATATGTAATGAAAAATTTACACGTGTCAAGCAACTTTTCTAAATAATTAACATATATTAGGGACTTCCCTGGTGGCACAGTGGTTAAGAATCTGCCTGCCAATGCAGGGGACACGGGTTCGATCCCTGGTCCAGGAACATCCCACATCGCAGAGCAACTAAGCCCGTGAGCCACAACTACTGAGCCTGAGTGCCACAACTACTGAAGCCCGTGTGCCTACAGCCCATGCTCTGCAACAAGAGAAGCCACCGCAATGAGAAGCCTGTGCACCGCTATGAAGAGTAGCCCCTGCTCGCTGCAACTAGAGAAAGCTTGCGCACAGCAATGAAGACCCAATGCAGCCAAAAATAAATACAATTTTAAATATATATATATATATATATTAAATTTCAAGCAACTCTGAGATAGGTACTGATATTTTCATAATTTTATGGATGAGAAAATAAGATCATGCAGACATAAATGTATTAAAATTGTTTCAATAATTAAATAGTAGTAACATGATCCCAGTGCAGAAGCAGACATACATAATTAGAACAAAACAGAGAGTCCAGAGTTAGGCTAAACTATATTTGAGAATTCATTCTAATACAAAGAAGGCATTTCGCAAATCCAAACTACAATGAGGTGTCACCTCACGCCAGTCAGAATGGCCATCATCAAAAACTCTACAAACAATAAATGCTGGAGAGGATGTGGAGAAAAAGGAACACTCTTGCACTGTCGGTGGGAATGTAAATTGATACAGCCACTATGGATAACAGTGTGGAGGTTCCTTAAAAAACTGAAAATACCATACGACCCAGCAATACCACTACTGGGCATATACCCTGAGAAAAACCATAATTCAAAAAGAGTCATGTACCACAATGTTCATTGCAGCTCTATTTACAATAGCCAGGACATGGAAACAACCTAAGTGTCCATCGACAGATGAATGGATAAGGAAAATGTGGCACATATATACAGTGGACTATTACTCAGTCATAAAAAGAAACGAAACTGAGTTATTTGTAGTGAGGTGGATGGACCTAGAGACTGTCATACAGAGTGAAGTAAGTCAGAAATAGAAAAACAAATACCATATACTAACACATATATATGGAATCTAAAAAAAAAGGGGGGGGGGGTTCTGAAGAACCTAGGGATAGGACAAGAATAAAGACACAGATGTAGAGAATGGACTTGAGGACACGGGGAGGGGGGAGGGTAAACTGGGACGAAGTGGGAGAGTGGCATGGGCATATATGCACGGCCAAATGTAAAATAGATAGCTAGTCGGAAGCGGCCGCGTAGCACAGGGAGATCAGCTCGGTGCTCTGTGTCCACCTAGAGAGATGGGATAGGGAGGGTGGGAGGGAGACGCAAGAGGGAGGAGATATGGGGATATGTGTATATGTATAGCTTATTCACTTTGTTGTGCAGCAGAAGATAGCACACCATTGTGGAGCAATTATCCTCCAATAAAGATGTTAAAAAAAAAAAAAGTAGGCATTTCAAATTACTAAGATAAAGTGTACTATGCAACAAATTCTTAAATTGTTCAGTAATTGTTTCATAAAATAGATAATCAACAAAATGGTCAGTCATTTGGAAAAAAGTAAATTCCTGATACATATCTCACTCACCAAAATGAATACAAATAGATTGAATACATAAGTATATAAATATTAATACCATAGAAGCACTGAAACAAAGTGTGAGTAAACATATCTAATATCTTAGAGTGCTCAAGAACACTTTTTTGAGTTTTTTTATTGACATATAGCTAATTTATAATATTATATTAGTTTCAAGTATACAATATCGTGTTTCAGTATTTTTATAGATTACGCTCCATTTAAAGTTACTACAAAATAATGGTTATATTTCCTTGTGCTGTACAATATATCTTTGTTGCTTATTTATATGATACATAGTAGTTTGTTTCTCTTAATCCCATATCCCTATCTTGCCCCTCCCCCCTTCCCAAGCACATTTAGATCACAAAATTTTAGGGTAAGGCTGGCTATGAAAACCTGAACATCAGAAAAAAAATTATAGATTTTATTACATAGCAATAATAATAGCTAAGACTCATTAATAACTTACAGGCAGTATTCAAAATGTTTTACAATTATTATAACATTTAACATTCACATGGTGTCTACAAGGTAGGTGCTAGCATTACTCACAATTTACATAGGAGGACACTGAGGCATAGAGTCACTAATTTTCTATTGTCACATAGCTTATACTTGGCCAGTTAGAATTGGAACCTCAGCACTTTGACTACATAGCCTGCGCTCTGCCATAAAAATAAAGTAGTTTTTTTAAAAGGCCAATAAAAGAAAAAATATAAAGTTGAAGACGTGAAAAAAGTGGGAAAGGGAAATAACAGATAAAATACACGGTAAATGAGAAGAAGTCCTAACAAACAAGAAAAATACCAATAGAAAAAAAATGGGCAAAGAATAGAAAATGAGAAATTCATACAGAAAAAGAAATACAAATATTCAATAGAAACAAAAAATGTTCAATAGCATTAGCAATCAAACACGAACAAAAGTAGGAATAAATTATCAATGCCAATTATTAGCTTGGGAAACATAAGAATAATGAATAATGCCCAGAGCTTATGAATATTGCGAAATAGCTATATATATGCATTGATGAAAGGGATATAAATTGGGGGGTGATTTAATGAAATATCCGCAAAGTCAGAATGATCACACCCTGAAAACTGATAATATTTCCTGTAAAAATTTATCCTGAGAAGATACCTAGACATTTGCGCAAAGATGTACATTTATCACATTGTTGTCTGTAAAATGAGAAAGAAAAGAGGAAGCCATTTTAAAACTCCTCAGTAAGGGACTGGCTAATAAATTTTAGAACAACTGTGTCATAAAATGGAATCCTGTCCAGGCATTAAAATGGATGATGTAAATCTATTCACACTGACACTGAAATACCTACCCACTATCTTGGTGAATGAAAAAAGGCTGTAAAACATTCTGTAATGTGTGGTCCTCTTAATATAAAAGTACATGTTAATGCATTAAGAGAGTACGAAAGAATATTCACATTGAGGTTAATAGTAGTTGTAGTTGAGATACAGAGGAATTGATTTTTATTCTTTATCCCTCTATGCATTATTTAACTTTTTTAAGAGAAGCAGTTTTTTTTTTGTTTTTTTTTTTTGTAAAACAGAAAGCTTGGCTTTCTGGATGTGGCAGCATGAAGACACTAGAGAATCCTCTCCCCCACCAAGAAAAGCATAAAACTGGACAAAGTTGTTAAAGACAAACATTTCAGTACCATAAAAAAATTGACCAATGATAAAAAACAAATTGAGATATAATTTGGATTTAAAGACACAATTAGGTTGAAAGTAAAAGAGTGAAAAAAGATATACCATAAATTCAGTAGCCATAAAAAAGCTGGAGTGGCTATACTAACATCAGGCAAAACAGAAGTTAAGACAAAAAATATTTCTAGTGACAAAGAAGGACATTTCATGGTACAAGGGTCAATATATATGGAAGCTATAAATGTATATATGCCTAATATTAGAGCCTCAAAATACATAAATATATACGGAACTGAAAGGAAAAATTGACAGTTCAATAATTACAGGTGGAGATTTCAATACCCTATGCCTATCAATTGATAGAACTGGGCAGAAAATCAATACTGATATAGAAGATTTGAACACCTCGATCAACTTCACCTGACATTTATAGAACACTCCACCCATAAACGGCAGAATACACATTCTTTTCAAGGACGAACGGAACATTTCCCAAAATAGACCATAGTCTAGGCCATAAAATGTCTCAATAAATTTAAAATAATTGAAATCATATAAAATATGTTCTCTGAGCACAATAAAATTAAATTAGAAATTAACAACAGAAAAAATTTTGAGAGATCCCAAATATTTGGAAATTAAACAACACATTTATAAATAACCCAAAGATCAGATAAGAAATCACAGTGAAAATAAGAAAATATCTTGAATTACTTGAAAAGGAAAACACAACATATCAAAAGGGGAATGCAGCTAAAGTAGTGCTTAGAGGGAAATTTAGTGCTTTGAACACTTACATTAGAAAGAAATAAAGATCTAAAATGACTAAGCTTCTGCCTCAAGAAAGAAGAGCTAATCAAACACAAATTAAGTAAAAACAAGGAAATAATAGAGATTACTGCTGAAAGCTATGAAAACACAAAACCAATAGAGAAAATCAGTGGAACCAAAAGTTGGTTCTTTGAAAAGTTAACAAAATTGATAAAGAGTTGCACTGACAAAGGCAAGAAAGAGAGAAGCACAAATCAATAAAATCAGGAATGAATGAAGGGGCATTAGTAATTCTCCAACAGAAATTTAAATGATTATAAGAAAATATTGCAATCTACTTTATGTCAGCAAATTAAACAACTTAGATGAAATGGACATATTGATACAAATATACTTATTACCAAAAGAGAAACAAGAAGAAATAGAAAATCTGTATAAACCTATAACAAGTGAAGGAATAAAATTAGTAATTAAAAAGCCTCCCACACAAAAAAAAGAACAGATCCAGGTGACCTCACTATGCATTCTACATAACATTTAAAGAAAAAAATGATACCAACCAAACACAAACTCTTTCAGAGAAGGAAGAAACACCTTCCGACTCATCCTGAAGCCAGAAAACTGTAAACAAATATCCTAAATAAATATAGATACAAAAATCCTTTTATAAAATATTAGCAAATCTAGCCAACATAGCAAAAGGATTATATATATCCAAGTGGGATTTACCATGTCCAAGTGGGATTTTCCCAAGGAATATAAAATTGGTTTAACATCCAAAAAAAATCAAATAGTGTAATACACAATATCAATGGAATAAAGGACAAAACCACTTGGCCATCTCAGTAGTATCAGAAAAGCATTTGAAAAAAATCCAATATCCACTTAACGATTAAAAAAATACTTTCAACAAATTAGGAATTGTAGGGAACATTGTCAGTCTCACAAAGGGCATCTAAGAAAAGCTGACAATTCCTAATAGTGAAGGATTGAATGATTTCACACTTAGATCAGGAACAAAGAGATGTTTGCTCTCGTCACTTCTATTCAGTACTGTGTGAGAGGTTCTAGACAGTGCAATCAGGCCAGAAAAATAAACTAAAAGCATATATCGAACAAAAAAGAAGTAAAACTTTCTTCATTTGCAGACAACATGGTCTTGTGTGTAGAAAATCTTAAGGAACCTCAGAAAAAAAAAAGACAAAACAAAATCTAGAATTAGTAAACAAGTTTGAAAGGTCACAGGATACAAAATCAAAATTAAAAACACAATTATGTTTCATAATACTAGAAAAACAATCAAAAACTGAAATTGAGAAAACAATTTCATTCACAATAACATCAAAAAGAAATACTATACTTAGGAATAAATTTAATAAAAGAAGTGAAAGACCTGTAAACGGAAATCTAAAAAGATTACTGAAAGCATTTAAAGGAGATCTATAACAAAATAGAAACCCATTCTATATTCATGGATTGTAAGACTCAATATTTTTAAGATATCAGGTCTCCCCAAATTGATGTATATATTTAATGTAATCTCTATTAAAATGTTTATAGTCTTTTTTGAAAAAGTTGACAAGGTGATCCAAAAATAAGTGGCAAAGCAAAAGGCCTGGAATACCAAAAAAGTTTCGAAAAAGAACAGAGTTGGAGGACTTATACTACCTGACTGCACAACTTTCTATAAAACTACATAATTAAGACAGTGTGATATTGCATTAGGAGACATATAGATCATGGATCAGAATAGAAAATCCCAAAATAAAGGTTTACGTATATGGTCAATTGTTTTGTTTCATTTTCTAGGCATGGGTATTTAAGTAAATGTTTATTTCCCTGGTTATGTTAAATTTTCTCAAAAGCCTTTTTAAAACAAAATAAATGTTTTGTTTTAGAATAGTTTTAGATTTACAGATAGTACAAAGAGTTTCTGCATATGGTGTACCCATTTTCCCCTATGGTTAAAATCTTACATTACTGTGTTCATCTGTCACAACTAATAAACCAACCTTAATATAATATTATTACCTATACTTGATACTTTATTTGAATTTCCTCAGTTTGTACCTAATATCCCTTTTCTGTTCCAGGATCCCATCCAGGATAACACGTTGCATTTAGTCATCACGTCTCGTTAAGCTCCTCTAGACTGTGACAGTTTGTCAAGCTTTCCTTGTTTTTATGACCTTGACAGTTTTGAGGACTACTGGTCAGGTACTTTGTAGAATGTCCCTCACATTAAGTATTTCCAATGCTTTTTCCCATGGATGTATTGTGGTTATGTGTTTTGAGAAGAAAGATCACAAAGGTAAAGTGTCCTTCTTATCACATCATATCAGGGATACATGCTATCAACATGACATCATGGACGAAGTTGACCTTGATCACCTAGCTGTGCTAGTACCTGTCAGATTTCTATAGTGCAAAGTTCCTCTTTCACACCTTCCCACCCCCATCTCTTTGGAAGGAAGTCACAGTGTAGCCCTCACTGAAGGGGTAAGGAGTTACACTCCACCAGTGTCAGCTGGCAAATTATTTGTTACTATTCATTAATTGTTTTCTAAAGAAACTTTATAGCAAGTTAGAGTAATTTTTATCTGCTACATGTAGACTTGTGTTTTAATACATCTTTGTTTTATCGCATGTTATCATCTTTGTTTTATCACATAATCCTTTTTTATTGTATTTTAATTAGACATATGATAGGCTGAATATTAAAAAAAAAAAAAAAAAACCTTCTTTACCAGAGTTGGAGAAGCAGTGATCTTTAACTAGGTGAGTAAGTATGAAAAAAATCTGAAAAATATAATACTGAGTGAAAAGAGAAAATTTGAAAACTATATGTACAGTGTATCACCAATGATTTTACAGATAAATATATACTTGGTAAAATATTTGTTACATGTATAGTAAAATGAAATGGTAAAATATACACAATTGTATAGTAAAAAGTATATATGTACTGATGAGCCATGCATGAGAATGATATACACCAACCTCTGAGTAGAGGTACCCTTTCAGAAGGGAGGGAAGTGGGGAGGCAGATAGACTCGTGGAGGGGTGGAGGCTTCAACAGTATCTGCAGTATTTTGCTTCTTTTTAAAAATATATCTGGGACTTCCCTGGTGGAGCAGAGGTTAAGAATCCACCTGCCAATGCAGGGGACACGGGTTCAACCCCTGGTCCAGGAAGATCCCACATGCCGCGGAGCAACTAAGCCCGTGCACCACAACTACTGAGCCCACGTGCTGCAACTACTGAAGCCCGCGCGCCTAGAGCCTGTGCTCCGCAACAAGAGAAGCCACCGCAAGGAGAAGCCCACGCAGTGCGACGAAGACCCAATGCAGCCAAAACTAAATAACAAATTAATTAATTAATTAATTAATTAAATAAAATTTAAAAAATATATATCTAAAACAAACATGGCAAACTTTAAATTTTTTTAAAGCTTGCTTGTGGGTATGTGGGTATTCATTAAATTACTCTCTACCTTTTATGTTTGAAATATTCTATAATAAAATACATAAAAGTAAATCAAAGTTTTTTTTCCAAATGCAATATAAATTGCAGATTGTTGGACATTTTCCATAAAAAAAGGAAAGAGATCTAAGAGAAGATCAAAGTTTTTCTGAAGTATCTGACGAACTTTAACAGATTAGGTGTCTTTCCAAGGTCATTTATTGAATATCAACTATGTATGAAGAACTCTGCAAGGTATTAGAAGTAGAGAAAACTATGCGCTGAGGATATAGAAAAGACTATTTGAGAGAAACCTGAGACTAAACCAAGCGCTTATGAAGCCAGATGCCTTGATACATACCCAAAACAAAACTAGATCTGTATCTTAGATGGACAAGATTTTACCTTGAAAGGGACAAGATTCCCACTGTTATTACTTCATTTTGCCACATTACCATTATCTCATATTATCCTGGTCTTAGCACTGTCACCTGGTGAACTGGCATTTCTAGGGATACACAGTCTGAGGTTCATAAGAGAGAGACAAAGTTTCTAACAACAGATGCTGGGCAGATGTTCTCCCCTCTTTTTTTTCTTTTTTCTTTTTCCTTTTCTTTTTAATTCGGAAGTTGGGCAAGCGTGATCTTTATGCTGTTGTTTAACTCTGCAGGCCAGCTGCCTCCACAGCAGCCTCAGAACAAGTGGATTTCCTCTGTGTGTCTGAAATCATCCAACACCAGATGTCAGCCTAGAGGTTTCCATCCCTCAAGAGTACTGCGCTGCCACATTACCGAGCACTGGGAATTATGTTTCAGAAACAGTGATTTCCTATCCCGTTTCATTAAATTGAATGTGAAGTGAGAGGGAATTTGACCTCCTTGAGAGGATGGTTTCTTTGACCTATAAGAAGTTTGCTGTTATGAAATGAAAATGCAATCACCGGAGAGACGTAAAATACGAAGCTAAGCTGGGCAGCTTGTAAATCATTTAAGAGTCTGCATGTGATTTAATAGTAATAGGGTCAAGGTTTCCAGAGAAAATAATTTGATGCTGATTACATGATACTAAAAAGTAGAGATGCTTCTGTGTGTCACTGAACAATGAGGACATAGAACAGCAATAAACATTCTTTATTATGACTCTGCCCCTCTGGGGTCTGGTCACTTCAGATATCCTTCAACGGAAGCTTGAGCAATTAAGATGGCTGATTTCCCAGGGAGAGAGCTTTGTGTTAGCAAAGCACAACTGAGCACAAAAGCTGAGAAGACTGTCCTAAAATAGCAAACTCTATTGACTCTAAAATTCCTCTTGTCTTAATTTACAGCCTAAATTAAAACCAACCGTTTCTCAGAACAAAGTATCCCAACTGTTAAAGTAATCTGAAAAAAAAAAAATCTAGATTGTTGACATGAATTTAGAAATTTGCCTTGCAGAATTTTGCAGGGCTCTTCTAGAGTCATTTTTCAGATCTGAAGAAAAAAAAATCAGATCCATTTTACTGAGAAAAGGAAAATGCAATCTGCCGCAGGTAAAAGTTGGGAGCTATTCGTGACTTTCTCTTTTTTATCCTCTGTCACGTTTAAGGAATAAAAGCTGAGGCAAAAACCCAGTCTGATAGAAACCTTGAGACCAATGGTTCCTAAGCTGGTTTTGTAGCACCACGGCATATCTCCAAAGAACCTCCGGATTTCCTAATTAATTTTCCACCAATTAAATGTTTATGTTAAAACAGAAATGAAGGAGCAGAGGAGTGTTTCAGGGAATTGCAAGCCCGTATCCATACTCTGTCCACTCTCGCCCTGTGGGCTCTCCATGGACGTTAAAAGCAATGACTCTCCAGCAGGCCTAGAATCTTGCTTCTGCTACATCATAGCAGCAAAATCACTCAAACCCTCTGCGCCTCCTTTCCGCATCAATAAAATGGGAAATCACCTACATCACTATAGAGTAAAAGGTTTATTTTAACATGTGGTAAGTACACAGTGCCGCTTATAAGCAACAGGTAAACATTAGCTACTCTATTATTGGCCTTAAAATTTTGTAAATATCTATCTGCATTTTAATATAGAGATATAGATATACATGTTTTAAAACAGAAGGGAAATGCCAGAAAATGTGGAGTGATTACGGGTATAGTGACATTTTTTTTTGGTATGTTTTTCTATTTTCTCATTTTTAAATAATATCTCCTATTTTCCAAATTTTACTTTTGTGATACAAAAATAGAATTTCATGAGGAAATAAAAGATAATCAATAAGTTAAAATTCTAGCATTTGATACCTTGTCCTCCAGGACACCTGAATCCCATGCTCTTTTAACAAGCTGGACTCTGATGTCTGCTATTTCCTAATTGAGGGACAGCTTTCAATTTATATATCTGACATTATTCCTCTAAGAAGAAAATTCCAGCTACTTTTAAGATTGAACTCTATTGACAACTGCTCTAGGAACGGATTTCTCATTTAGTGTAATTATAACCATTTTGAGTTCTTCTTTTGTCTACATTAGAAACACCTACAAATATAATTGCAAATACTAGGGATTAGTCTTAAAGCAGCCACTCTAGTATTTGGTACTGTATTCACTTTATTCACTCCTCTCTGAAGGAGCTGAGGCACCAGGTTAACAGGTGGCCTAAGTGAGGGCATAGGAAATTTGGTTTCTCTTCAGAACCACTCTGAGATCTTTTTTAAAACATGGCTTCCCCCTCTCCAATCCTATTGAATTAGAAACTCTCAAGAAAGAAATGAGAAGGAAGGAAAGACCTGCATTTTTGAATGCCACTTAAGTGATGTTAGTAATTGGGCAACTTCGTAAACAGTTATAGTTTGGGACCAGGTAATATTAGGAGAAAGGGTCAGTAATAATTGTATGTAGCTCTCTTGTATATCATATGTGTTATGTACTATAACATACATATACTACATCTATACATGTTCTGTATACTTGATGTATTTTTTGATCTATATGATCAGTTCTCCATCACCTTGAGTAAATGGAGATGTTCATAATTCCTGGTAGGCAAATAATCCTCACTCAAAATATTATCCTAGGTTCATTTATTTGGTCCAATATTTGGGTGGTTAGTCCTCTACAATTTCCCTCAGAAGATTTCTTTGTTTTAAGCCTAGCGGTTTTCAGTTACAGAAATGCAAAGAGATTTTCTGGCAGGACACTCCGTACTTTCGGCTCCTTGCATTTGGACCACTTCTGAAGTTGAAAGGTGTTTGGAAAATGGTTCAGAGGAAGTGCAAAGTGACTCTGTAATAAGGCATTAGGCTTCAGGTTTATGTGGACAGCACATGAATGTTCAGTTATTTGTATGTGAATTGTTTGGCTACCTTCCAGTCCAACTATAATGTCAAAGCATTATAAAAGCACGCTGCGATACAGCTGTACTGATTTTAGGTGCTTCAGTTTGGGCTGAAAAGTTCTTTTTCAGTCAAGTTACAGACATTAATGTTACTTAAAGAGTGGCTGATATAATAATGAGAAATTCCCAAATATTTTGCCAATTCCTTTCCCCCAAAATTAACCTTCTGCTTTTTCCACTTAAGTTATGTAAATTTTATGGGTCTTGGGAAATAAATATAAAATTAAAATGCAAGCAATTTTTCCCCCACCGAGGGAGAAAGATGTGATGGATATAGAAAAGTAGTAGTTTCCTACACTCAGTTTTTACCATAAGAACAATTTGACCAGGCAGGTGACTTGCTGGACTATATCTCCCTATACCTTGGAACTTGAATAGCATCAATCCTGGTGATTCAAGTCAGGGTTATTTGTTTCTAACCCTCATATTTAAAAAGTCATGTCTATTAAACTAAAGAGAAGATTCTTGAAGGATCTTATCATCCCCCAAAATAAGTCCATAGTGATATTCTTGTTTTATAGGTTGAGATTGCTCTTTAACTAGGCCAAAAAAATTTCCAAGATTTAAATTTTAACATTCAACTTTTCAAGTAACCTGTCAGTATACACTCCGATGCCACATTCTCAAAATTAAAATGCCAAAATTTCAAACGAAGGAATTATTTGAGAAAAACGAATGATGATTCATAGTGCTCTGGTATGCCGATTTTGATTGCTGTATCTTAAAAGTGATTCTAAGATAAAAGCTTAGTTTTTAATTACAAGATAATTTATCATGTCACTAAGGATGAGCTTTTTCCATATGATGAACCAGGTTTGAAGAGATTCCAAGCCAATAACTGAAAAAACCCAAGTCTGAATCCAAAGATATTGAGTTGAAAGGATCCTGCTTTGATAAATCTCACTTGAGAACGCTTTAGTCTGAGGACCTTGGGAGAAAGCAGCAGAGTGCACTATAATTCCTCTCCAAATCACTTTCACTGGAGAATAAGTGACCATCCAGACTGGGAGAGACCAAAAAGGGGTCCCTAGTAACTTCAAGAAACCAAAGGAAGGAGCAGATCAAAGGAAGTGATCTTTTTTCTTTCCTTGATAAAAAGTTGCTACTTTACAAAGTTTCCCCAAACCAAAGGCCTCCTGTGTTCCAATTTATTTAGTATTCTTTTTAATACCATGCATTCAAAGAATTATTTCCTTCTCAGGGAAATTCAGAAAAAAATCATATTTAATTAACCAATCAAATGAATGAAAATTTCATTTGAAGTTAAATATTTTTGAAATGTTTGGCTTAGTCCCATAATGCAATGCCCGAAGTGCCTTCAGATTTTTATTCCGAAGTGGGTTTTCAAGTTCAATTAAATTCTCTGGCTTCAAAGCTACTTAAGAAATATTCTGGGCCAAAGATATTTCAGTTACCTTTAAGCCCCCTGGGGAACACCCCTCCAAAAAAATCAGGTCATTTATTCTTGAAACTCATAAATGTCAATGCAAACATCTCCTGAAGGTTCATTTATCACACAGAGGTTGAGTGAACCTATGATTGGAAGTAGAAAGAATAGTAATAACTTCTGAATACGTTCCATATTTTTGCACACTCTGTAGTCTCCAGTATCAGTTTTCGTTTGGTACTGCAGAGCTGGAATTTATTAAGGTGTATTAGGGATAGGATCCAGATTCATATTTCAAATATTTCTGCCAATCTCTCATGCAAAAGTAAAAAATAAGTGTTCATTGATACTGATAATTCCCACCACTGTTGACAAGTTTCACTGTTTTTTTCTTATTTCTCCCAGCTGAGAAAATACTTGCTGTTGAACATCTGGCTAAGGAATGTGGAAAAGTCCAAAGGCCTGCAGGATCATCTGAAGTGGACTTTTTGAAGAAAAGTAACATGGAGTATTAAGCAGTTTCCCAGAAAGGGATTTTCAGAAAAAAAATGTCCAGTGACATTTCATGAAAGTCAGAACATTCTGAAAATGGAAGGATGGAATAAAAGACTTTGATCAGTATGGTGAGTTATTGTGATGTGACTATTGAAATGTGCCATCATGGGAGGCTCAACCGAGAGCCATGTAACACACCAACAGCCACAGCTAACAGATCCAGACAAAGACAGTGCCAGGCTGGTACTGACGATGGCATCATCTACTGACATCTGTGCCTACCAGGGAAGAACAGGTAAAGCTCTCAGATTAGGATGAGAATGCTCTTCCCCACCTGTGTTAGCACTCCCCCTGGGAACCAGGAGGAAAGTACATAAAGCTGCTCTTACTGAATCATCTGGTCAGCACTTGACCATCCAGGGTTGAATTCAATATATCAATATTTTTGTGCTGAAAATACATATATGGGTGGAAGGAGTGGTTGGGGGTACACTTCAGCGCTGGGAGAGCTTGTGGCAAATTAGAGTTTCCTTGCACATGTACAAACAAGCCTCCAAAAACTAGTATCTTTTGAGTTACTCTAACACCCAACAGGTCAGCAGCACAGGCTGAATGAACACTTATAACCTCACATCTACATGCCTTATATCCACCAATGGGCCATACTGATTTGCATCTGCTTATATTTCACTGCAAAGCCTCTATATTGATTATATTAATGTGTTTCAGAAAGAAGTAGCAAAAATGCTACTCCTTTTACACAAGTGAGAACCACTCATAGCATAATGTGAATTCTGCAAAAGTAAGGATCTTATCCCCAAAACCTGGCACTAAGAATATTTACTGTCTGAATTTAAATGTGTCCATTTAATACATAGAATTTTAAATCTGCAAAAGGACAGAGACATCATCTAGTCCAATCTTCTCATCTGGCTGAGTAAGAAACTGTGATAGGAAGTGGGATATTTCTCTAAAATAAAATTATAGAAATAAGTAGCAGATTCAGAGTCACTACCTCTTTCTACCACACTGTAAGAATTCCTTTATGATCTTTGTCATGGTATTTCTTGCCTTGATGATTAGAGGATGGTTTTGTTTTAGGTTTTCTACTAATTTCTGAAATTGTTAAATTCTTCTTCAGTGCATTCAGTGGAACTTTTTTTTTTAATTCTGAAATGCTAATATGGAGAAGATGAGATGCATGCTAGAAAACCAAGGCCAACAAAAGGGGCTGAGTGCTGGTGTGGTGCAATGTCACAGCCCAGGACCTAAAAATAGGACTCCCCGGGGGGTCTTTTTCTTCCTCCCTTACTTTCTCCCTTCCTTATTTTCTTTCTTCCTTCCTTTCCTTTTTCCTTTGTAATAGTTTAACAAATACAGTTATTACCATGACCAGGAAAATGATTCCTTCAGAAAGGTGCAGCCTGATACCCATTACATTAGAAACTGGAATTTTAACACCTTCTCTTGAAAAATGACCACTTCTTTTGGAATGGTAATAATTTTCCCATTTACTTATTGCTAAATTGCCTCTCTTTTTCTTTTGGCTGGGTGTTTTCTTTCTTATTTTATAAAGGCAGAAAATAAAAGTTCTCCCATAGTCCTTAGTGGTCTGGGTTTGGGTTGTGAGCTCTTCTGGGGGAGCAAAGAGGCATAAACTGCTGCCTTTGAAGCCTGATGTGGGTCGTCCTTTCCCTGTGGCTCCTACAGATTATTCACAGCCAAACAGTGGAACAACTGCAGGCCGATCCAGTTCCTGTTTTATTGATAGCTTTCACTCCCACATCCAATTTTCCCTCGTGAATCCTGTTGGAAACCCAGCATTCCCACACATGGGTTCACATTTTCCCATTTTCAACATGAACAAAGAATGCACTATTATTAACAGAACCAGAGACCTGGGAACAATGTTAGCCTCATCCATGTAACAAAACCAGAAACAAATAAGCAAACAGAGGCTCCGGTCTGTGGGAGGTGAGTCACTAACACCAGGAGATGACTGCCTTCTATCCCCTAGAGTCTTGTATTATTCAGAGACTTCTTGGACTATAATAAATTAGTTTGACAAATTATTCCTCTCACCAGACTTATCCATTATCAACCTTTCCGAGAGGGGTTTTAGCAAAGGAAGCTTTGTCTGCAAGTGACATGCTGAAGGCATCTGTTTAACAGATTCATTTTTTTTTTAAGGATCTGTGAAGGCTGCTTTCATCAGGGTAGAATGCAGGGTGCACCGGGCTCTTCATTCTTGCAGAGCTCACACCCCATGTGTCACTGTCAATCTTCCCGTCACATCTCTGATCTGTCCTTTCCTTGCCCTCTGGAGTAGTATATCTGCTCTCAGAGGGACGGCTCAGCCCACATCACATTCTGTTTTGCAGAACACGTACCTGCCAGATATTTCACAAATGCATTTTTCTTTTATTTGGGGGAAATCTATTTCCCAAAGATCATAAAACAAAAGCCAATACATTTTAATCAATAAATGTGTTACCATGTTTCTCTTCAGCATAATCATTAAGATGTATTTTTCATCCTACCAGAGATGAACAGCAAGCAAATCCATTTACCATAACTCTTCAAAAAGGCATTGCCACAAATCCTGGAAAAATAGAAAGGCTGGTCTCTCTGTTGCCAGCCTTTCCCTCTCCGATCCATTCTTCACATTGCAGATAGAGTCATCTTTCAAAAATACAGATCTGAGCACATCATAGACCTCAGCTTAAAAATCCCTGAATAATTCACCACTCCTCTTATAATAAGCCTAAATTCCTTAGCCAAATGTATAACACCCTTTATGATCTGGCTTCTGCCTCCCTCTGAGACCAGTTTTATCTTTCAGTGCATTACGCCACCACCCTTGCAACCTGTACATCAACCCAGTAATGCCTTTAGTGCATCCAAGTGTGCCTTATATAATGACTTACTTACCCTTCTTGCTCTCACCTCCTGGTCTTTGAACATGTAGTCCCCTCTGCTTGCAACATTCTTTCTCCTTGCCCTCCTCCTTTGGATGAATCCTAATATTTATGTCTCATCTTAGTTGCCATTCCCTTTGGGAGGATCCCTGGTCCTCCAAGATTGGGCTAAATGCCCATAGTCCCAACCAACTCAATTGCACGAATCAATCCAATTGCAGTGGCCTATTTTCTTCTTTTTTTCCCCAGTAGTCAGTAAATAGTGCTTTAAGATAGGGAGTAAATCTAATAAGTCATTATAGTCCCAACATCTAGAATAGCGTCTCATACAAAAAATGGCAAAATGTAATAATGTGTTAAATGGTGAACCTATTACTGTAAAACGGGAACTTTACTAAATGCCCTCCTAGTGGTGATGAAAACATAGCCTTTATTCTCAAGGAACTTGCTATTTATTTGGAATAATGATAATTCATTTTTTAAAAAAAAATCATTAATAAAAGAAATGAGGCACATGACTATTGGATACAAATGCTATATTAGTAAAACAAAACAAAAACTATTGCTATAGTATTAGATAGGGAAAGGGCATCACAAACTATGTAGCCAGGGGGGCTCCTGTGGGGCTGAGATTAGCCCTAAACTGTGAGAGACTGGACTCCTTGAATAAAAAGAGAACAAGGGCAGAAATGAAGGATCAAAGAAAGGAAAGGTCCAGATGGAAAAGCGTACATATAAGACAAGTTCAGGGCTCCCCTGGTGGCGCAGTGGTTGAGAGTCTGCCTGCCAATGCAGGGGACACGGGTTCGAGTCCTGGTCTGGGAAGATCCCACATGCTGCGGAGCAACTAGGCCCGTGCACCACAATTACTGAGCCTGCGCGTCTGGAGCCTGTGCTCCGCAACAAGAGAGGCCGCGATAGTGAGAGGCCCGCGCACCGAGATGAAGAGTGGCCCCCACTTGCCGCAACTGGAGAGGGCCCTCGCACAGAAACAAAGACCCAACACAGCCAAAAATAAATAAATAAATAAATAAATAAATAAGACTTTCTATTTCACTGTCTTTATAAAAAAAAAAAAAAAAAAAAAAAAGACAAGTTCAACAAGCAATGATTGACTGGTTAATCTGGAGAGAAAGGAAGAGGATTGTGGGACTATTCCTTAATTCAAGCAATGTACATCGCACATGTATTACATGCCAGGCAGTGCTCTCAGCACATAGAAAATGGCAGTGAGCTAAAGACAATGAACAACTGCCCTCGTGGAGTTCACCCTCCAGTGGAGGGAAGAAAACAACAATTGTATACAAGTCCATAATGCCTTCATTGCAAAACAAGTCTAAACAGGTCTAAAAATTTAAAGTTTTTCCTGAGCTTGTCAGTAAACTTGATCTGAACTGAACAACTACATATAGTCTTTATTCCAATTAATAAGCTTATTTCTGTGTTTTGCTTCAGAAATATTAATGTATTTGATCACAGAACTTAGCTATGGATGAGATGTAATATATGGTATATACGTGGCATTCTCTACTAAAATCTGAAAAAGGCTGAATTCTGAAACGCATCATCCCAATGGTTTTGGATGGGATTGTGGACCTAGAGTGTGGTTAGGAACAGTGCCATGGGTAAAAGAAAACGTGGAGCAGGTTGAGGGAGATCTGGAGGGAGGGAGGTGGGGAGGGGAGCTGGTGCAGAATTAAATAGGGTGGTCAGGGGAGGCTCAAGAGGGAGGGGATATATGTGTAAATACAGCTGGTTCACTTTGTTGTACAGCAGAAACTAACACAACATTGTAATGCAATTATACTCCAATAAAAATTAAAATAAATAAATAAATAGGGTGGTCAGGGCAGGCCTCATCGGGAAGGTGAGATTTAAGCACCTTCACTTACAGAGGTGAGGAAGTTAGCTAAGCAGGGACCCAAAGCAAGAGTGTTTCAGGCAGCAGAAGCAGGAGAGCAAAGGCCCAGGAAGCAGGGGAATGCCTGGGCACCCTGGAGACCTGTAGGGAAACACAGAGACATGACCAAGAAAAAGAGTAGAAAAGACAATCAGAGGAGTAATATATGACAAAATCATGTGGAATCGCTAAGCCACTTCAGGGTCTTGAGTAGAGGAGTGACATGATATGACTTCGATTTTAAAAGTATCATTCCAGCTGCTGTGTGGAAAATAAGCTGTAGGAAAACAAGGGTAGAATCATGGAGACCTATTAGCAGGATATTGTGATAATCCACATGAGACCATGGTGGTTCAGACAAGGGCGATGGTAATGGAGATGGTGAAAAGTAGTCAGATTCTGGATCGATTTTGAAGACAGAACCAATAGGATTTCTTAACATATTGGAGAGAGAGAAGTCACAGGTGACCCCAAGATTTGGGGCCTGAATAATCAGACGGCTGGAGATGTCACCATCAAAATGAGAGAAACTAAAGGTGCAGCAGGTTTGGAGGGGATGATTGGGAGTGGTTGGGCTTATGTTAAGATCAGGACATCTGTGGGTCTTCCAAGAGGTGATGTGGAGTAGGCAGTTGGACATACAAGTCTGGAATTCAGAAGAGAAATCCAGCCTGGATATAAATTTGGGGATTATTAGCATAGGACTGGCATTTAAAGCCATGTGACTAGATGAGGACTATCAGGAAGCAGATGTAGCTAGAGAAGAGACATCCAAGGATTGGACTCTGAGAAAGGCAGAAGATAAACAGAGGAAAAAAATACCAGTGGGGAAGGTACACATGCATATCCCTAGAATTGAGTATTCATGCCTACTATCTGTCATCTCAAACAGTACTGAACTCAAAATAGTAGGAATGAGTCCAGTAATCCCTAGATATAATGTTGGGAGTGGTAAATGAGACACATTAGAAAATGAACATACATTTCCTGGCTCTTAAAGTACTGGCTGGAACTGGAAACAAGAGCTTACTAGAGTAACGCAGCTCTCCAGTGCCTAATGTATTCCTGGCAGGATTCAAATCAACATAAAACCATGTCATTCAGACCTAATTTTTATTCCCACGGAGCTGGAAGAAATGTAATAAATGCTTTCAGTTACTATAATAATAAGCATCAATTATGGTAACAATGGTGTTTGCTGCTGTGGTGAGAGCTAATAGGCAGTCTTTAAAATGTGCCAGGCAGTGTTCTAAGTGCTTTATGCTTGTTAACTCATTAACTCTCACTGCAACTCTCTGAAATAAATAACATTATTAAGGTTTAAGAATACTGCCCAAGATCACACAGTTGTGAGTGACAGAACTTGGATTTGAACTCCAGCATTTTGACTCCAGCGTCCACTTACTTTACCATCATGCTACACTTCTTGTTAGGATGAACACTCGCTACTTGGCATCTGATTTCTGTAATAAGTTCTAAAAGTGAATCTACCTCTCCAGGGTGAGTTAAACCAAACAACTAACAGAATATCTGGGATTGACATCAGAACACAGACTCAAGTTTATGCTCTTTCATTCTCTAGCCATGTGCCCTGACTTAATAATTTAACAGCCTTGAACCTGATCTCTCCTATGCAAATTAGGAAAACAATGGCACCTAATTCAACCTATGTATGAGGGTTTAGGGCAAGTATATATGAAAATAGTGCTCTGAAGCGCACTTATGTTATTTTCTAGCACCTGACAAATGGGAGGAAACTCTCTGGGAAGAAAATGTCTTTTGATACAACGACAGTCCCAACCCCACAAAGTGACAAGGTACCATGCTCAGTCCCAGAGGGGGGGAAGCCTCATTTTGTTATAGTTTTCCCCAGAGGCCAGATTTGGTCCCTTCATTATGCCTCTTCCTCCCCTTTTCTTCTTTCATAATATGTTCTCATTATCCGTTATAATTCTGGCCTATTGCACCCAAGGGCCAATTACCCCCAGCTGCCTACACCCAGAAGCTAGCCTTGACAAGTCTCTGAGCTGGAACTGGAAGACACTAGGGTTAAACTGCTCGCCTGGATTATGTGTCTTAGAGTCTTCCAGAGCAGCAAGAGAGCAATTATTTTCGAGAAAGTGGAACTGTGACAAAGAGCTCCTTGACATATTAGTAATCTCTATAAAGGCTGATTTTGTGCATCAAGGAATTTCCTCTTCCTTGAAAATTTCACCTGAAGGTACTTGGTCATTGAGAAAGCTGTATGCTTTGGCTGCAAGGTGTAAGCAATAATTTCCTCCCATTGAGGGCTGAGCTGTTTACCAAGGAACATTCAGAAGTCACCCTGCTATGTTACAAGCTGTGAAACTGACTTAGACTGGTAGCCAATGACTGAACTCTCATAAATTCATTCATTTTTTATGGATTATCAGGGGGTGAAATCTGTGGAGATAAATGTGAAAGCAATCAACATTGCTTAACTATCATATTTATCAGTCCTGTGACCTGTATAAATTCTATCTATTGCTCCCAAACTTACATTATGACCCTGAATGCTGCATCATTTTTCTGTATGGGATCCCATTAGGGAAACTCTCAGAAATGAAGGATAGAGCATCACTGCTACTGCAGCCACATTGACTTTTGGTATTTTTCCAAGGCTGTATTCCACACGGGATGAAATCATCACCTCTGTCATCAGCACCTGTTTCAGGTCTCTGATACCACAATAGTTGAAATGAATTCATGCGTTTCTGAGAGCGCATCCAGAGGGATAGGAGAAGTAACACAGGAAAGAAACACTTCTTTTTCTCTCTAAAATTTGTTGGAAGAAAATTAAAAATTGAAGTAGAGCTGTTTTCTGCTTGATGCTTTGAAGTAGGCTAATATGTGGGGAGCTCTTCTTTCAGAAAAGCTCCTGAACATTGTGTTTGAGAAAAACAAATGATGCAACTATTCCAACAAAAGCTTTAAGACACCATCTGGCTCAGTTGGTGGTAAGACATTAAAGAATCCTATAAAAAAAAACAGTGTGATGAAATGCAATCTTATGAAGAGGAAAGTGGGCTGCTAAAAACTTATGAGTTCCTATTCTGTATTAAAGAAATCAAATTATAAATAATCTTTAAAATGTTCCTGATAGATCCAATTGCCAACCTCACCATTACCAGCCAAACACATCCTTCCTCAAATACAAACTCAGAGTGTGCTTTTAATTATCCAGTAACAAGCAGAAGCCTCTCAGGTATCTACTTGAAGGCATATCAGTAAGGGCAAATGCAGGATTTTAATAAAATAATTGGTATCTTTAATACCCATTCAGATCCTTCTTTTTTTTAGGATGTATTCAGATTCGAATCTCTAAAAGACTTTGAAAATATTCTCTAGCCCTCCAGCCCCACCTTTCACCCCCACCTTACATTTATAAATTTACTGAGAAAAGTATGCAGTGGTCCACTTCTCTGCCAAAAGACAATCTAGAGTTCTCTTAAATTCTGCTCTTCATGTTTTATTTTTTAAAACAGCTTTATTGAAATATAGTTGGCATGCCATCAACTACACACAGAGTATACAATTTTATGAGTTTTAAAATATGTAAATACTAATCAAACCATCATTAAAATTAAGACAATGAAAATGTTCATCCCCCTCAAAAAAAAGTTACTTCGTGACTCTTCGCAATTCCTCCCTTCCTCTTTGCTCTTCCACTCCTCCTCCCAAAGCAGCTACTAGTCTGTCCTCTGTCACTACAGATTCATTTGCAATTTCTAGACTCTTATATAAACGAAATCATACAGTATGTAATTTTTTGTCTGGCTTTTTTCACACAACATAATTATTTTGAGATTCATTCATGCTGCATAGTTCACTCCTTTTTATTGCTGGGTAGTATTCTATTATATGGATATAGTATAATTTGTTTATCCATTCACTTATTTCTAGACATTTGGGTTCTTTCCAATTTTTCCTATTTGAAATAAAACTGCTATAAATATTTGTGTCTTTGTATGGACATATGCTTTCATTTCTCCTGGTTAAATACTTAGGAGTGAAATGATAGTCATATGATTTGATTTTTAAGAGTCTGCCCGACTATTTACCAAAGTGATTGTACCATTTTATATTCCCACCAGGAGTGTATGAGACTTCCAGTTTCTCCACATCCTCACCAACATTTGGTATGGTCAGTATTTTTAATTGTAGCCATTCTAATAAGTGTGTACTGGTATCTCATAATGATGAGGTGTGGATATTCTGCTCCACCAGACCTACCTTAGTGTAATCACTGAGTTGGGAGATATCATCCCTGAAAAGACTTTGAGCATGAAACTCTCAAGGATATATAGTGCCTTCGGGGCATTTGGTCCCTCTGCTAGAAGACCTCCTGAAAGCTTCTCGCTTCTCACACCACATTTACCCTTGCCTCTCAGCTGCTCCTCCCTTTGCCCCACTGTTTTTCTGTCTCCCAAATGGGAAAAAGCTGTATATATGGCCTGATCTTTACTGTATATTGGGCACATTTTCATATCAGCACACACAGATCCACCCCACCTTTCTTCAGAGCTAAATAATATTTCACTCTCTGGAGGCCCTTTAATGGATTTTTAAACCACTCCCTATTGATGGGCATTTCAATAGTTTCCATAATTTTGCTATTAAAAGAAACATGTTTGTGCTTTTATACCTGCATGCAAGTTCCTGTTAGGAAAGCAGTGCCCATTTGTTATTGGGATTGTTGCTGCATTTTCTATAGAGCACTTCCTTCTCAGTTTATGTCCTTGCTTTCCCAGTCTCCCATTCCGTGCATTTTTTTACATATAAAGAGGCACCAGTTAAATCCCCAGAATTAATAGCTATAGTGCCACTTTGTGAGGAGAAAAAGCAGCCAGCCAAGGGGAAGCAAGTGCTCTCTGACTTGCCCTAAATCTCTGTGACCCCGACTCTACTTCCGCAAGAGGTGGTGCGCTTAGTGGGAAAGGCTTGGACTCAGACTGAACTTACAATTCAGCCCAGCCTCTAATTATCTTTGCCCCCTCCAGCAAGTCACTGTAATACTCTGGGACTTGCCTTACCTATTGTCAGTGGGATAACTGGGGTGGTAGTTGAATAAAGTTGGGTGTGAGGGGGATATCCCTGCAAAGTTCTCAGGAGGCTGGGATGGAAGGACATACTCAAGGAGCTCAGGGCAGCAGTTATTTCCAACTGGTACAGAATCACATTTTAACCACCACTGCAGCCTGAATCATATCCACCTACAGAAGAACATCAGTACAAAGCATTGTACCTGAAACTTGGTAGGGGCTTAATAAACATTTACTTCTTTCCCTGTATATTATAAAACTCATTTCTTTTCTATTTCTTTCATTAGCTGTTCTGTGTCCTAGCCATACATTTTTGGTTTGTCATGCTTCTGATAAAGGAGAATAGCATCTTCATGGAAAGTTTTCTAATATCTTTGTGATGGAAAAGGTAATATCAGCTGTCAATTTTTATAGAAAACCAATTCTATTACACATGCTAAAGAAATCATACTTGATCCATTATCTTCTATTTCTACCATCAGTATGACTAATGAGTAATTACATTAGGACTTTATATTAAGGCTAGTATGGGCACTCTGTCCTTGTTTGAGTGAGGAACAGCAGTTACGACAAGCAGGGTAGCCAACTCCAAGGTGTGACAAAGGTCCTTAGGTACCGTTCAGTTAAAATGAAGACCCATTTATCTCTGCAGCTCCCAGCACCATGCCTGACAGAAGGGGGCGCTCAAGAAAAGATGTGTTGAGGAAATTCCCTGGCGGTCCAGAGGTTAGGACTCGGCACTTTCACTGCTGTGGCCTGGGTTCAATCGCTGGTCAGGGAACTAAGATTCTGCAAGCCATGCGGTGCGGCACAGAAAAAAATTAATTAAAAAAAAAAAACAACACCCACGACTTGTTGAACTGAAGTGGACCTGTGATGGAGCTTTGGTAGAGCTATGATACTAATTGGAATGCTTCCACCTGTTCCTGTTTTTTCTCTCTAGTATATGGAGGGGTCAAGAAAAACTGGAATGGGAGGCAGGCAGAAGAGAGCAGTAATGAAGAGTTCAGGTATGAACTAACAAAACACAGACTAGAAACTAATCATGCTACACTACAAGCTCTATATACATAGCAACCTATGAAGACAGATGTCCAGCTGAAAACCTACTGGTACCAACAAATCCTTGTTCGCACTCCCTCTCTTTCATTGTCTATGTCTTCATAAAGTTAAGTCAATGCACACACCACACAGCCCTACAGATGCCGCTGAAACTCAGGACCAGGTTGCTTCATTCATCATTACGGTCATAGGAACAGCATCAATAGCAAAGTATCAATGTGGAAACAAAATGGGTGTCTGTATTCATCTAACTAAACTCTGGCAACGCTTCTATTGGAATCCCTTTTCCCTGCAAGGAGTCTTGCTCTCATTCCCACTAACTCAGATTGCTCCTAACAGCTCTTGCTTCTCTAATTGGGCACGTTTCTTACTTCAGGGCTCATGTGGGCTTCTCATTGTCCCAGCTAATAGGTTTTTAATATTTTAAATTCTCAGCTATGTTTGTTTTACTTGGCCTCATTCCACTAAAATTAATCTTTCCTTGTGGTGTGTTTGCTGTTGTAGTGAAGGCTGAGGCAAGACCCAGGTCTCCACTCGGAGATGAGCCAGCCCCAGGATGTGGCCTCTGGCCAAAGGAGTCCAGGTGTTTTGAATCAGCAGTGGAATGAACTGTGTTCCTGGCGTGGGACTCCCGGATCAGAATGAACTCTGGGCTAATGAAGTGAGAAGGGACTGTGTCCAGCAAGGTCAACCAAGTGGTGTCTGCCTCAGAGGTTGCTGTGCCTGGCTAGAGAGCCCCTCGGTGTCGCACATCTGAACAACCTCACACTTTTCTAGCTGCTATGAAAGTGGTTATCCAGGCCTCCTTCTCTGAGGCCCTTTCCTAGTTTTAACTCACCTGGCCCAAAGGACTGGAATGTAATCGGAAGTTGGCTACTCTCTGGACAACCCAAAGTCTAAAAAAGGGACTAAATGTTTCCAGGCACTTGGAGATACAAAACATGGATGTAAATGGTCCTCAATGAAAAGATCACATTAAGTAGGAGCATATGCATTATGTCAAGGGTATCATTATGCCCTTTTCATAGCTAATGGAACAGAGAGTCAAGAGATTAAGTGGGGCTTCCCTGGTGGCGCAGTGGTTGAGAATCTGCCTGCCAATGCAGGGGACACGGGTTCGAGCCTTGGTCTGGGAAGATCCCACATGCCGCGGAGCAGCTAGGCCCGTGAGCCACAATTACTGAGCCTGCGCGTCTGGAGCCTGTGCTCCGCAACAAGAGAGGCCGCGATAATGAGAGGCCCGCGCACCGCGATGAAGAGTGGCCCCCACTTGCTGCAACTAGAGAAAGCCCTCGCACAGAAACGAAGACCCAACAGAGCCATTAAAAAAAAAAAAAAAAAACAGCAGTTATAGTTCTTAGTTCTCAAAGACTCTATTGATTTAAAAAAAAAAAAAAGAGATTTAGTGATTTTCCCAAAGATGATACAGTTAATTAATGATCAGGCTCAGAATAAAACAGGTTTCCTAGCTGCAAAACTATATCCTCTCATCTTCTTTCCCCTTTAAAAACCTTTCCAATTTCTCTATTCTTTAATTCTGAAAACAACAGCAATACGAAACTGTAAATTAAAATCCTACCTCATTGTGATAATTTTTTTTTGTATAAGCTTTTGAAAAAAGCTCTTACTATATGTAGGCTATAAACGGCTTTTGATGTATAAAAAATTGGTATGCCAGTGGTATGCCCATACCAGAGTATATAACAGACTGTTTTAAGGGCTCCACAGACACTAACTCGCTTACTCTTCACAGATTCCAGTGGAGTAGGTACTATTATTACACCACCAATGAGTGATGGAGATGGGATTTGAACCCAGGCAGGCAAATGCCCAAGTTTGCATATTAAGTATTCTGCTTTATGCAGCTTCTTAATATTTAGTAAATAAAAACAGACACTAATGTCCCTTGTTAAGAGAAACACATTTTCTTTTCTTTCCATCCAACCAAAAAAATGCTACTAAGATTAAAATGATACACTATGTACAAGATTTTCTGAATTTCTACCTACTCAAATTGTCTATAGCTTACCTCTCATGAGCATTTAAAATGGATATATAAATTAACGCTTTCTATTGAATAACAGCTAGAGTCAAGTTTAGCTAAAATCCTTGAATTCACTTTAGCTGAATTCCTTGAATAAAATAGAAGAGTTTGCCGAGATGTCAGTGGGTCCATCTTGCTAGCATTTTACAAATATTTTCAAAAATTATTCTCTATCTTTGTTAAACTGATTCTTAGTCACTCTGTTGAATAACATACAGAGTTTAACATTAACTGGAGTGAAATTTTAGCCATAAATCGTGGGGTTTTTACATTTGGAATAGTATTGTTTCTAATGCTATCACTGTTTGTATCAACCAACTCATTAAAAATAATCAATCATGGATTATAAACTCTAGGAATATAGAATACACCCAAATACACCTAATTTTTTTTTAAATGGGCTGTTCCTTTGAGAGGTTAAATGATTCACTTAACAAAACCAGCAGCTATACCCTCAATCACTCAATTAAAATAAAACTTACAGTGTCCTAGAAGAACAGAACAATGATTGTATTCTCATATTTCCAGACTATGGCTCTGGTGGTGTTCAAGGAAAAGTCCTTTATGTCTGATGGAACCTTGTAAAAATGAGACTCATTCTTTAACGGTTCCTGCAAATGGTGAGCATTTCATTTCAGTTTTACTGAAGCTATCAGTGACAATGATTGATGCTCATAAAGAAGGAAAATTATTCTCTGACTTGCACTTTCATTATTTTTCAAAAAATTGATTTTTCTTTTGGGCATTTTGAAACCATTTTTCAAGATGCAAAAATAGATTTCCTATTATTGGTTGGGACCTTAACAAACTAATAATGATAACTTTCTTCTAAAGACACTGGTTTGTAATCCTTCTTGAATTTTAATGATTCTAGGGACTCATGCAATAAAGGAGAATCAAATACATGACTGAAAGAATGAAACAATTGTTCTATGTGTCAGTTATCTGGACTTATGCTACTTATGTCCACAGAAAATTTATCTGCTCCTTGCCTGTGTGGAGTATATTCAAAGCAATATAAACCATGGCCTTTTGCATTATTTTCTTCTTGTGATATTTTGTTAAACAAATAGATGAATCCACACAGACATATTAAGGCTTTATATCACTTTCTATTGAGAAACATGATGATTAGATAAGACATTGCAAATATAACTACACTCCTCTTCTCCAAAATGATAGGAGCTGTCACTTGATATAATGGGAAGAATAAAGCTTTTGAGAGTCAGACCTGAGTTCCAGTTGAGGTCTTTAACTTCCTAGCTGTATGACTTTTCACAGAGCCTAACCTCTTTGAGCTTCAGTTCCTGAGCTAAACACCTTCTACTTGTTCACCCAGATGCACTATCCACTCCTCCACTCCATTCTCCGTCGTCACAGCAGGCTGACCTCCAAGGACAATGTCATCAGATGACCTTGCCCACTGGCTTCCCTTCAAGTTCAGCTATGGGGAGCCTGGCAGAAAATTGGCAGGAGGGAAATGAGGTCCAGTATTCACTCCCCAGCTCCCTTTCTGCAGAGCCCCTCCAGTCAGCCCTGTCATTTGACTAAAGGTCACAACATCACTCAAGGCATATCCTCCACCAGTCTCCCTCCAGTTTCCAGTGTCCACTCCCACTTCCTCCCCTTGTTCTTTGAGTCTGGGTGTGGGCATAGCTCTGTAACAACCAGCCCTAGGGGATTGCACTACCCCCTGTGGGTTCCTCGCCCTGAGGAGGACACCTTCATAAAGAGTCCTTTTATTAAGCCATACTTGATTTATCCTAATTCAAGCTTCCCATCTGCTTCCTACTAAAACCCTGATATAGCTCGCCCAACCCATACAAATAGGAATAAGCACACCCACCCCATAGTGTTATTATGAAGAGGGAAAAGATAAATGTGTGCAGGGCCAGGCCCTTCCTTGGCATTGAGTATACATTTGTTTTCCCTAAAATTCTTTGGTTCAATTACGAATTTTCATTATGTGCAAAAGCAAATGTGTTATACGCTTTGGAATGGATCATCAGATTCCTCAGTTTAAAAATTGGTGTGATATCTGTGTGTTACAAAGACTTCAATAATAAAGTGCTAGAAACTCAAGAGGAATTCTACTTCACCACCATCAGGCATTTTGTTTTCTAGTCACACAACACCCTGTAGTATACATAGATTCTTATTCCCACAGGCAGTCTCTGAACAGGAACATGAAAGAAAAATTACTCTATGAGATATATTGTATCCAGATATGGATAACATCTTACTACAGATGTAACTAAGCTGCTTAAGTAAGTAACTGTCTAAGTAACATGTAAGTAACATATATTAAGTAAGTAACATCTTACTAAGTTAAACAGGAAACTGGCTATTCTTTATGTTCAAGAAATATAATATGGTTTTTAAAAGATAATTTCTGGCTTTGGAATTCAACCATGCTAGGCTTATTTCATTTAAAATCAAGTTAAGCATATGTATGTTGTTTTACCATTTTATTGCAAAAGAAATGTCTAAAATTGCCCTTTTATACATCACATTATTTATTCAACCAGTTTGCCAGGTTTTGCAAACATTGCAATTATTTATGTATTTTTTAATTTATTGAGCCCATATATACAACTGTTTATATATTTAGTTTCACCTAGTATACTTGATAATCACTTTTATAACTTTATAAATCATTCTGACTTTTAGAACAGCAATTATTCACTGACAATGACATGGTTGCATCAGTTCAAGAAACCTATTTAATATCTTCATTTCAAATATGGGGCTGATTATGCTAATCACTTTCAGGAATTATGTTTAAATAGATTAGATATTTGAAGAACTCTGAATTGGTATGTACTCGCTGAGCTTAAGAGAAATATTTAAAAAGGGAATTTCAAGAGAGAGGGAAACATCCATTCTCTCTCTAGGTCAATGGTAAAGAACACTCCTTTATACTAAACTGATGTAATAGTAACCAAACATCTATCAAGCTTCTTTGTGTGTGCTGAGAATAGTACCAAGCCTTTTAGATCTATTATCAAATCAATCTTCATAACTCTAGAAGATAGCATGTAAATGAGGAATTGCTTTTGGCTGCACCTATTAGAAAATCAAAACAATGTTGACTTAACTAAATAATGGCATGTTTTTGCATGTAACAAGAGTCCCGCAGCAGGAGATGCCAGGCTGGTGGGGAAGCTTCACCATGCCCACAGCAACCCCATCTCCTTCCAGCTGCAGATGTAGTCTACAACCTCATGCTCACAAGATACCTTGGAGCTCCAACCATGGCATCCATCTCCTTGACAGGAACAAGAGGAAGAGGAAGGAGCAAAGGCAAAGAGGTACCAGTCAACTAAGTATACCACCTGTCAAAGCCCTTATTAAACAACCTCCATTCACAGCTCTTGATGCAAGACATGACCAGCTCGCAAAGTATCCTCCAAAATGTAGTTATATAGCTGGGTACATTGCCAATGTCATTGAATTTACCATTATTTTAATAAGAAAGGATTCAAAAATGGATATTCGGTAGACAGCCAGCCTGCCTCTATCATAGGTAAGTACTATTGTTATCTCCATTTTACAGACGAAGAATTTAAGCAACCTACCTTTGGATATACCACTAGGAAGCAGCATTAGTAGTACAATTATGACTGGAATCCTTGTTGGCCTTACTATGAAACTTGTGCTTTATTTTGTTTAATTAAACTGAAAATACCAACTTACTATATTTGCCATAGGAAAAAAAGATAATTTTCTTCTATTCCCTTCACACCAAGAGTAAACCTTCAAACCTTTCCTCAATTTTATGTTAAACATTTTCAAACCTCCAGAAAAGTTGCAAGAATACCATAAGAAATACCATTAGACCCTTCACCCAGATTTACAAATTATTATTTCACCATATTTGTTTTTGTCTCTTTCTGTTTATACACATACATGGATACACAAATATACACACATACATATGTTTATGTACATATATTATAGCTGGAGACGTTTAAGAATTACTAGCAAACAGACATCATTATCCTTTATATCAAATACTTTAGATTATATCTGATAAGAACAAGGACATTATCCTACATAACCAAATGCAGTTATCACCAGGAAATATTAATATTATAATATTATCTATTATACGAGCCATATCCAATTACCTTCACTACCCTGATAATGATGCAGGACTCCATCAAAGATCACACACTGCATTTTGTTTCCCTGTCTCTTTAGTCTTCTTTGATCAAGAATAGTTTCTCAACCTTATTGCCTTTCATTTTCATGTTATTGATATTTTTGAAGACTCCAGGCAGTGGTTTTGCTGAATGCCACTTGATATGGATTTGTCTGACTTGTCCTCATGATTGGATATGGGTTAAATGCTTATGGGAAGAATATTCTGTTTTTCTTAGTACTTTGCCTGGTGGTGGTGGGGACGGTGTTTGTCCCTCATTAATGATATTTTGATCGCTTGGCTAAAGCAGTATCTGCCAAAGCTAGAAGTTGGTTTTGAGGCCTCTCTCCTTGGCTTGTAACTGGCTGCCTTCTTCCTGTGTCTTCACATCATCTTCACTATGGTTTTGCCTGTGTCCAAATTTCTTCTTTTTATAAGGTCACTAGTCTTACTGAATTCAGGCCCACCATAATGACCTCATTTTAACTTAATTCAAAGACCCTATCTCCAAATACAGTCATATTCTGAGGTACTGGGGATTAGGACTTCAAAATATAGATGGGGGGGGGGGGGAGGGGACGCTATTCAGTCCACGAGATGTAGGAGGTGAAATAGAATTCTTCAAGGGTTTCAAAAATTACTTTTGATGGGAAGGCTCCTCTCAATGAGATGCTAATCCTACAGCTTTGCAAGTGAATGGGCAGAAATGCTCTAGTGCAAGGGCTTCTATTATAGTTGGAAAGAACATAAGGACTTTATTCTGGGAGTGGAGTAATTTAGGTTATTTCACTCCTGTGCATAGCTGACTTCCTTATGTTCTTTTTTCTCTTTTCTGTCCATGGTGAATGTCTGAAGTTACCAACTGCCATCTCTTCTGTTTGACTCCAGTGCTTATGTTAAACTTCACCCCCCCACCCCAATACACACACACAAACACATGCACAAACACACAAACACATGTGCACACACATGCACACACATGTGCACACATGCACGCGTGCATACACATGCACGCACACATATGCACACACGTGCACACGCGCACACACATGCACACACAGGCACAAACAATAAACCCCCACCCACTTTTTTGGGAGGTGCTATTCTCTCAGGCTTTATCTAGGGAAGAAACATAATAGCCAGTCCTTCTGTACACACAAAACGGATAACTGGTGCAGCTCTTTTAAAGTCCTTTTTTGTTGTTGTTGTTAGTGTCTGCTGTATAACAAAGTGAATCAGCTATACTTATACATATATCCCCATATCCCCTCCCTCTTGAGTCTCCCTCCCACCCTCCCTATCCCACCCCTCTAGGTAGTCAAAAAGCACCGAGCTGATCTCCCTGTGTTATGAGGCTGCTTCCTACTAGCTATTTTACATTTGGTAGTGTATATATGTCCATGCCCCTCTCTCACTTCATCCCAGCTTACCCTTCCCCTTCCCCGTGTCCTCAAGTCCATTCTCTACGTCTGCGTCTTTATTCCTGTCCTGCCTCTAAGTTCTTCTGGATCTCTAGCCTACTTCCTGTCCTCACCCTTGCTGATTTCAAGCTTGTACCCCTATGAAAATCTCATTGAAAAACACAGCTCTTAATTCTATAGCAGCCTTCTCTCTACCATTTTCCTAGTCTCTGTTTCTTCAGCACTCTAAGAAACCTGTCTTTTTTTTCTTATATTTTTTCCTGTCATTTAAGTACAAGTTGGGAAGGTAGAGGAGGGAAATCTGTGGCTCAATTAGCTATCTTGATCCAGAAGTCATGAACACCATTCTAAGTTGTTGCAAACCCTATATTTAATAATATATTCTGCAAATTTCCTGGAGATCAAGACCAAGCCCTGCCTGAAGCTGACAGAGTATATTTTCCCTTACAGACAGAATAATATTTTTCACACCTCTCCTGTGTGCCATGATTTCTGCAGAACGATAAATGTTCACTCTGAGACCAAGTCTGTAACCTTTTCCATGCCCTGGCATGTACTTCCACTTTTAAAGTTGCTGGGTGGTCTCTTCTTACCTCCTCATCTGCCTGGAACTTCTCTTTTCAAGCTCCTACATTTTTTTAATCCTCCAGGTTAGAAACACCTTCTAGTGAAGGAGCATGTCACTGTGTTTTATTGGCAATAACTCTTGACTCCATCTGAGGCTGTCACACAAGATGAAATCTTAACCTTATTTGACGGATGAAGACACCAAGATTCAGAGACAGCAGGAATCAAACCTGGCGGTAAGCTGGTGAAAAGTTTTGCACCTCTTTTTGTTAAACAACTCAAGGATGTGTGAATGATTGAGATTTCTGAACAGGTAAGTTAAAGCGAGACTCTCCCTGATATCCACCTCATTTGGTCTTCTATACCTGGCCCAATTCCAGTAGAGACTTGAGATAGGCTTTAATGAAAGACACACAAGACATAGAATTCTTAAAATAGAGATGAAAAAAAGATGCATATATTAGAAATGAGAAGGGGATAGGACATGGTTATCACCACTCTACACTAGGATCTCAATAGTGTCTGTTGGTTTAAAAAAGTAACGACACACAGCTGGTTCCACTGGTGAATCTACATCTCAGAGATAAACTATATGAAATGGGCCTTCTTTTAAAATTCCATAAGTTTGTCAAATACCCCTGTCTTGAGTAAAGCAGCAGTTGTTCAAGATCTTATTATTTTTTTGCTGGAGAGGGTGTGGAGAGAAGGGAACCCTCCTACACTGTTGATGGGAATGTAAATTGGTACAGCCACTACGGAGAACAGTATGGAGGTTCCTCAAAAAACTAAAAATAGAGCTACCATATGACCCTGCAATCCCACTCCTGGGCATCTATCCAGAGAAAAACATGGTCCAAAAGGATACATGCACCCCAATGTTCATTGCAGCACTGTTTACAATAGCCAAGACATGCAAGCAACCTAAATGTCCATCGACAGAGGGATGGATAAAGAAGATGTAGTATATATATACAATGGAATATTACCCAGCCATTAAAAAGAATGAAATAATGCCATTTGCAGCAACATGGATGGACCTAGAGATTGTCATACTGAGTGAAGTTAAGTCAGACAGAGAGAGAGAATTATCATATGATATCCCTTATATGCGGAATCTAAAAACAAATGATACAAACGAACTTATTTACAAAACAGAAACAGACTCAAAGACCTAGAGAAAAAACTTATGGTTACCAGGGGGGAAGGGTAAGGGGAAGGGATAGTTAGGGAGTTTGGGATCGACATGCACACACTGCTCTATTTAAAATGGATAACCATCAAGGACCTACTGTATAGCACAGGGAACTCTGCTCAATGTTATGTGGCAGCCTGGATGGGAGGGGAATTTGGGGGGAGAATGGATACATGTATATGTCTGGCTGAGTTGCTTTGCTGTGCACCTGAAACTATCATAACATTGTTAATCGGCTATACTCCAAAATCAAATAAAAAGTTAAAAAAAGAATTATTTTTATATTTAAGCCCTGAAATCTCATCAGGAACACAACACTGTAGCATATAACTGCAAGAACTCAAAAGGAACCAAAACAACAACATGAAACCACAGAATGTCAGAGGATGTCTAATAAAAAAAGATAATGAATTCAAAGTCTGTTTGGAAAGAAAAAGATTGAAAAATTTAAAAGTACAGAAGGGTAAACAGATGCCTTTAAAAACAATGGAGAAGGAAAAAAGAAAAAGAGAAAGGGCTTGCTATTTAAATCCTGAAGATTCCACCTGAGCTCTTAAAAAAGAAAAGGAAGGAATAGTATAGTATCTTGGACAATTAACATCAGGGGAAGGACACAAAGTCTCTCTACTCAAGAGTCCCAGAGGATCATTGTTAAGCAGATAGACAGGAGGTGGAGGAGGAAATACAAGCTGAGGCAAAGAGAACTACAAGTAGCAGTGGAGTCTGAGATGGAAGGAAAGAGAGAAAGGAGGTTATTCGCAATAGCTCATTAAAGCCACACAAAGATGTATTTGAAGAAACTGTAATGTAAATAGAAAAATATACAATACCAGAACTCTGAGAGAAGAACAAGAACAAAACAGAACCCAAAAGGGCTTTTTGTAGATTGATCAAATTTTGGAAATTTTGTGGGAACCGTGTGACCACCGTTTAATAGTATATTTAAGAAAGACTATGTAAATACAAAGGATCAGAACAAAAAGAGTTATATCTGTGAAGACTTTCTGAAAAGGCAAACATCTAAAAAACATCCTACCCACTTATGATATCATGTATTGTATCACATACCTTTACAGAAGCAATGGACTAGGATTGTAATAAATGTGTTTCCATAAATGTGGCAGAAAGTACTAACTGTCTCCCAGAACCCAGAACCCCTTGAGTCTTAGCTGGATATATAGCTGCCCAGATAAGACTGCATAATCCCTGCCCCCCTTGTAGCTACACACAGCCAGGAGACTAAGCTCTAGACAACGGGTTATGAGCAAAAGCAGTGTGTGCAACTTCTGGGTCTGGCTCTTCAAAGTCACTGCTTACCCTCCTGCTATGGTCTGAATATTGTGTCCCCCCCAAATTCACACATTGAATCCTAATGCCAATGTGATGGTGTTAGAAGGTAGGGCCTTTGGGAGGTGATTAGGTCATGAGGATGGAGCCCTTATGAGTGGGATTGGTGCTTTTGTTTTTTGTGGTATATATTTTTCTTTCTTTATTTTTTTAATTGAAGTATAGTTGATTCACAATATTGTGTTAGTTTCAAGTGTACAGTAAAGTGATTTGAATATATATATATATATTTTTTATTTTCCATTATAGGTTATTACAAGATATTGAATATAGTTCCCTGTGCTATACAGTAAGTCCTTGTTGTTTATTTATTTTATTTATGGTAGTGTGTATCTGTTAATCCCATACTCCTAATTTATCCCTCCCCCCTTTGGTAACCATAAGTTTGTTTTCTACATCTGTTTCTGTTTTGTAAATAAGTTCTGTTTTGTAAATAAGTTCACTTGTATTATTTTGGGTTTAGTGCTCTTCTGCCATGTGAGCATACAACAAGAGGTCTACGACCCAGAAGAGGGCCCTCCCCCAACCTTGCTAGCACCCCAGCGTGGGACTTCCAGCCTCCAGAATTGTGAGCAATGAATTTTTTTTATAAGCCACCTGGTCTGTGGTATTTTATTATAGCAGCTACGACTAAGACACCTCCCCTTCCTCTTTATTATGGATAAAGAACTGCAACATAGACATGATGGTCATAAGCTGTCTTCAACCACATAGACAAGGGCAATGTCTTAGGAGGAGACAGAGTAACAAGATAGAAAGGACTTGGGTCCCTCGGCTACTTCATGGAGTAGAAACACCCTCATGCATATGGGAATAAAAAAACTACTATCTTATTTAATCACCATTATTTAGTCTCTTTTAAAACAGTCAAACAATAATCTGATATAGTAATCCTATCAGTACTACTTCTTACCACGTCTTTTAACAAATATTTTTGCTTCCTTAAGATGGAAAAAATGTGTTCAGTTATTTAAATATTTAATTATACCAAAACTAAAAGAAATCTGAAAAGTTAATTATAATCATCAATGAGGTAGCTCTCCTGTTCTTTTGTGTGTGTATGTGTGTGTTTATTGCTTGAAGAATAGAATAAATAGTAACGATAGTGAGAAATTAAACACATGCTAACAGTGGAGAAAAAAGGTGGAGAGCAAAAATTTGTGGGCAAGGAACTTTCATTCAACTTACAAGCAGCATGTATCAATCAACTTACAAAGTTAGATGAGCAAGAAATTTAACTTTACTTATTTATTTATTTTTAACCAGACCAGATATTGAGCTGGTATGCACAAGCACAGGCAGAACAGATGTTAAATATTGAAATGCTTCATTATCAGTTCAAGTGCATCCCCTCCACTGCCACTGCCACCCTAGGCCATACTGCATAAACTCCCAGCCATCTGAATATTCCAGCAATTTAAGAGATTTCACAGCAGGAGGACTCTGGGATTTTTAAGCCAACAGATATTCTTATTGGTTGGTACCAGTGTTAAATGGTTGCTAAATATTTAATATTACCCTTGTCTTTATTTAATCTTGATTTTAGTTCTTAATGCCTATCCCATTGAATAGTAGGAACAATGTCAGTTACTTTAAGTTTCTCATCTCTTTTCCCAGGGGCTTTACCTACATTCCAGAAAGGTTAAGTAGTACAAAAGCATTGGACAAAAGGATCTGAAGATGGGTGTGGAGGAATCCTGCCCTGTAAGATTGGAAAAATGTTCTTTGGCAGTTTTCCACCTTATTTCCAATTTCACTGGCACTCAGCTGTCAACTAGTAGAAAACCCAGTCTCTGAAATGTTAATAGTACTTTTACCCTGTCCCACAAATGTCTTCTTAGCCAAGTAAGCACAGTTTAGTAGTTTATAGACAACCATTAATAACTAAACTTTTGAGTGCCAGGTTCACTCAGGGAGAAAATTAAGAGACTTTCGATGACTTCACACATCATTTGTCACTAAGGTTTGGAACTCAATAGCTGTAAGCTGCAAAACTGAGAAGGCCAATTGAACTGAATAAAGCTATAAATAAACTGTGTAGATCCTAATTTCAGAGGTGCATGGAGGTGCATCAGGAACGGGCAGGGCCGTGCACAGCAGAAGAGAATCAGTGGGCCAGTGAGTCATCAGATGGGGCTCTACTACATGAATAGGTGGGTGATAGTGGCTTCAAATAAGGGGCTTCGGTTGGAGAAGTAATGATAGGCAATGTCCAGGGAAGAAATAGAGGAAGAAAAACATATTTAAAGAAGAATATAGGGGGTAAATCTAGATAGTTGAAAATTTCATATAACAATGCTAAGAGAGAAATTTTAAAATATTAAAAGTCGCCTAGACTTGAGGGAGTTTAAATGTAGCATCACTAACTTCAGTAAGGAAATAAACAAAATAAGGTTACTGCCCAGTTATTCCCCACCTCTAATCAAGGCAAAGAGAGAAGAAATGAGATTAAATTCAAGCAGCAGTGATCAGGTGGGGCATTAGAAATACTTTCTTCATAATAAAGACGAGGCTGGATTTTAAATACTTCATAACCATTAAGGATCCTCCTGCTATAGCTCAGAAAATAGACAGGAGGGAGATGGACCAGGGTGCTACTTGGGCACCCTGAACACTCTTATTTACTGCAGGGATCTGGCTTGCAGAGGAGAAGTGTTTATAAATATTATTACTACATGTGTGCTCCATTTCTTTCAATTATATTAAAAACAGCTGTTATCAAGGAACGAACATTTGGGCTGTTCTGGGGCTGTGATTTTCAACTCCAGAATTCACCAATAAATATGACATTTAAACACTGCTTTCAAAGCCTTAGATAAAATGTTTAAATGAAGAGAAGGATTACTCCCCCACGTTTTTCTTTCTCATTCTGGCACCACCTTTGACCCTGGTTATGTTCCCTCCGGACAGGACTGAAAAACCTAAATTATGTGGAGGCTCTCCCCCCACTCCACCCGGCGCCTCCACCCCTCCACCCTCACCCCCAAGAGCCCCATACATCGACTCGGATTGAAATTCGCTTGCAATGATATGCTGATAAATCAAGTGGACACTGGGGAGCTCTGACCTGGTGCGTTTGCTGATTTTCGTTGGGTAAATACTTCCACCGTGGCCGATTTCAAAGATGGCTGTGTATAACAAACAGCTTGTAAAATTCCTGAAAACTTCACAGTGGGCTCTCATGAGCTGCTATGGGCAGATCCTTCATACCATTAGCGAGGGAAGTCACCCTGAATCCAGTTCTCCGCCCCAGGCCAGAAATAGTCCAAACCTCTGAGCAGTCTCAGGTAAAACAACTATAAAAATAACAGCTACCTTGGGGCTTCCCTGGTGGTGCAGTGGTTGAGAATCTGCCTGCCAATGCAGGGCACACGGGTTCGAGCCCTGGTCTGGGAAGATCCCACATGCTGCGGAGCAGCTGGGCCCGTGAGCCACAACTACTGAGCCTGCGCGTCTGGAGCCTGTGCTCCGCAACAAGAGAGGCGGCGATAGTGGGAGGCCCGCGCACTGCGATGAAGAGTGGCCCCCACTTGCCGCAACTAGAGAAAGCCCTCGCACAGAAATGAAGACCCAACACTGCCATAAATAAATAAATAAATAAAATTAAAAAAAAAAAAAAAATAACAGCTACCTCTTGGTAATCACTCTTAACATGCAAAGCTTTGAAGTCCTTCAGGATAACGTCATTGATCTCCACATGAACCTGATGAAGTCATTATCATTACGTCCAAGGACAAAGGCTTAAAGAGGCTAAATAACCTGAACAAGGTCATGGATATTGGAAGTTACAGAAGCAGAATTCAAACCCAGGTATATCTGACTCCAAAATCCATAGGCTTATCCTCTACCCAATCCTGCTTACTTTACAGTGGAAACTATCTAGATGGTCTTCCAAAAGGCCTGCTGCCTCTCTTTAATACTTTCCTGCCATTTCTCCTTACCTTCACTGGGGGCCCCGTCACTTCCTCTCTTCCTCCATACAAAGGGATGTTTGCTACTGGAGGGCAGGGGCAGTGTCTCAGGCACCTTTGCATGCCACCAGCGCCCTGTGAGAGCTCTTTCAATGTTTGCTGGATGAATGGATGGATGGATTGATTCAAATCAAATCCATGACTCAGCTTTACTCCTGTTGTTGAAAAGGCTCTGCGTCTCACTTCCCCCAGGCATCAGAGCCTCAGGGTAGAAGCCCACTTCTAAGGTTAGAGCCGGAAAAAAGAAGATGCAGTGGAGCCTTAAGTTAAAGTTCAATCACAAGACATTGCTTACCACCTCCATTTGGTTTAGGTTTTTTTTTTTTAAGGTAAGAAAAGATGAAAGACTCTTAAGACAATATTCCCCGTTCATAGGTGCCCTGGGCTGGTTTGCACCTGTATTTATATCTTACACACTCATTAAAATGCAAAACTTTCAAATGGTCATTTCATTGCCTTCCTGCCCCCTAAATGATTAAGTATCACCTCTCCAGACTTGAGGCTATAACTAGTCACCCAGACTCACAGCTCTTTGACCTATAAAATAGGCTCATAAAAATTACAGCCTGGAAAGCAACATCTGGAGCAGCCCATAGACAAGGCTGATAAATCATTTTATAAGTTCATAAAAACTTAAGAGCGTTTTCAATTGAATAATAATAATCACACTTCAAAAGAATCTCAGCAGGTCCTTTTTAAAATGAGGTACACTGGAGTTTTTAAGTAGCAGTGTCTAATAGGGTATTTCTACATGCTTGACTTAGTTTCACAATGTGCGAATTAGTTAGGCAAATTAGCCTGCAGTTCTAAGGGCTGTGACACACGTCAGATACAAGAGATATTAAGTTTGATGTTGGTTAGAACGTGGAAATCTGACTCATTTAACTTCTTCCACACATACATGGGTGACAGGTGATCATCCCCTTTTTAGTATAATCTCCAGGTTTTCTTTTTCTGAACCCAATGGCCCAAGGTAAGAATTTCATAGATAACCCAGTTTGGTTTTTTGTGGCATGTCTGGGAATAACTATTAAATTAAACCAGGAGATATTCTCTCCACACATACATATCTTTCAATATTTGGCACAGATAATTTTAGCGAATTCCTTCTAAAAGACTATTTTTTATTTACTTTCCTGAATTAATCACAGTGCCTTGCTCAAAGAAGGCCCTCAGCAATATTGTCTGATTGCCTTACTGACCTTTAGTTCTGGTAGAACAGCAGGAGGAGGGGGACACAGGGCTTCAGTTTCTATTAGCTTAGACTATCTTTTCTGCTGACGGTGAGTTGACCATATCATCTTTAAATAAAAAGATAGTCCATTATTGGGTAATTTGAAACTTGGTCAGCTAGAAGAATCCCAATTTAATTCGTATTTCAATATTTATTTTCTGCCCTGATAAAGATATTAAAACCGGATTCTTTCCTTTTAATTAATTTATGAAACTATGGTTTTCAGAGATGACCTAAGCATTCTTAGACAACACATACCATATATCTCATTTCACAGAGCCCATGATTCAGAGCTCTACCCAGTTTCCCAGTCTTAAAGAACAATTCTGAATGTATGATGATAAGCTATTTTGGGTAATAATGCTTTACTTATTCCTTCTTCTGGTCAATTTTATTGTCATAAAAATGTTATCAATTTTTCAAATATTAGAAGCATTTAGAGAGAAAAAAGAAACATGGTAAGTGGGCTTCTTATCCTCCATAGAATATTATTTATGAAGTATTTTATTTCCACAAAAATGAGAAACTGAAGTTTCCTGTCCTTCAATTGAATACAGTCTAACATGTTTTCTAAGTAGCAATGTCACATGTTACAAAAATTGTAGATTCAATTTATGGTTTCTATAAAATTAGATTCATACACATTCAAATTAAATAACTTAAAACTCATTTTCCTTTTTTCAGATTTTCTTTTTCTTAGTGTGGTGGGAAGGAGCGGCTGATTGGGCAAGTAGTGGAGAAGCCACTTCTCGCTCATGGCTCTGAGTTTTTCTCCAGCGTCATTTTTAAAAGCCTTGAGTGAAGGTGCTGAGTTCTGAAAGATGGGATTAGTTCACATGGGTGCTAAGGAGTTGAGAGTATATGCCAGGGATCATCACAATGATTGACGATGGAAACCAGGAGGTGAGGATATGAAGAGGTTAAAGAAGAGTAAAGAAAATATATTGCCAGAAAATTCCAGGGAACTAAGGGTCTGTGTGTTCTCAAGCCCTGAATAACTACCTGGGCTCCAAACCCAAACCAACAAGAAGAGAACCATGAATAGGGTAACCAACCACACACTCAGTTTGCTGACAGTCCCATTTTATACACAGTCCCCTGGACTAATAATCAATAGCACTCACTTTCACTCTCAAAATGTTCTCTTCTTAATAATAAGTCATGTGTTCTCCCTGCTGTGGAGGACGTACAGCCCACATCAACTGTGTGCAAAAATAAACATGGTTGTGTCGTGAAGGAGAGAAGACCTAGTATTTCTTAAATTCCTCCAATGAACCAGAGCACTGTGCTTGGTGATTTTCATGTTTAATGTATAATGCAATCTGATTTGGCCTTTAAATCTAACTTTGCTCTATGAAAGTAAAATTAGTATCCTGATTTTGCAAATGGAGATATGGAAAGCTAACCTAATACTTTGCCTAAGATACAGACTTAATAATCAGTAAATTTGTAATTTCAACCCAGGTCTAACTGGCTCCAATTTTTTAAAGTAGAGTTTATAAGTGGTATATAGCTAGATAGGCAGAATAGACAAACGTATGTGTAACTTATAAAACTTTATATTTTAAAAATGTTTTCAAACATTTTCCTTTTTTGTTTAAAAGTATTATTAAATTGTGCTGTTGGAATGCTGGAATTTTTTTTTATGCAAAGAAAGTGGTAAATAGAGAATAACCCTTCTTGACAGGCCTTGGATACTTTAAAACTGAACCATCATTTAACAGCTATCAACCAACAACTATGGTGGCAGCCTTGGTTTAGAAAATTTGATAGAAACCAGTTAGTTCTTTGCAGGTTTTTGGCTGCAGTGAGTGACTCTAAGGGTAAAGAAAAGGATTAACAGTAAACATTATGAACAACCAATTCACAACTATATACAATATCCATGAAGAAAATTCTAAATAAAAGTCCAAACAGACAAAAATAAATAAGGGAGGGAAGGAAGGAAGGGAGGGAGGGAGGGAGGGAGGAAGGAAGGGAGGAAAGAAGGGAGGAAGGGGGGAGGGAGGGAGGGAGAGAAGAGGCAGGAAGGGAGGGAGGGAGGGAAGGATCAAATCAAATTAACTTTTATTAAACCAAATAACTATCAATGTATTATAATCTTTTTTTAGTCTGATATTATTCATATGAGGGGCTTGTTATAAGGGAATTTTACTTGTACAGATTTCTAGCAAAATTTGACTTCTACAAATATAGACTGATCAGTAACAGCACCTGTGATGCCAATAGTCTTACAAAGGAAACCACTAAGCATCCGTCCTGCTGAGGCAACAGCCCCGGGGCTTCCTTCCAGGGAGGAAGGAACAGGTCCCTGAACCTGTTCTCTGCCTGAGTAATCCTGCCCATCAGCTATAGCTGTTTGGACCAACGTAGGCACCTCACTACAGACTACCCCATGCAAAGGCTCTGCCCAACAGTAATCATGGTGATTATCCCAATCAAAGTATTGTGGCAGGAATTTTTGTGTGAAATACAGAAAAAGTTGTAGTTAGTACATGGGTATTTAAAAACACCAAAAGCAGACATAAAGCAGAGGAATCATAAAGAAGACAAATTATAAGTAAGCAGAAACGTTGAATAAGCAGAAAATACACCAACAAATAAAGATACGAGTAGGGTAGAGAGGATGGTAATTAAGCAGAATAGTAAAATCAGAGGGAACTCAACAGAGAATTAAAGAACTGCCAGCAAGGGCCCATGAAATAATACTTGTTCCCCAGAGCTGCCTTGAATCCCGAATGACCCTTCCTTCTAGGATGGGCTCTGTAAATCATAGCTGAAGCATGGCTCCCGTTTCTTTCCTGTGACTCGGCTGTAGCAGTCTTATGAAGCCCCATCTCCCTTACTGTCACACAGGTAACCTCATAATAAATCCCTATCATTAGAGACAGTCTCATATTCTTAAAACCAAATATCTTAGCTATGCCCTCACTATTTTTGAATAGCTTCCCCCTTTCCATCAACAAATAATTAGCAATTGCAAATGTATGATAATCATATTTTGAGAGGGTGGGAAGGGCAGAAATGGAGGAAAGGCTTATAAAGAAGGGGAATAATGGCAGGGAGCATGAAAGATGGGGCTTTAGGGTTTGGGATTGCAGGGGACTGATGGGGTTTATGGGGTTACATTGCTTAATTGGGTTATCATATACCCCCTAGGTGACTTTTTTGGCTTCATAGCTTATTAACCCCTAGATGTTGGTACAGGTTGCCCCAAGTAGAAAGAGGGAAATCTAAGTTTTAAATGGAATTTGTGTGCCAAATCAAGGTGTTGGCACTGAATGGGGCATAAGGGATCTTCCTAATTTCTTTCAGTCCTACAGGTTTCCTTGGCATCCCAGTTGACATAAATGCCTAACAGTTTTCTCAATCTAGTTCCATTAGCCTCATGGGTGCTAGTCTTCACAGATTCTTACAATAAATTGATTGACAGTTCTAGTTTTCTGTGCAGTGAAATCCAGTATTTCATTAAAATGTGTTTCTATATACACCCATATATAAATAATGTAGCACCTCTCGCTTTGCTTCTTTCTTCTTTTTTTTGTTCTCCTTGCTCTCCCTTTCTCTTTTTGAATGCATGGGGTGGGTTGGAGGTAGGGAGGGAGACAGTCAGTTAAATTAACCTTATTAATGTCTTTTTTTTTTTTTTTTTACAGACAAGACTTTTCTTTTTTTTTTAAAATATTCAAATAATTCACACCCAAATTAGAAAATGTGATATATAGGAACAACAACAATACCAAATAATCATAATCATCATCAAGAAAATAATTTATAATATGGGAACATATGTATATGTATAACTGATTCACTTTGTTATAAAGCAGAAACTAACACACCATAGTAAAGCAATTATACTTCAATAAAGATGTTAAAAAAATAATAATAATAATAATTTATAAAACAAAAAATGAAATAGTAGACTGAAACAAAATTATAACAGCAATCATTTCAAACTAATTATTACTTGCCTAAACAATCTATCAAATGGTAGCAATTACCAGAATGGGTTAAAAAAAAGGCATACTTAGTAATGTCTTGATACCAAATATTCCCCTGGTCACTTGGCAGAAGCTAGGTATAGACCATCCCATTCTCATTCCAGGCAGGTGCTGAGGCCCATCCAGCACAGTCAAAAGCAATTGAATGGAATCAGAAGGGGAGCAAAAGGGTGAGACCCTGCTGATTATCCCTGAGTTCCTGGTGGGGTGGAGATGGAACAACAGACCCAGGTTGTTCCAGTCTTGTCCTCTGATGGAGGTTCTGGGGCAACCAGGAGCACTCTGCGATTAAAGATTCATGGCCACTCTCCATCTCAGCCAGAGGTGTGTGATGCCAGGAAAATACCATCAAGGTCGAGCCTTAGGGTGCCTTTTTTCTCCTGGAGGAGTGGCTGACTCACCACAGCATGTTGTTATTTAGGACCTCAAGTCTCTGGAATGGTGGCCCTTCGCCTCTTTCATTGTTTGGGGTCACCTAGGACTCCAGCCTGGCAGCAGGACTCTAGCCCACATTTGTTAACTTCGAGTTAAGTCAGATAGAGAAACTTGGAAATTTGGACATAGTTATTTACAGATCACTTCTACCATCCATTAAGCTCTAAAAATGGTGTAGTTCCCTGAATTTGGTAGAACAAGGCCAGTGATGAAGGAAAAATCTTTAAGAAAGTGCTTATTCTTCCTGATAGTCAGCTGACGTATTTCACTGATATTGGACATATATCCCCTTAAGAAGGCATTGCTTGGGCTCCTCCAAAGCCATGCCAAGTACCAATATATCATCAAGGTTCATTGTCATTCCAAAATCTTCCATATCCCCAGTCACTCTCTCTGTCACCAGAAATTTGGGACACAGGAAATACTCCAAGGCATCTTGTCTTGTACACCTACTTGTGTCAAATATCTGATAATACCCACTTCTAAAGCCTAATTCTGAAAACTACCATCTGTCAACTAAATAGTCATGAGCATCCAGCACTCACAACACAGGGCAATAGTACATTTTCAGGTCTTTACTACATGGGTTAATCCACACTCAGCCTCATTTAGCCTAGTTTTTCCTACACCTGTACAGTTGGCTATGCATAGGGACTCTGAGAAATAGTTATAAATCATTCTTTAATATAGCTGCTCAAGTCATTTATCTCTTATAAGTCATTCCCTCTGGAATTCTTCCTCTACAGCCTGCTGTGCTGTGACTTTATTTGAAGTCTCTCAGCTTTAACACAGCTTACATTCCACTCAGGAAGGCAAAGTACAGTACTCCCAGCTCATGGCATCTCTCTTAATCTCACCTTTCATTCCCTGGGCACTAGAAAGCCACTAAATTTAAGCTGCAACAGAAAAGGGAGAAGGTGCATCCTCATATGTTTGTATTTTCACACCCACCTTCTGTTTCATCCCTGAATGTTTTAAATTTCAGTGATGTGAATGTGAGTTGAAATGAATAAGATCCTAATGACTCTATCATCTCCATCTATATTAGACAAATATACAATCCAATCTACACAAATACACATGCATTCTTAAAAAGAGAATACTAATATATTGTACTAAGAATAGTATTTCAAAAGAGGTATTTTAAAATAATCTACCTAAATCTGCAACTACCTATCACACTTTACACATAGGCAAAATTATCTGGAATCATCAAGCAACTCTCTACAGTTGTGTTACCAAACCAAACTTGGGTCCGCTCACTGGGCACAGTGAAGCCAACGTACTGACATCGGGTTGTGGTGAAGGAGAGCGCAGCGTTTACTGCAGAGCCTCAAGCAAGGAGTCCAGGTCAGCTAGTGCTCAAAACACCTGAATTCCCCATGGGTTTCAGCAAAGCATTTTTAAAGGCCAGGTGAGGGAGGGGAGTCCTAGGGTGTGTGATCAGCTCATGCCCAATTCTCTGATTGGTTGATGGTGAGGTAACAGGGCAGGGTCACAGGGGTTAACATTATCAATCCTTAGGTGCCAGTAGGTCTGGGGGCTACATGCTCATGGTCAAGTAGTTAATTTCTTCCATTTGGTGGTGGTTTTAGCATCTGTAAAATAACTCAGGAAATGTGCATCAGACACTATTATCTACGCGCTTCAGAGAGGAGCTAAAGCAGAGGATATGGGGGAGGGGTCTGTCCCAGAAAGGCCCCAGAGGGTCCTGATCATTACAGTTGGAGCTGGAGTTTCCGAAATTTTGAAGCAGAGGAAATTATAACAGTAGGGTACACTTCTGACTATTCTACATTAATGTTTTTAAAACCTGCATTTATTAACTCAAAATATGATTTCTTTTTAAAATCAGGCATTAGTTCTCAGGAGACTTTCAACAATTATTAAGATGTGTTTTAAATTTTGCATATTCAGAGTGCTAATCTATGACTGAATATCATTACCAGCAGTAAATTAGGTCTATGGTATCTGCTCAGGTACACAAAGTAAATAATTCAATCTCCTTATATTCAGATTGCAGGGAAGTATAATTCAGTTTTGAGGTTTAATTAAAACAGGCTCTCTAATGTAAAGTGGAATTCTTGTATTTTTAAACAACCAGAATGTAAATGTCACTGAGTGGCAGCAAACCAATTGAATGTTTCAATTTTATGTCAAATTCAAGTTTGTGTCAAGTCCTTTGAAAGACATCAGTAACTAGCTCTGATAAACTGTATATGCTGAAACAAAATGAAGCCAATATTCCCTTTCAATTTATGTAATTTTATTAAACCATTCTATTATATATATAATGGATACATATATGTATATATGTGCATACACACATATATATACATACGTATACTTTCAATTTATGTAATTTTATTAAATATACACATATATATTACACATATATTACATATACATATATATATCAGATTGCTAAAAATCACTTCAGTGCCTTATTTGAAAGCTATCTATCATGGTTCAAGTTGATTCTAATTCCAGGTTAAACATTTCACTATCACCAACATCCAAAATATTTATTGAGGTCTATTATGTTAAAAGTATCTTTCGTTCTAACATTCTTGACTCTCCTGCTTATAATTCAGGTCATCGATACTCCAAGAGTTTTCCTATTGAGAGTGTCAAAATCACTAAGTGCCATCACATTTCTGATCTTAAAGTGAGCTATCAGCCTTGTTGTTATAAGCTGGTTATTTCAGAGTGAAAAAGAGTTAAGGGTTGGAAATGACAATGGAAAATATATTCCCTTTGTCTCTAATAGCTACACTTTAAGTTGATGTGTACAAGGAACATGGTATTACATGTATTTTGAACTAAGAGAAAATTCTGCTCAAAACTCAAGGTTAGTTCATAGTGAATATCTAAGATATTCTCTTGCCAGCCCCAGCTCTTACTTTTCCGAGGATGTGCCACTGTCACCACAACTACCCCATCCAGATGGCCCCTTGGGAGATGACACTCTTACCTGACTTCACCCCAGGGCCCTAGCTGATTGGCCCAGACGTGAATACTCATTCAAGTTGGGCCAAGTAAAGCCCTTCCTGGGTATATTTTTGGACTGAAACTGAGAAAGTAGGTCAGTCTTTAGTGTTAGTGGAAAATTTAATATGGAAAACTCATGAACTATTGATGGCTTATATTCAACTCTCTGTGGAACAAACAAAAAGTGATGATGGTGACATACAGAACATCAGAGATGAGAGAGGTTATATCCTGACGGCATTCAAATCCCTGGTCACAAGCTGCTTGTGAGGACCAACTACTTCTCTGAAGCTTGGTTGTTCAGTTCTTCCATGGATTCTGGGAGGTGATTTTGAGTTTGATTATGGTTATTTACAACCCAGAGTCTGGTTCTTACAGGGATAGAACCTAAAATTTTGATATGGCTGAATCCAAGTAGGGTGGGAGTGAATATCTTTTTGAAGGTCAGAGCTTTAGAATCCAACAGTTCAATACGTACACTTTCATTAATATGTATATCTTGTGAAGGTAGTGAAACAGTTGGTTAAACTACTACCTGTAACCTTTTGGATTCAGACCAAATAATCACAGAGGCTTGAGCTTTAGGCAACATGGTAGGAAAATGCTATCATCCCTATCATAGGATGTTGGCTACTTCTTTCAGCATTCATAAAATTGAGGCACAGAGAGACAACCTGACTCATCTGAAAGTTGACAGGAAACAAAAGGAGAGGCGATGCAGCTTTGTCAAAGACAATTCCCCATGGACTCAGTAATCTGAGCTCTGAAGATCAGGTAACAATACAGTTTGACGAATTGCCACAAACTCTGTCTCATCCTAAAGTAGCGAGCTGAAAGGCAAAATATTGGCTTCTAGCAATTGGAATGGGTATATTCCAGAAGACCCAGGGTTTTTAGCAATATCTTATTCTTTGGCACTTCCCGTATACCTACTACAAGAAAAAGATGAAAAAACCTTCCATTAAAAAATTCATTTGAGTTCTAGTTAAACATGGCAAATTAACCCTAGGCTCCTCTTTGTCCTTGAACCCTACTAAAGTGATAGTTAAGGGGGATAAAAAGATATAAACCAAAAGGCAAAGTGAATAGGAGACAAAACAACTGCAGAGAAAAGATTTTTTTTAAATGTTCAAGGATGGAAAATGGATGGAGTAGTAGTAACTGACTTAGCAGAGTTGAGAAACTTTTAGGAGCTTATAGAGGGACATTCTGGTGGCACAGTGGTTAAGAATCTGCCTGCCAGTGTAGGGGACACGGGTTCGATCCCTGGTCTGGGACGATCCAACAAGCCGCGGAGCAGCTAAGCCCGTGTGCCACAACTACTGAGCCTGTGCTCTAGAGCCCAGGAGCCACTACTATGGAAGGCCTAGAGCCCGTGATCTGTAAAAAGAGAAGCCACCGCAATGAGAAGCCCACGCACTGCCACGAAGAGTAGCTCCCACTTGCTGCAATTAGAGAAAGCCTGCGCGCAGCAAGGAAAACCCAATGCAGCCAAAAAAAAAAAGCTTACATAGAAAGAATAATGACAGGAAATGAGCCAACGCCCTACATCACCACAAAAGGCTCATGGTTAGATGTGATGTCAGGTAAGTGTTAGGTGTGAATTGGAACGCAGGTGGATTTATTGACAGTCTAAATAGAGAGTAGCTGGACTTGCCAGCTCTCTTCTGCAATCAAGCAGAACAAGTAACTACCCCTTAGTATTTTCCCAAAAGAAGCTGAAAGATCTATTCTTTGAGGAAGCCTAAGCAACAGGAGTCTAGACTGAAGGATGCAATGACTATGGCAAAGTGTAAGATTGAAATGGGGATTAATGAAAATGTACATATTGAGTTGTCAGACTCTAAAGCCTTTTACTGTGACCAGAATTCTTCTCTGGAGAAACTGAACAGCTAGAGACAGAAGATACCCACAGAGTAAGTTTTTGGCATCCTCTGACCAAAAGGTAGTTTCAATATCTGTCCATCCCACAATGAACCCAGGAGTCAGAAGCTTGATGCACACGTACACAACTTCTAACCCACTTTCTAGTGACTCGTTTTTAATTATGCACAAAAAGCCCAGGATCATCAGATTCGAGGAACTCTTTAAATATCTAAGATGAGCACCAACTTAAACAAAAGGAACTCAGAGGGAGGAAAGACAGTGAAACCAGAAAAAAAAGTTTATTCCTATAATTAATAACCTCGGACAGTCACAAAAGGCCACACTTCCCATTCCATTCCCAACTCAGAAAAAGACAATGGTGGCCTGAGAAACATTAAAGACTGAGAAACCCTATCACATCCTTTCTTATTTGTGTTAATTCCCTGTATTAACCAACCACTTACACTGACAATGATGACTTGGAAGTTAAGGGAAAAAAGGGAAAGATAGAGTAACCCATATTTTGCATACATCAAGAAGTGAAATAAAAACAGTGAAAAAAAAAAAAAACAAAAAACAGTTGAGTTAGTTTTTTCCCTCATCTGGTAAGAACAAATTACATATGCCTGTATGAAATACAAATTATATAATTTCAGTGATTCTGCATACAAATTAAGTGTTCTTATATTTGCATTTAGAACTGGCTTTGTATAATATAAAGATGAATGATAAAATTTATGCTAACAATTAAAAATTATATATACATTTATACTTACTATGACACTAAATAGCAAATAAAAAACACTGACAATTTGAGAGACAGACTACGGAATACAGGGAAAACTTATATTTTAGTACCTCTAATGGCACTTTTTTGAGCAATTCCCTATGCACCAAGTGATTTTAGTAGAATGAGAATTAGGAGAATTTTTCTAACTTCGCAATCAGTTTTTCTTGCATTTTTATATTTCAATAGCATGATACCCAGACACTCTGACTCGGTTTTCTGTGAGAAGAGTGTCTCTCCAAACTTCACCCCCTTCTCTAACATTTTACAAAGGGCAGTGGAGTGAAGCAGCAAGCACTCCACCGCACCCTACACACACACACACACACACACACACACACACACACACACACACACCCCTCTACCAGCCATTCTGTTCTTCGGGTCCTGTGCTTAAGCTTTCAGACTCCTTTTGTTACCACAAAGGCAGCAACCACTAACTTACAGATGAAAGGGTGCCAAGAGTGTGTAATGCTGCTACCATGAACTGACCCAATCCTGACCTGTTTTGCACAAACAGGCTATGCCAGTTCTGAAATTATCCACTAGAGTGTGCACTATTTATTTCCAATTCATTGAGGATGACTCATATTAGTGATATTTAAAGGCAATCTATTCTAACCCTCCAAACTCACCCAAATGCTCCACCTAAATTAAGCACTCAGTATTAGGGATCTCAAAAACAAAACAGAAGAGTTGTATGTAGTGGGTCGAGTGGCCAATGTTGAAGCAGCAACAACTACCTACCTTAGTCCAATGACAGGATAATTTCTTAATCTAAGAACTGTCAACCTCAGGATGAATGTGATGGGAAGCATATGCACCATGATTTATCTGTGTTACCTATACACACACACATACAATCCCCACTTCCGGGAAAAGACGAAGGAGTAAAGATGAATCTCAGGTCAGTAACCAGGAAGGAGAGATGTGACACAAGCAGCAGTCCTGTCTGACCACCAGAGCTGAGCCCTTCTTATGGTAGCCCTTGTCTCTCTGCTGCTGTGTATCAGAGCAAGGCAACTGCTTCAGAGTGTGTTAACTCAAAAGCAGGCTTACTTGTCAATGATGAATAAATAGGGTGAGCTATTAACTGTGTGTCTTATGATACACAGAAAACAAGCAGCCGCCAAGAGTGAGGAGTTACCATCGGGAGATCAGCCTGCCTGCGACTCCACGCAACCTTCCATAGGGAGAGTTTGGGAGGAACAAACACCTAATCTGGACAGCTGAGATTACTGATACTCATTATTAAGGAAATACAAATGGACTTTTCTCAGTAGTAATTTATGTGCAATGCTCATAATATCATTCATTCAGTATATTATCTTTTCCTCAACTGAAATTCATGTGTTTAATACAATTGTCTTTCCATAGTCTGTTGTGAGCACACTTAATGTCACTTTTTTTTTTTTTTTTTTTTTAGTATTATGAAACCAAAATTTCTGTACAAGCTCAACCTGTTTCACTTTATGGTAGTAACTGACTTGTTCACTTCTGTAGGGCTGGCTTCTTTTCCCCTCTCAATACTAACCCCAGAAATCTCTGAAACTATCATTGTTTCCCCATCAGCTAAGATGTTCCAGACCTATCTTGCTTTCCCCCCCCACATTTAGCAGTAGACACCCTCAATGAGACCTAGTGTATTTTGGAGAAACATAGTACAACGTTCCTGAAATCCGGGTCTTAGTCTGCATTTTATAACATTCATATCACCATTGGCAGTAAACTGCCCAATATTAGAAGCTGTGTAAGTGATTTTAGTAGCTCAGGAGTAGACTTCCAAAGTCAGTACTTCAGCTACCTATGTGAACTAACTAGTGTTCACCAGGATTGTCACAACAGTGGGTGTTTACTGCAATGCACATTAATCTCTAGTGTAGGTACTCTGGTGGTAGAAAACTGAGTTAAATACAAAAACTTTTTCATCTAAAATGGTAGAAACCCATAATGTGTCCAAATCTATACATAGCCAAGCACAGGTCCATTTCTGGCTGATTTTTCCTACATTATCAAATACAGGATAGAAAATTTTATTAACACACTCTGGCAAAATGTCCCTTGGCTCTTGGTCTCAGTTAACAAAGAAGCAATTCAATGAAATGAAGTCCATCTACTTCACTGTTCTTACTAGTACTGCCCTTGGGGATGAAATATATATTCTGTACAGGTGACCAACGTATAGAGGGGTTGGGGTTTCCTTTGATTTTCCCTTTGTCCTAAATAGGATATTTTATTTGCAGCTTTCAGTACCTGTTACATATCAGTTATGAATGCAGTAGTTAAATTTGTAATTTCATCCGTAGGTTACAGACAAACCCTTTTGTTTATAAAGAATATCTTTTCTTTTTAATTAAGCTTTTGAGTTGATTTCTGTTACTTCATACCAAAGGGTCTTAATTTTTAAAGGTTGTCTCAAGTAATCAGCTACTTGAATATAGAACATCCTTAGCATTTTAATCAAGGAAGTTCATGGATGGAAAAGCTGCTGTTTTCTGACAAAAACCTACAGGATTCAGAATTCATTGGCACATTTTTAGCAAGCTAAATTGGAAACTTTAATCAGGGACTGAAAGTCTGACCGTTTCCAAAGTATAGGAAAGTCAAAGGTGAGAAGATGCTCGCCTGGTCTGTGCTCTTCATAGGTCTCCTGCCTGAATTATTAATGATGGGAGAAGACAGTACACTCTTATAAAAATTTCTTTATGGGCTTTGTTTACAATTATTTCTCTGTCTATCTGGATCTTCTGAGGGACCCTGCCTAGGATGAATATTGACTTTAGGGCCTCTAAAATCTTCTGAGCTGCTTGTCTTTGGGATTCTCAGCCCAGGGAACTCAACAGCACAGCAACAGCTTTTAGGATAAACTAACTCACCCTGTTAGGCTTACAAAACTGGTCCATGCCCACGAGGTCTCCTGCTCCTGAGATCCCCATCTGGAACAAAGCTCTGTAGAACAGAGGCCTTAATACAGATGCTTGCAGAGGCCAGAGAGTGATGTAAATTGCACCTGACTGCTGAAAATCAGTAAGGGAGGTGAGCTGTGGGGGATTGCTCCACATCTACCCACCTCCTGGCTCCCACCAAGCCAGATCTTAGGTTGTCAAACCTTCCTGTTTCTCAAGAGGAACTGGTTTATTTTAGAAATGTCAGATGAGTAGTATGGGATGTATCATGCCATCAACTCATGACGCATGATCTTCATTTGTTCTTTATTTTATTTTAGAGTTTTATCCCCTTCATCCCATATAATCCAATTTCTCTCCCCCTCCATATGCTTCCAACCTAAAGTATGTAATATTTGTACTTTCAATCCAACTTCAATATTTTTATTTGTATACGTAAGTGTGAGAATCTTTAAAATACAAATATTACTGCTTGGGTATGTTTAACTTACATAAACAGTATAGGACTACAAAAATTATATTTTAGAGATCTATCCATGTGGCTAAATGTCTGCTTGGGTTATTCCTTGTGACTGCTGTGTACAGGTCAATAATTCGACCCAATTATTCCCTGCTTTTTTTTGCTACCACAAATAATGCTGCGTTAAACATCTTCATAAAAACTTCATGGTGCACCGTTGTGAGGGTTCCCTAGTGTTGAAAGTCTATACGGTAATTACTTAATTCCATTAGGTTATTATTTTATTGCTTTCAAAGTGACCATACCGTCTACACGCTCTCCAGCAGGGCCAAGCTCTCCACCTCCCCACATCCTCACCAGCACTTGATATCCGCCTTTTTATATTTTGCTCTTCTGTAAACACTATCTCAGACGTTTAATTTGTGTTTGTTGATTATTGTGAGGTTAACATCTCATCTCTGTATATTTTTAACTATTAGGATATCTCAATCATAATCTTTGCCATTTTTCTATAGTTTCTTTTTCTTGCTTCCTATAGGAATTTATCCTGTTTTAACAAAGATATTAATTCTTAGTCCTAAATATTCTATAGATCTTCTCCTGAAATATCACTATTTCCCAAATTTGTCAATGGCATCCTTTATTCTCTGTCATTAAGCGCTGACTGGAAAGCTGAAGTGCACACCTTCTGCACTGCAACTGCATTGCAGTTGTGAATGGCCAGATAACTAATTTTGATGTAATAAAATACACTCAAACTACTATGTGTAAAATAAATAAGCTAAAAGGATATATTGTATAACATGGAGAATATAACCAATATTTTATAATAACTATAAATGGAATATAACCTTTAAGAATTGTGAATCACTACGTTGTACACCTGAAACCCATATAATATTAAACATCAACCATACTGCAATAAAAAAAAGTATGACAAAGTTCAACCTCAGTGACAAATAAATGCACATTAAAACAAACAACAAAAAAAGATGGAGCTCTCCAAAATTTTTTAACGATTTAGAAGTCTTTCCAATTCAAAGGATCCAAGGAGCTAGCCCTACAAATATTTTCTCCAGCTAGCCTAATTTTAGAAAAAAGAAAACAACTCTTACCACTCTTATTTCCAGTAGCCCGTACAGGCAAGGATCCAGGAGGCTGACTGACATGGTAGGAACTTACCTTCTGCCAGCCTTAACTGCACTTGCAAAAATCAGTTTTTGAAAGCCAAAAAACAGAGCCCCATCTTAGCCATTTCAGGGCGAGATTTCCTTTAATTCCCAATTAAGTAAACTCATGTTACCATATATAAACCCAGCTGGTGTCCCCATAGGTGGCTGTCCATCCGGGAGCTGCTCAGCCTTTGAGGCACAATTTCCCATGATTAATTTGGTAGTCTAATTCAGATATGAGATATGATCTGAACTTTCTGAAGCCAGTGTGGTGGATCGCATGTGTGCTGCTTCTGAGTCTAGCTCGCCAAGGAGTTACACTTGGGTTGGTTCAGCTCTTTTACACGGCTCAGTTTCTCCCTCCAACAGTCCAGAACTCCCTCTGACAGTGCTCAGAGGACTGGATGGTCAGGACTTATCTCCTGTATCCCTGGAAGAGCAGTATTTACTGAATAGTTGTAGTGGGATTCCCCTATAGAACCACTGCACATCTTCAGCAAGTGGTGTTGGGAAAGTTGGGCAGTCACATGTAAATCAGTGAAGCTAGAACATACCCTCACACCATACACAAAAGTAAACTCAAAATGTCTTAAAGACTTAAATGTAAGACAAGACACAATAAAACTCCTAGAAGAGAACATAGGCAATACTTTCGCTGACATAAATCATACCAATGTTTTCTTAGGTCAGCCAAAATAACAAATGGGACCTAATCAAACTTATAAGCTTTTGCACAGCAAAGGAAACCATAAACAAAACAAAAAGACATCCTATGGACTGGGAGAATATATTTGCAAATGATGCATCCAACAAGGGCTTAATTTCCAAAATATACAAACAGCTCCTACAATTCAATAACAAAAACCCAAACAACCCAATCAAAAAATGGGCAGAAGACTTAAATAGACATTTCTCCTAAGAAGACACACAGATGGCCAAGTATGCACATGAAAAGATGCTAATCATCGCTAATTATTAGAGAAATGCAAATCAAAACTACAATGAGGTACCAGCTTACACCAGTCAGAATTGCCATCATTAAAAAGTCTACAAATAACAAATGCTGAAGATGCTGTGGAGAGAAGGGAACCCTCTTACACTGTTGGCAGGGATGTAAATTGGTGCAGCCCCTATGGAAAACAGTATGGAGGTTCCTCAAAAAATAAAAATAGATTTGCCACATGATCCAGAAATCCCACTCCTGGGTATATACTCAAAACTGTAATTCGGAAAGATACATGCACCCCTATGTTCATAGCAGCACTATTTACAACAGACAAGACATGGAAACAACCTAAATGTCCATTGACAGAGGAATGGATAAAGAAGATGTACATATATACAATGGAATACTACTCAGCCATTAAAAAGAATGAAATAATGCCATTTGCAGCAACATTGATGGACCTAGAGATTATCACACCAAGTGAAGTAAGTCAGAAAGAGAAAGACAAATACCATATGATATCACTTATATGTGGAATCTAAAATATGACACAAATGAAACAAAAACAGACTTACAGATATAGAGAACAGACTTGTGGTTGCCAAGGGGGAGGGCGAATGGGGGAGGAAAGGACTGGGAGTTTGGCATTAGCAGATGCACACTATTATATATAGGATGGATAAATAACAAGGTCCTACTGTATAGCACAGGGAACTATATTTAATATCTTGTGATAAACCATAATGGAAAAGAATATGAAAAGAATATATATATGCATAACTCAGTCACTTTGTTGTACAGCAGAAATTAAACACATTGTAGATCAACTATACTTCAATAAAATTAAAAAAAAAAAAAGGAACCACTGCATGTCACGAGGATTGATCCTCAGACACTTCTAGTAGGTTCTCAGTCACCTGAGAACACCCTGTGGCCAGACGGAGCAAATGTCCCTTGTTCTTCAGAACTGAATAATCCAGTCTCATTTCCCTAGCAAAAGGCTTGTTTAGACCATATATTAACTGGTTTTTTTTTTTCAATTTAAGGCAAATTTAACAAAAACCCAACCATTTATATTTCCCTGGGCCTCCTGCCCAGATCCCCCTAGGTCCCTGCCTAGGAAATGTACCCGTGCCCCTTAAAACTCTAAGTCTTAAGTGAAAACAGCTCAAATAAAATTCATCACTTAAAAGCAATGAGATCCAGATATCAGGAGAACTCTCTGGAACACCTGAAGAGTACTGAGAAGCCGGTGGGGTTCAACAGGGCCCGTGCTGGTACTCAATGCCAGCTGGGAGTAGACACCAGGTGTTCTCTGGTGGGCATCTCTAATATCCTGCTGGCTATATCATGCATATGTTAACAAAATTAGTCAGTAGTCAATCTAAGAAAAAAAAGGAAAATTTTATTTGAGCCAACCTGAGGATTATAACCCTAATGGCCCCTTACAAGATTAAGTAGGAAGATTATCTCCTAAGGAGGTCTGGTTAATCCAGATGCACAATACACACTAAAGGGGAGGGAGGAGGTCCGAACTGGCAGAGTAAAATTATATGTTTAAATTTTTCCTGTCTTGCTATATAATATAAATTTTATTTCATCAGTTTCCAGCTCCCTATTCTCAGATTTCTTACAAATTGCACCTCTTGGTACTTCCTTCTTGTCATTCCAAGAGAAGGTAACATGTGCTCTGGGCCTATGAACTTGAACCAGAAGCCTTTGTACACACCTGAGATATATTTAGATACAGTACCAAGAAGCAAGATGTGAGGGTAGAAATTCTTTGATGTCACAGACCTGCATTTATGGTGGGAGAGGGGAGGGTATAATTGCCAATAATGAAGTGAGGACCAGAAAGAAGGAATCTCATTATTTTCAGCACAGTGCTGATGAAGAGACAAGTGACTGGCTATCAGCCAATCATTAGCTAATCATTTATCATCACTACACAGATCTGTATTTTTAATACGGATGTTCAGAAAAATAATCTAGACAAATGGGACATGCCACTTTATTTTTTAAACTCTGCCACACTTTGTGAAGTTCAGATGTCATTGGTTCATCTCTGCCATCTTCATCAAAAAAAAAAAAAAAAGAGCTTAAATGGAGCTTCAGTGGTTATGAGAAGCACAAAATAAATGTTTTTAGAAAAATATATGGCAATCATTGGTACGGGTTTATGTATTTAATCTGCCTCAATTTGTAACATTAAGGAGATATAACCTATTTTGAACTTAAAAAGTCTTGATGAGAAGTGTTTGTGCTTCTGAGTAGAACAGATATTTGACAAAGTCTGTTTGTGGTTTCTAAAACCTGAATTTTTTTTTTTCTCAAGAATTCAACCATTGGATTTAAGTGCTATGTCTGAAGAAGAAAAGATATATGTTTCATGCATAATAAAATGTATGAATAAATAAATAACAGTATATTAATAACAATAAAGACCTTCTAGAACTACTTGTAATAATTAGCTTTCCAGGACTCTGGTCCATTTTAATCAGGGAAAAGTATAATCTCAGTTCTATTCTTTGGTTCATCATCTTGCAGAAAAAAACAGTGGGTAGATACACCTTTAAAATAATCTTTATATATTAAATCAAAATTCCTCTTCTCAGGCTATCTGGAGTATCTGGGTCTGAGCTAATTATTTACAAGCCAAAGGCCACCTCCTCCTCTGCCTCGTTTTGTGGACTCTCCACTCAAGCCAAGTCTTAAAAACATCAACACCTTTAATGATAAACTTGCACCCCTGTTATGCTTCTGCCCCTGTTAGCCTAGTTCAGGATCTCCAGCACTGCCCAATACTGGGCTTCCCCCTTTGGCCACAGATTGGATGTTCAGAGCCTGGTAAAGTGAAGCATTAGCATCTTTTTTCTCTAAGAAATTACTGCCGACTTCCGGCTCTTACTCTTCATTAACGTCTCCAGAGAATCACCTGAGATCACAATCCACGTCCTTCAATAAATCTGGCATTGCAGCCTTTTCTAAGGATTTTAACAAAACATCATTTTTTTAACTATCCATGCTTAAAAAATAAAATTATTTCTTACTTGAAAAATACGGGGCATGAGGTCAGTCTGTTTTTACTGGTATTTTGTAGTAATTAGACACTCTAGCAATTTTTTGATGGCAGTCACAGTGCCATGGGTTTTGTTGTGAGAAGGGCTAGTGGCTTCCTGGAAAAACTTAAAGGAAGTGTTACACTTACAAATCTGATTGAGGACTGTTTTCAGAAAATTGGCTAAGTTGATAAACACAGTACTGGAAGCCCTCATTGTCTGAGTCCTGGGAAAAGACCATTTAAAGTAAATCTCCTTAAATACTCTCAAGTGAAAAAAAGCAAGGTGCAAAGCAAAGTATGTACTAAATGAACATTTTTGTAAAATATATACATATACATATAGAATACCTCTGGAAGAGCCCCCAAGCAATTGGTAACCAGAGTTGTTTGTGGGGAGAATGAGGTAAATGGGGACAAGAGTGTCTTGAGACAGTTTCACTCTGCACCTTTTTGAATATTGTACCATGTGCTTTCATTATCTGGTTTTTAAAAAGGTAGCAAGTATCAGAATGTGAAAAATACCTCTGGTGGATACAAATCCAGAAGTTGGAACTTTAAGATCATTGGTCCCCTTGAAACAAGCTATATCTCAGTCACTGTGGCAGGATCCCAGGTGCTCCTTGCAGGCTTTAGATTGACACAGTGGCTGGGGCAGGGCAGGGGTTGGGGTTGGTGAGGAGGGTCCTAATATTTTTCTTAAGCACCTTAAAAAAACTAGAAAAAAAGTGCCTTCCTGTTTTGAGGTTGGAAACCTTGATACAGAAAGTACAGGGAGGGACTTCGCTGGTGGCGCGGTGGTTAAGAATCTGCCTGCCAATGCAGGGAACACGTGTTCGAGCCCTGGTCCGGGAAGATCCCACATGCCGCGGAGCAACTAAGCCCATGCACCACAACTACTGAGCCCGTGTGCCACAACTACTGAAGCCTGTGTGCCTAGAGCCCGTGCTCCTCAACAAAAGAAGCCACCACAATGAGAAGCCCGCACACTGCGACAAAGAGTAGCCCCCGCTCGCCACAACTAGAGAAAGCCTGCATGCAGCAACGAAGACACGACGCAGCCAAAAATAGATAAATAATTAATCTTTTAAAAAACACATTAAAAAAAAATGAAAGTACAAGGACTCCATAATTTAGGTAAATATATCTTGGACCAGCTTAGGATATCTGGTGCTACTTAAAGTGAAACTCTCAGAGCTGAGTCAGAAGGGAGAACGGGAATGTTGACTGGATGTTTGATGACATTAAGGAATCATTAACATTTTATATATGATAATGGTATCATAATTTTCTTAAGTGCTTTTCATTTAGAGATATTTACTGAGCATTTATGGATGAAATTATGTGTGAGATTGACTCTTAAGAAATCCAGTGAGGATTTTGGACATTTGTTGATAATCGTTGAAACTGAGTGATAAGTACATGAAGATTCGCTATTCTGTCCTCTATTTCTGTACATGTTTGGAATTTTCTATTAAAAGAGAAAGCAGAGGTGCACTTTGCACATTGTCTTTCAGTTATTGAAGCTGATCAGTGAAGAGAGGAAGGAAAATGAGGGCAGACTGTGAGCCTGCAAAATCCTGGAAGACAACCACCAGGGTGCCAAGGAAGACAAGGTGAAACAGACACAAGCATTTAGGGCTGCTCCACAGCTCTCAGGACAGGCACATGGGGAAGGAGTTCTGTGGACAACACCCAAGAATCACCACCATGTCACAGAGATCTTGGAGCCCCAGAGTATGAGTCAGGAGTAAGGCCAGCTGCAAGGAGAACACAGAAATGAGTGTGTTTGTCTCGGGGCCCAGAGGTGAGGCCAGGTGAAAATCCTGGGATTGGAGATAAAGGAAACCCAGCCATATTCAATTCAGGAATCAGTGGTTTATTGCACACAATTAGCCCACAACATAGGTCAGTCAAAGGAGGGATAAGGGAGTAACAAGCCACTCCAAGGAGAAGTCGGGAGGAGGCATCTCAGCACAAGCAGGTGTCTTTGGTCCAGCAATGGATCTTGGGACAAATGTGAGCAGGAAGTCGCCCTGGGCTCCCATAGGTAAGCCTCCAGCAGCATACAATGGAACAGGCTCTCAGCCAGGCAGGGTGGCGTCCTCCAGAGAACAGGCTTCAACTCAGTCTGCTCAGTGTTCTCTTGGAGTAAAGGTTACCCCAGGAAAGGGGGTCCCGACTCTATCAGTTCCTCGTTCTGTTCCAGAGATGTACATAGGTGATCAAACTACTTATCTAAAGTAATATTCTTAGTTTATCCCTCTAAGACTAAACAACCAGCATGGAAGTTCACATTGGCCACTGCGACTCCATTTTGAACTACTTAACATGTCTTAACTTAAATCCTATACATATCACACAGGATGAGTAGGAATCATAATACAAAAGAAATCACATCAACAATTCTGCAGCCTGTGGAAGGAAAACCACATTCACAGAAAGACAGACAAAATGAAAAGGCACAGGACTTTGTACCAGATGAAGGAACAAGATCAAACCCCAGAAAAACAACTAAATGAAGTGGAGATAGGCAACCTTCCAGAAAAAGAATTCAGAATACTGACAGTGAAGATGACCCAGGACCTTGGAAAAAGAATGGAGGCAAAGATCGAGAAGATGCTAGAAATGTGTTACAAAGACCTAGAAGAATTAAAGAACAAACACCTAGAAGAATTAAAGAACAAACAAACAGAGATGAACAATACAATAACTGAAATGAAAAATACACTAGAAGGAATCAATAGCAGAATAACTGAGGCAGAAGAACGGATAAGTGACCTGGAAGACACAATGGTGGAATTCACTGCCATGGAACAGAATAAAGAAAAAAGAATGAAATGAAATGAAGACAGCCTAAGAGACCTCTGGGACAACATTAAACGCAACAACATTTGCATTATATGGGTCCGAGAAGGAGAAGAGAGAGAGAGAGAGAAAGGACCTGAGAAAATATTTGAAGAGATTATAGTAGAAAATTTCCCTAACATGGGAAAGGAAATAGCCACCCAAGTCCAGGAAGTACAGAGAGTCCCAGACAAGATAAATGCAAGGAGAAACAGGCCGAGACACATAGTAATCAAATTGACAAAAATTAAAGACAAAGAAAAATTATTGAAAGCAACAAGGGAAAAATGACAAATAACATACAAGGGAACTCCCATAAGTTTAACAGCTGATTTTTCAGCAGAAACTCTACAAGCCAGAAGGGAGTGGCATGATATATTTAATGTGATGAAAGGGAAGAACCTACAACCAAGATTACTCTAGCCAGCAAGGATCTCATTTAGATTCGATGGAGAAATCAAAAGCTTTACAGACAAGCAAAAGCTAAGAGAATTCAGCACCACCAAACCAGCTTAACAACAAATGCTAAAGGAACTTCTCTAAGTGGGAAACACAAGACAAGAGAAGGACATACAAAAACAAACCCATAACAATTAAGAAAATGGTCATAGGAACATACATGTCGATAAATACCTGAAACATGAATGGATTAAATGCTCCAACCAAAAGACACAGGCTCACTGAATGGATACAAAAACAAGACCCATCTATATGCTGTCTACAAGAGACCCACTTCTGACCTAGGGACACATACAGACTGAAAGTGAGGGGATGGAAAAAGATATTCCATGCAAATGGAAATCAAAAGAAAGCTGGAGTAGCTATACTCATATCAGATAAAATAGACTTTAAAATAAAGAATGTTACAAGAGACAAGGAAGGACACTACATAATGATCAAGGGATCAATCCAAGAAGAAGATATAACAATTATAAATATATATGCACCCAACATAGGAGCACCTCAATATATAAGGCAACTGCTAACAGCTATAAAGGAGGAAATCGACAGTAACACAATAATAGTGGGAGACTTTAACACCTCACGTACACTAATGGACAGATCATCCAGACAGAAAATTAATAAGGAAACGTAAGCTTTAAATGACACAATAGACCAGATAGACTTAATTGGTATTTGTAGGACATTCCATCCAGAAACAGCAGATTACACTTTCTTCTCAAGTGCACAAGGAACATTCTCCAGTATAGACCACACCTTGGGTCACAAATCAAGCCTTGGTAAATTTAAGAAAATTGAAATCATATCAAGCATCTTTTCCGACCACAACGCTGTGAGATTAGAAATCAATTACAGGGAGAAAAACGTAGAAAACACAAACACATGGAGGCTAAACAAGACGTTACTAGTAACCAAGATCACTGAAGAAACCACAAAATACCTAGAATACAAATTACAATGAAAAAAAGATGATTCAAAACCGATGGGATGCAGCAAAAGCAGCTCTAAGAGGGAAGTTTATAGCAATACAAGCCTACCTCAAGAAACAAGAAAAATCTCAAATAAAATCTAACCTTACACCTAAAGGAACTAGAGAAAGAAGAACAAACAAAACCCAAAGTTAGCAGAAGGAAGGAAATCATAAAGATCAGAGTGGAAATAAATGAAATACAAACAAAGAAAACAATAGCAAAGATCAATAAAACTAAAAGCTGGTTCTTTGAGAAGATAAACAAAATTGATAAACCTTTAGCCAGACTCATCAAGAAAAAGAGGGAGAGGACTCAAATCAATAAAATTAGAAATGAAAAAGGAGAAGTTACAATGGACAACGCAGAAATACAAAGCATCCTAAGAGACTACTACAAGCAACACTATGCCAATAAAATGGGCAACCTGGAAGAAAGGAACAAATTCTTAGAAAGGTAAAACTTTCCAACACTGAACCAGGAAGAAATAGAAAATATGAACAGACCAATCACAAGTAATGAATTGAAACTGTGATTAAAAATCTTCCAACAAACAAAAGTACAGGACCAGACGCCTTCACAGGGGAATTCTATCAAACATTTAGAGAAGAGCTAACACCCATCCTTCTCAAACTCTTCCAAAAAATTGCAGAGGAAGGAACACTCCCAAACTCATTCTATGAGGCCACCATCACCCTGATACCAAAACCAGACAAAGATACTTCAAAAAAAGAAAATTACAGACCAATATCACTGATGAATATAGATGCAAAAATCCTCAACAAAATACTAGCAAACAGAATCCAACAACACATGAAAAGGATCATACACCACGATCAAGTGGGATTTATCCCAGGGATGCAAGGATTCTTCAATATACGCAAATCAATCAATGTGATACACCATATTAACAAATTGAAGAATAAAAACCATATGATCATCTCAATAGATGCAGAAAAAGCTTTTGACAAAATTCAACACCCATTTATGATAAAAACTCTCCAGAAAGTGGGCATAGAGGGAACCTACCTCAACATAATAAAGGCCATATATGACAAAGCCAGAGCAAACATCATTTGCAATGGTGAAAAACAGAAAGCATTTCCTCTAAGATCAGGAACAAGACAAGGTTGCCCACTCTCACCACTATTATTCAACATAGTTTTGGAAGTCCTAGCCACAGCAATCAGAGAAGAAAAAGAAATAAAAGGAATACAAATTGGAAAAGAAGAAGTAAAACTGTCACTGTTTGCAGATGACTTGATACTATACATAGAGAATCCTAAATATGCCACCAGAAAACTCCTAGAGCTAATCAATGAATTTGGTAAAGTTACTGGATACAAAATTAATGCACAGAAATCTCTTGCATTCCTATACACTAACAACAAAAGATCAGAAAGAGAAATTAAGGAAACAATCCTATTCACCATTACAACAGAAAGAATAAAATACCTAGGAATAAACCTACCTAAGGAGGTAAGAGACCCATACTCAGAAAACTATGACACTGATGAAAGAAATCAAAGATGACACAAACAGATGGAGAGATATACCATGTTCTTAGATTTGAAGAATCAATATTGTGAAGATGACTATACTACCCAAAGCAATCTACAGATTCAATACAATCCCTATCAAATTACCAGTGGCATTTTTTACAGGACTAGAACAAAACAATCTTAAAATTTGTATGGAGACACAAAAGACCCCGAATAGCCAAAGCAGTCTTGAGGGAAAAAACAGAGTTGGAGGAATCAGACTCCCTGACTTCAGACTATACTACAAAGCTACAGAAATCAAGACAATATGGTACTGGCACAAAAACAGAAATATAGATCAATGGAACAATATAGAAAGCCCAGAGATAAACCCACACACCTATGGTCAACTAATCTATCACAAAGGAGGCAAGGATACACAATGGAGAAAAGACAGTCTCTTCAATAAGTAGTGCTGGGAAAACTGGACAGCTACATGTAAAAGAATGAAATTAGAACACTCCCTAACACCATACACAAAAATAAACTCAATATGGATTAGAGACCTAAATGTAAGACCCGACACTATAAAGCTCTTAGAGGAAAACATAGAAAGAACACCCTTTGATATAAATCACAGCAAGATCTTTTTTGATCCACCTCCTAGAGTAATGGAAATAAAAACAAAAATAAACAAATGGGACCTAATGAAACTTAAAAGCTTTTTCAAAGCAAAGGAAACTACAAACAAGATGAAAGGAGAACCCTCAGAATGGGAGAAAATATTTGTAAACAAATCAACGGACAAAGGATTAATCTCCAAAATGTATAAACAGCTCATGCAGGTCAATATCAAAAAAACAAACAACCCAATCAAAAAACGGGCAGAAGACCTAAATAGACATTTCTCCAAAGAAGACATACAGATGGCCAAGAAGCACATGAAAAGCTGCTCAACATCACTAATTATTAGAGAAATGCAAGTCAAAACTACAATGAGGTATCACCTCACACCACTTAGAATGGGCATCATCAGAAAATCTACAAACAACAAATGCTGGAGAGGGCATGGAGAAAAGGCAATGTAAATTGATACAGCCACTATGGAGAACAGTATGGAGGATCCTTAAAGAACTAAAAATAGAATTACCATATGACCCAGCAATCCCACTACTGGGCATATACCCTGAGAAAACCATAATTCAAAAAGACACATGCACCCCAATGTTCATTGCAGCACTATTTACAAGAGCCAGGTCATGGAAGCAACCTAAATGCCCATCGACAGACGAATGGATAAAGAAGTTGTGGTACATATATACAATGGAATATTACTCAGCCATAAAAAGGAACAAAATTGGGTCATTTGTAGAGACGTGGATGGATCTAGAGACTGTCATACAGAGTGAAGTAAGTCAGAAAGAGAAAAACAAATATCGTATATTAACACATATATGTGGAACCTAGAAAAATGGTACAGATGAACCTGTTTGCAGGGCAGAAATAGAGACACAGATGTAGAGAACAAACGTATGGACACCGGGGGGGGGGGGGGGAATGGCGGTGGCAGGTGTGTGTGGTGGTGGTGGGATGAATTGGGAGATTGGGATTGACATATATACACTAATATGTATAAAATAGATAACTAATAAGAACCTGCTGTATAAAAAATAAATAAAATAAAATACAAAAAAAAGAAAGAAATCACATCATAACACAGGCTTAAAATGAAAAGCTATTTATTTCTGTATCACATTGGTTAAGTCAGAGGTGAATTTCCAAGGCAAGCAGAGAGGCTCTGCAGCCTTCAGGGGTCCCTGTACACTTCATGTGCACAGGCTTCTCGCAGGCCCTGAGGCAGCCCCTTACCCTTATGGTCCAAGAGAGTAGAGCAGCAGGATGAAGGAAGAGACCAAAAAGCGGGCAAAGAGGGAGAGCCACCTGTTTCTTAAGAAAGGTTCTTAGAAGCTTGCCACGAGGAAGTCTAAGACCAGGCTGCATGTGGCACCCATACATATCAATACAATTTAGAGTCTGGGCAGAATCTGCCACCTATGAAAAACAAAGAACAGCACTCACCAAACACTAAGCGAACATGTACGGACTGTCCAGAGACAGTAACCTCTTAAGAAGCAGAAAATCTCACCACTTTTTCCTGATTGCTTTCTATGGAAAAAAGGTGGCCCAGAAAGGCTTGAACAAGAACCATTTTCTTACACAAAGTCCTAAAACCAAATATTAAGAAGAATACAGGCTTGGGTCATTATGGTGAACAGTCATTTTTATACACACTTTGGGGTATTATCAGGGTATCAGAATTGATGAAAATCTTGTGATCAATATGCAGAGGGGCTGGTGGTGGGCTAGAATGTCCGTAATGTTATCTGAGTTTTCTAAACACACTGATCTAATCCCAGCTAACCTCCCTCATTCTCCCTCCTTCCTCTTCAACTGTTCCAGGGTTTTTCTAATTTGTTTTGGTTTTTAATGCAAGAATTAAAGTTAAATTAAAATTAAAATGGAATTAAATTTTAAATTAATTAATGGACTTAATTCAAGAATGAAAATTAAAGTGCACTCTGTCCTCTAGTCCACTGGTTTCTAAGTGTGGTCCCCTCCAGCATCACTTGGGAACTGATTACAAATGCAAATTTTGGGGCCCCACCCCAGACCTACTGAATTCACCCAAGAGATTCTGAGGCACAATAAACTTTTGGAACCAGTTCTTTAGTCCAGTGATTTTAAACCCTGGCTGCACACTGAAATCACCTAGAAAACTTGGAGAAGTACCACTGTCTGGTTCCCATCCCCGAGGTTCCAATTTGATTGGTTTAGGACGTGGTTTGGGGTCTGGGAACTTTTGAAATTCCTCACATGACTGTAAGGAGAAACCAGGGCTGAGAACCATTGCTCCGGCCGCTTATGTCATCTGAGCCTTTATGGCCAAATAAAGTCGTTCAAATCAACTATGTCTTGGAGTGGTGGGGGACTAGTCTTCCTCCCAAATAGAGATGTTGAGGGTAGTGTAAGTTTTTCTCCATCTCTGTGACTCAGGTGGGGAGGACTGAGTTCCTCCTTCACCATTAGCCTTGGTTGGAGCTCAGCCCGGCCCTCACCCTTCTTTCCCTGCATCTCCACAGCCTTTTCTTGTTCTCCTTCCCCACCTAGCCTGTAGTTTTAGTCAGTTATGCTAATTGAGGCAGGGTGGGATAGGTACTTAATCAGTTTAGTCCAAGAAGGCCACAGTGGAAAGAACATTATGTATAAAATGTATTGCTTGGAGGGATAGTGAGGGAGACGCAAAGGTAGATGAGAAAAAAAGAGTAAGGGGTATGATTCCGGCCAAGTTTGGGTGGGGAGGTATTTTATTAAGGATTCCCAGATGGGGGTAGTAGGGGCTGAGGGCTGGAAAGCTGAAATTTGAGAAGGACTGTAGGAGGGGAGGTGGGAGGTGCAATAATAATTGATTGATATTATCCTAATATACCAATTAGATTCAGAATTGTAATTATCCTCATACTACTATTGCTTTTTGAGGCAACCAGAGTTCTGTTCCCCAAATTGACCCCACCTCTACCCCCAGAGCCAATTAAAACCTTTCTGTATACATCAGTCCACACCACAATTTGCAACAGTGGGAGGGGTTAGCTGGGGGATGGGAAGAAGGAGGGAAGGAACTTACACAGATGTGTGAGGGGGATGGGCACACCAAGATGCTTTCTTCTATCAATCCATAAGTAATACCAAACAACTGTTTCATTACTAAAATACTAGTCAAAATGCAATACCTCTTTCTGAATAAGTTTAAAGTATTTTAAAAACTGGGATTAAAAAGATGTTTCCAACATGATAAGGAGTATGTTAAATAAATAGCCAACTTCACACGTCACCAAAGATACTAGATGATGTCACTAATTGGCAACAAATAGCACAATCTACAAGCAAGGCCCAGAGCTAAACAATCGAGGTGAATTATCAAATTTAATCCATATAACAATCCTAAAGGCTGGGTTTCTTATTAATCCCTCTTTACTAAGTAGGAAACTGAGGCATAGAGAAGTTGGATAACTTGTCCAAAATCACATAACTGAAAGTAACAAAAATAGTATTTGATCCCTGGGAAGCTGGCTCCGGCGGAAAGAAAGCTAGTGCTGCTGGAGAGGAGTGAGGGGAGAGTGTGGGGCAGGGCATCTTAGAGAATTTATTCCCCCTGACCTATTAATCCTTGCAGGGTTTAAGACAGGAATGACCTGATGGATAGTTTAAAAGAATCATTTTGGTGCCCGGGTGGAAGTGAACTATGGAAAGGCGGGGGTGGAGCAAGGAGGTTAGGAAGCTGTCACAACCGTCCAGATGGGATACGTGTGAGGTTTAGATTAGGGTTGTAGCAATAGACATGCTAAAGAGTTGGAAATGTGAAATATTTTGCTAAGGAAAAATACCGATTGGCAACAGGATGAGAATGTGACCCAGCCCCCATCATTTCCCCTGGGCCACAGTGATTCAGATAGGAAAAAAAGAAACAGGCCAATCATTGGCCCCTGGCATTTTCCCTTAATGTTTGATGAAGAAAAAAATCACTCAGGTCCTTTAGCTGGGATGAAGGAAAGCTTAGAACTTAAATCCCCCTGAAGAAGAGACAGAAAGTCACTTAAAGCAAATGGTCCTTGAGAGAACCTGAAATATGCAGATTATAACACATACTGTTACCTCTAGTCCTAGGAAACTGGGGCTGCCTTCTCTTTAGCACTCAAAGACATGAGAAGCCCAGGGACTTTCCCAGCTTTTCAAATTGCAGTTCTAACCTACTGGTGAGTTCTGAAATCAAATTAGTGTGTGAGACTAGCAGTTTTTCTAATAAAATATAATAAAAGAAAATTATAGTGTATCACTCGTCATAGGTATTGTCTCATAAAACTTTTGTTTCAACAATACAAACACCTGTTAAGGTGGATTGGGGTGGTCCCCACCTAGGCCCAGTGTCAGAGAAGGGCAAGGAGACCCCTGAAATAAAATCATATGGATCAAAAGGGAATAACAACAACAACAAAACACCACAACTGGGCTGTCCCTCATCTCCAATGGAGTTGGAAAGAAACAGGAGATGACAATTTTGTTAGGGACCTGTTGACCGAAACCGCTCGCACTGGCCAGGCACGATGAGTTGTCTCACCACAGGAGGTCCTGATAAAGAACATGGTGCTGCCACTGAAAACTAACCAGGAGAATTCGGGAGGGGCCAAAAGGAAAGAGGAGACGCCATCCCATAATATTGTCCTACCAACCTCCCAGAATCCTTTGCGCTAGACTCCAGCTTGGCTGAGAGATATTGGTGCCACCAGGAAGGACCCTGAGTCAGACCAAATATGGGCCAAGCAAGATGACTGGCCAGAGACAACCGGGAAACTAACCCTATTACCATAAAACCTGAGACTGTGAGCCACATGGCAGAGCAGTTCTCCTGGGTTCCCTTACCCTGCAGCTCTCCACCCAGCTACAGCCCCTTCCCAATACAGTAAGTCCCCTACATACGAATGAGTTCCGTTCTGAGAGCACGTTCTTAAGTTCATTTTGTTCGTTAAGTCCAACAAAGTTAGCCTAGGTACCCAACTAACACAATCGGCTATATAGTAATGTACTGTAATAGGTTTATAATACTTTTCACACAAATAATACATAAAAAACAGACACACAAAATAAAGAAAACATTTTTAATCCTACAGTACAGTACCTTGAAAAGTACAGTAGTACAGTACAACAGCTGGCATAGAGGAGCCGGCATCGAGTGAACAGGCAAGAAGAGTTACTGACTGGAGGAGGGAGAGGAGGTGGGAGATGGTAGAGCTGAAGGATCGTCAGCAATAGAAGATGGAGGGCAAGCTGCAATTTCACTCACGCCTGACGTTGATGGCACAGGTTCTGGTTCCTTGCTGGATTCAATTCTATCTACCCTCTTGAAAAAACGATCCAGTGATGTCTGGATAGTAGCTCTTTTTCTTCTCATCATATATGACACGGTAGTGCTGGATTACATTCTGATCGGCTGCTGCAAGCTTCATGTACCGTTCTACGTTCGGGTCCTATGACTCAAAAACTAACAGTGCCTCCTCAACTAAAGAAAATCCCCTTGCCATTTCCTGCGTTGTGAATCTCTTTGGTTCTTCAGTTACTTCTTCTTCCTCTTGTCTCTCTTTGTCTCTTCTCTGGGCCTTTAGTTCCATCAGGACTTGATTAGTAAGCTCCTCGTGTTGCACAGCAAGTTCCATCGTTATCACTTGGCGCTTCTTAGCAGTACCAACTACATCACCGCTGCTTTTACGCTTGCTTCTGGACAACTTGGGCTTGAAATAAAGATACTGTACTGCTGTACTCTATACGGTACTGTACAGTAAAGTACACAAAAGCACAACCACTTGTAGAGGATGCATGTACGTGACAATGTATGCCAGACATGTGAACTAACTTACGTGATTGGACATGCGAACGCACATTCGCATCTTTGAAAGTTTACAACTTGAAGGTTCTTATGTAGGGGACTTACTGTAAAGTCTTTTGCTTTATCAGTACATGTGTCTCCTCAGGCAATTCATTTCTGAGTGTTAGACAAGAGCCCACTCTTGGGCCCTGGAAGGGGTCCCTCTTCCTGCAACAATTCTGGGTCTCTTTGGAAAGGAAGTCAAAGTCAGAGTCCAGAACATGTCCCAACCCAGCATTCCTAGGACAGATGCCACCTTGGAAGTGGCTGACCCAGTAAAATTTTAAAAATACAACCCAAAAGCCCCTGAATGGTTTGAAAAGGAGCCATCATGAGCATTTAAGACTGGGGTGTGGGAAACTGCAGTCTAGGACAGTGTGGGTGTGATGGGGGGTGGGGCACAAACTACAGATAGGTTGTGAGAGGATCCAGTGTTCCAAACAGTCATTTCCCTCCTTATATAATTGATTCCAGAAGGTCCAGAATCTTCGAGAAACTGTTACTGGACCAAACTTGGGTCTGCTCACCCGTGTGTAGTAAAGCCAATCTACTGACAACGAGTTGTGGTAGAGGAAAGTGCAATGTTAACTGCAGGGCACCAAGCAAGGAGTCCAGGACAGATACTCTCTGACTGACCCTATCGGCACCTTTTTGGCCATCATATATACAATACCACTTTGACAACCACCCAATATGCCAATTATTGAACATTCTCATTAGGACAAACATGAATCACCACTAACTATATCTACCTCAGTGAAAGGTTCTTTGTCTTTCAAGAAAGTAAAAATGAAAAACAGTTCTTTCCCAGTACATTTGTCTCTCTCCTTTAAATTTCATGTCAAAATATCTCACTCTGGCATCTCATTCTTCTTTTTCCCCAGACAGTTATCATTATCAGGAATTATACTATAGAAAAGGCATGAAATAATGAAAAAGGCATTGTTCCTATCCACAAAATGTAATAATTTAATTTATAATCTAAAACTCCCCATTGTATATACTACAGAATAAATGCACAGTGTAGTCTCTGATCATCACAGCTGTTTGGCTGAGAGATATAATTATTCCCAATTAAAGAAAGACCAAAAAACTGAGGCTTTAAAGTGCTTAATAACACCCCCTACACCCCATAGTTATTCAGTTGCAATGTCTACAAAATACACCCTCAAATCAATAAAAATTGCTTAGCTACAAAGTCTACAAAATTGTCTCTTCTTGGGTCATTCTGACGTTTCTCACATCAAAGATCTCATTCACCTCACAGGACATTTCTAGGAAGGGATGAGTTCCTGATGGACAGATGGTTAGGGGGGCACCATTATCACCTTCTCCGGGGAACTCAGGACTAAAGAACGGACACAAAGGCTCCAAACAGGAGAAATTACTGTGTATGTAGATGAGGGCATCATTGCTAACATCAAAAAACTTGATTTCTTCCAACTCAATATCTAGAAAAATTCCTACTTGGCTAAGGCCAGGGCTTGCAGGAATTCTGGTTTCTGGGATGGAGCAGGTATAGATTATTCCCGCCTTCATGCTGATGATCCAGAAGCCATGTTCAGAGGAAAAACCACTCTTCCTCTTCCTGTCAACCGATTTTTTGCAGACCCCCAGAGCCCACTCATTCCCCTCTCCCACTTCTACCACCCAGTAATGACAGCCAGAGGAGAAGCATGGAGTGCCCAGGATACAAGCCCAGTATGCAAATCTCTGGGGATCTTCCGTCAGGTTCTGGCAGATCTTCCCACACTGGACACTCCTTAGGTCATCAGAGAGGACAAGAAAGGGGTTGGTGGTGGCTGCATCCAGAGTTATGTCCTCCCAGAACTTCAGGTACTCTTCATTCACATGCAGACCCTGCTCCAGGTGGGAACTGTGCTGTGCGATGAGAAGAATCAGTTCTCCAACTTGCCATTCCTCCAAAGGAGGATTCTCATTGACGCCTCGACATACAGGACAGATCAATTTCAGATCCTTCTGTTCTTCCATCCAAGTTTGCATGCAATGAAAGCAGAAAGTGTGGGCACAGGAGAGAGCAATGGGGTTGAGGAAAACCTCCTGACAGACTGGACAGGCTGCCTCCTCTTGCAGACGGTTGGCCATGGTCCCTGAAGTTCACTCTTCAGCAGAACTGAGCTGAAGTGGCCCTTTATTAGCCTCTGGGAGTGATCGGGAGCCTTCAGTACCTGATCTGCTCTTCAATAGTCAGGATGTACCTAAATCCAATACAAAAATTAAATAATGTAAATCTTTCTGTAGTTTAGACATGAAAGTGACACTAAGTCAACAGAGAATCATAGCAAAGGCACTGTCTGTGAGGAAAACTATCCAAAATTTAAGTGATCACAAGAAAGAGAAATAGGACAGTTGGACATTGTCTTTTCATGGGGAACAGCTTACCTTGCCTGGAGACTTCCAGGTGAAGTCTTGTCTGCTCTGACCACAGCTTCTCCCCGTAGGAGCTGAGCCCAACTGGGTCTTTTTTTTTTTCCCAACTGGGTCTTTAACAGGAACGAGGAGCACAGTCTTTACCCCCTAAACAGCATTACTTTGTAAGTAACTTGCAGTTGAAGGAAAAGAATTTCCACACCTAAATACAATCATTACAAAAAAGAAAAGGCCACCTACTGAATGGGAGAAGGCATTTTATATATCTGATAAGGGGTTAACATCCAAAGAACTCATACAACTCAACATCAAAACAAACAAACAAACAAAAAACCCAGTTTAAAAAATGGGCAGAGGATCTGAATAGACATTTTTCCAAAGAAGACATAAAAATGACCAACAGGCACATGAAAATATGCTCAACATTGCTAATCATCAGGGAAACGCAAATCAAAACCACAATATCACCTCACACCTGTTCAAATGGCAATCATCAAAAAATCTACAAACATGGTACAGCCACTATGGAGAACACTATGTAGGTTCCTTAAAAAACTAAAAATAGAGCTACCATATGATCCAGCAATCCCACTCCTGGGCATATATTCAGAGAAAAACATGGTTCAAAAGGATACATGTACCCCAATGTTCATTGCAGCACTGTTTACAGTAGCCAAGGCATGAAAGCAACCTAAATGTCCATCAACAGATGAACGGATAAAGAAGATGTGGTACATAAACACAATGGAATATTTACTCAGCCATTAAAAAGAATGAAATAATGCCATTTGCAGCAACGTGGATGGACCTGGAGATTATCATACTAAGTGAAGTAAGACAGACAGAGAAAGACAGACATCATATGATATCGTTTATATGTGGAATCTAAAAAAAAAAAATGATACAAATGAACTTACTTACAAAACAGAAGCAGACTCAGACTTAGAGAATGAACTTATGGTTACCAAAGGGGAACAGATTGGAGGTAGAGATAGATTGAGAGTTTGGTATTGACATGTACACACTGCTGTATTTAAAATAGATAACCAACAAGGACCTACAGTAATAAATAAATAATCTACAAACAACAAATGTTGGTGAGGATGTGGAGAAAAGGGAACACTTGTGCACCGTTGGTGGGAGTGTAAATTGGTGCAGCCATTATGGAAAACAGTATGGAGGTTCCTCAAACAATTAAAAATAAAACTACCATATGATCCAGCAATTCCACTCCTGGGTATTCAAAAGATAATTACAGCCAATGAGAGAGAAATGGGATAGTGGAAACAACCCAGACAGAAATTATTGTTTACATTGATTTGGGGACTTTCAGCTGATGCCCTGAAGCTCTGAAGTCTGCACTTTTACCTCTCCAGGCTTCTTGGTGAAGTGAGTGGGAGCTCAGACAATCTGGCTTTTTATAGTGCCTGGGGCACAGTCCCCGCCCACAATCAGGATCAAAGTCTAGGCCTCAAATCTTATCAAGTGAACTTACTCTTCCGGGGCAAGATGATGGCATGAAATCACATGCCAAATTTCACAGTACTACTGTTATCCTCTTTGAGTTCAACTAGCGAAACTACTGCCATCTGAATGAGATTATCTAATTTCAGAGCTCAGCTTTAAATAACAAAATGTTTTAGAGATCAAACACAGAAACGCACTACTGAAATCTAATCAAGTCTTGCCTAATGTAATCACATCTCTAGTACAGCTGTTAGTGAACAGGATCTAGAAGAGTTTTCATATCATTTGATTCAGCAATTCCTCTCTTGGAGGGTAGTTACTGAACAGGATAAGAAAGAGAGCAGCCAGTTAAGCCTGTTGCCCTGCCATATTAATAAAACCTCCCTTTAATTTAAGAGAGTTCTAGTTTAAACAATAAATTATATAGTGTCTGTATTGGAAGTAGAAAGAGCAATGAAAATCATAATGAAGGAGAGCTAAGACACAATCATCAAAAAAGATGAAAACTCTAATTTGAAAAAATACATGCATCCCAATGTTCATGGCAGCACTATCTACAATAGCCAAGACATGGAAGCAACCGAAGTGCCCATCAATAGATGACTGGTTTAAGATGATGTGAGATATATATATATATATATATATACATACATATATATATATATATATATATATATGCTGGAATATTAGTCATAAAAAAGAATGAAATAATGCCATTTGCAACAACATGGATGGACCTAGAGGTTATCATACAAAGTGAAGTCAGACAGAGAAAGACAAATATCATATGAAATGGTTTATATGTAGATTCTAAAAAAAAAAAAAGATACAAATGAACTTATTTACAGAACAGAAATAGACCCACAGACATAGAAAACAAACATATGGTTACCAAAGAGGAAAGGGAGTAGGGGAGGGATAAATTAAGAGTATGGGATTAACAGATACAAACTACTATATGTAAAATAGATAACAGATAAGCAATAAAGATTTACTGTCTAGCACAGAGAACTCTATTCAATATCTTATGATAAGCTACCATGGAAAATAATCTGAAAAAAAAGTATATATATAACTGAATCCCTTTTTTGTACACCTGAAACACAATACTGTAAATCAACTACACTTCAATTCTTAAAAAATTAATTAAAAATAAATCATAAAGGGAGTTGGAAGGTCAGTGAATTCCTGTAGCTAAGGGCAATCTAAGAGTAAACCCTTCCCTGCAATACACGCATTCTGAATAACCTCCCATTTCCCAGAAGTCTCTTGTCCTTCTTGCAAGGGCAACTGCACATCTTTCATTGTATTTTTATCTGTTGGCTGATTCCATTTTCATAAGTTAAACATCTACAGCAGTGGGTCTCAAACTTTTTAAAATCTTAATCTCAAGACACTCTTAAACCTGAGAACCCCAAAAATCTTTGTGTTTATGTGAATTTTATTTCTCCATATACACACCATTAGAAATTAAAACTGAGGGAAATTTTTAAAGAATTTATTTAATTCATTTAAAATAAAACCATTATATGTTAACATAAACAGCACAGTTTTATGAAAAAATAACTTTATTTTCCTTCCAAAAAAATAATAATTAGTGAGAAGAATACCACTCTTTTGCATGTTTGCAAACCACTGTAATTCCTGCTTAACAGAAGACAGATGGATTCTCACATCTGCCTCTGCTGATCTGTTGCGATATGTTGTTTTGGTTGAACTATGTGAAGAAAATTTGGCTTCCCACAGATACTTAGTTGGAAAGTGAAGAACTTGTCCTAATTAGTATTAGATGTCCTAATAGGGTCTCTAATGGTCAGGACCCCTCTGACCATTATTGGAGGACCATTGCTCTACATCAAATTTCATAACTCCAAGAGACAGCCCCAAATCTTAGTTTCTTGGCAACCAAAGACCCTAACGACAAACCCAACCATCCTTTTGTATGGCTTCTGCCATCTCAGAACTAATTCATATGATGTAGCTAAATATGAATCATTTTCCTACCTTTGCCCAATTATGATGAGGTTCCTTTCTTTTTTTTTTTCTATTTAAATTATTTAACTGTGATGACGATGCCAAATCAGGTTGTTCTCTATAGCACTGTCTGATATCTAATAGGCCTTCAACAGATGCTTATCTATGACAAAAAGCATCATCTCTCATTGATGTACATTTTTCAGCCAGCTCTGATTGTGGCTTGATTATACACTGACTCGCTGCTGCCTCTGAGTCTTTGTCTGCTGGGAGAAATATTTCTTCCCCAGAAATACTTTAATTCCAGATTCTTCATTACTACCATAATGCTGAGTTCAGGAAGAAATGTCATTTTAAAAATTTTCAGGTACTGGAAATATTTGGAGCCACTTATCTGTAATGTCTTAATACGCTCATGACAACATATCAAAAATGTGCATGAAGATTTTTTTTAATTTTTAGAATAATTTTTAATTATCATTAGTGCTTCTACAAGTTAAGATTAAATCACAAAATGAGCTTGTTTCTGTAGCCTCCTGATTAAAAAAGAAATTGACCTTCACACATGCTAGTTAGATAAGATGCAGCCTCTGGCGAGGGAGGGGGACATAGTCAGCCCTGTCGGGAATCTAACATCCCTACAAGAAGATGAAGTGTTTGCTTAAACCACAGTTTATATTTTTCATAAGGCAGCAGCTGTAGTGGGGCAACTTTTCACAATTAGCTTCCATCCCCTGGCGTGGGACTTGACTCCTCTCTTCTCTGCAGCCCTGTTATACATTTAAGTGGACCCTTCTGTGTATCTGAAAGAAGAGGGAGGGCACCTCTCTGAATTATTAACGCCACCAAAGGCCACTAATGGTGCTCCGTGCTCTCCTCTTCAAAAGGAGCCATGCTTTGCAGACCCGGTGAGCTCCACGAAGAGAATATTTTAGGCATTTTAGAATATGTAGAATGTTGCACTTCTGCACTTATTGTAAAGGACAGACTCTACAAAAAACGTCAAGGATGATGAGACTCCATAGTTTTATACTTGATAATATGTAATCCGTACTCTAGTCCTATTCAGGACCCAAAAATATTGAGAAAAAAACTGAATAATGTTTATGTGTTTTATTCACAAAGTGTGTTCCTATCTGGATAAGAACTGGCCACAGAATTGCTTATCTACAGTAAATTATCTGTAAAAATAGCAAGTTCTAATCTGGGTCTCTATGTAAATTTCAATGACCCTAGGCCACCCACCCTCAAGTAAAGAAGTAATGCTTAGTCACCCCAAGTAGCCTCACCCTTCTGTCACCTTGTAGGTACCAGAGTCTGAGCAGAGGCCATAGGGGGTCAGTGTGAACTTGCGTGAGTGGTGAGTGTGCAGGAGCAATGACACACATGTGACCTTGCCTCTGGTGCTCTTTATCTTTGCGATTTCTAGAGCCAAGTATAAGTGTTTTCAGATTATCCATATGTTTTCTCCTCTGGTTTAGGGCTGTCGAAATATTTTTATGTAGGTGAGGAAGCCCGAGTCAAAATAAATTTCCTTTCCCCCTAATTATCTGACGTTCAATGTTCTGATATTATTGAACGCAGCCTGCAAATCTCTTCAAAAGACCTGAGCCGCCCCGCCTTGCCCCGCCCTCGGGAAATCCAGGTAGTCAAGGCAAGCCGCCAGCAGTCTCGACCCCGGGCAGGGCTCATCAGCCTCCCGGAGGTCAGAGACTGTAAATCAGGCTCAGGAATAAGGCGAAGATCCAGCCTGATAACTCCGTCCTCCCCCAAGGCATCCTCCTTGGTGGCTGCCCGCTGCTGTTCGGATACAGACCGAAATGCTGCCCCTCTCTCTAGCCTCATCTTCTGAAATCCACAGACCCTCCTTGCAGTCCTTTCCCCGTGCTCCCTGCTAATTCAGGACAGCTCAGTTCTCTCTGGCTGGAACCAGGTTCAGCCAGCCACCCGGCTAACACCTGGTCATGGTTCAGATACAGCTGGAGTGTCAGTTCTTCTGGGGAGTGTTCCCCAGACTAGGTCAGAAACCCAGTTTTTGTTTGTTTGTTTGTTTTTCTTGGCTGCAGGCGGGATCTTAGTTCCCCGACCAGGGATTGAACCATGCCCCCTGCAGTGGAGGCACAGAGTCTTAACCACTAGACCGCCAGGGAAGTCAGCCCAATTATATCCTCTCGTAGCACCCTGCATCCTTCCTCCAAGTAAGTTATCACTATGTTAGGTTTCATTTATGGATGTGATCTCTTTGATTCATCTGAGGTCCCTCACATTATTAAATAACACTTACTGAGCACTTTTACTGTGTTGCCAGGCATTTTTCTAAGTATGTCACGTTTTCTAGCATTGAATCCTTGCAGCTCAGAAGGTAGGTGCTGTTATCATTTTAACCTCTCAGATGATGAATTTAAAGTTCTACTGTCACCAAGCTGTGTGACTCTGGTGTGTTTACTAAACTTCTCTTGATCGCCTACCTCTAGTCGTCTTTCACAGGAGACAGAAATAAACGTCTACCCTGTTAAAATCGGTGTATTTTATGCATACAATCCAATCCAATTGAAGCTCAATTAAAATAGGTGCCAACCTAATTCTTTAGCTTCTGGAACTATATGGATCCATGCTATCTTGATAAGTCTCATCAGACTTCATCCGAGGATTGAAAACCCTGGATCCCAGCTATATTTTCTACCATATTTTGCATTTTACTGGTAGTTTATCACCTAACTGAAGAGACGAGTGTGACTCATTGGCTTATCTATACTTCTAAATGTGCTTGTCTGCCTGGACATTAGCTCTTCAGTTTTTTTACAGTTCTATTAGTGAGTTCTTTGGCTTGGTATCATTGCAAGACAAGAAAGGGCAATGACTAATTAGCAGAGTCAGCCCAGTTTTGTGTACGCAGTATAGGATGCCTTATGCAGTCCAACACTTCAATTACTATAAACACAACACGCTGTGCTGTCCGTTGTCATGAGGTAAGTCCAAATAAACTAACCAAAATAACTATCCTTCTTCAGAAGAGCCAGCTGCACCCTAAGCCTTGCACACAAACATCCAATGATTGCCTTCCATCTTTGAGATATGCACGCTGTTAAATACTGAGGCGATCCCAAAACAGGAATGACACTGCTGATGCCCTATATGTTACAGCACCACTAAGGGAGGTAAGACAAATATATGAGAAAGTAAATAATGAAGTGAAGTAGATAAGACGGTCTGTGGTATGTACCGGACTGCTGGTTACTCATACATCCTTAAACCACATCTACATATAGATAACAGAGGACAACATAGTTTGGTCTGTTTTTAGACATCTTCTTTTCAGAACCTTCATACCAATTAATGCTCATTTCTTAAAATAGCATCAAAGACTTTTGAAAGCAATGTCAACTAATCTATTCTACATGAAGGTTAGGGAGGTAATTGGTATAGCTTTATTTCCTAACCAAGCTCTCCTCCCACCCTAAAATAATTCCAATTATCTATGACTGTCCACAGGAAGTGTCCAACAAGTATCATAGATTGATAGTTTGTAATGAATTTCTTTATTGATTCATGTACTCCTACCACAAATAATGTACTACTATACCTCTGTCTCCCATGCCCCTACCATAGGTGCCAGGGAGACATCTAAGTGTCTCTATAGATTTGAGGTATCTACAGTCCTGGATCTCAAAGGAAGGATGTGGGCTGCAGACTTGGACATAGAAGGGGTTAGCATGGACATGTAAATGGTAACTGGAAGAGAGGGAGTGATTGGGATTGCCCACAAAAGCCATGCAGTATAGAAAGGAGGGCCTAGAGCAGAACCCTGAGAAACACCAGCAATTAAGGAAGGGGAAAAGCAACCCCCAAAAGAGATTATATTGAAGACACTGAGGAAACAGATCCCTGCAATTGACAACACAATTCTGGAATCCAAAGGCCTCCAGTCCAGTGGAAGCAACTCTGAGAAGGCCTAGCAGTTCAGCCTACCTGGGGCCAGAAGAGTGAGTCAGGCCATGAAAAGCCAACGCTAGCTGTTCCAGGGGATGGTGTAATTGGACACAGGTCTGAACTCTAAATGGACAAAGAGGTCTGGACTAAAGAATATTAGTCCAAGTGAAAAAGGCCAGGTGGCCACACATGCTGCAAAACGGAGGTCAGAGCAAAGCTCTCAATTCAAGGACACAAATCCAGATAGGAGGAAAGGGTGGGAAAGTGTGATTGTAGATACGTGTCTACTTAAGTTATTAAATCTCAGTGTAATAAAGTGCTGTACACAATTTATGCATAACATCTCTCCTTTCCTCTAAGAACTTCTATTCTGGGGAAATTCTTTAAAAAAAAAAAAAAAATCTGTTACTGGTGTTGACCAAGGTCTCCTCTGCTAGTGTTTAAGAATGAGCAGCATATTAGAAATGATTTATTTCCTTATTAATGAAGTAGTCACAGTTTTAAAATCTTCAACAAAACTATCCCAGATGTCTGTCTCTTCTGTAATAAAACATTTAAATTATCTTACATACATTTTAGGGCTATTGGGAAATAATCAGTAAGTTTTAGGGGAGATATTGTGCAAAAAAACGTAAAAATGCTTTAAAATAACCAAAGAACATTCACCTAATTAAACATGGCCTTGAGGGTATACACTGATGCTCAAATTAGTCCAGTTATGATGTTGAAAAGTCAAATCACAAAGTATATCCAGCTTGTGCTTATGAAATGTCCAGAGGACTTATCTGTAGGTTGCCCAGAGTGATCTTGTGTCAGGGATTAATAAAAAATGAAGCACAGGGAGGTCAGCACATCATATAACTGAAAGATTATTCCATGCACTGAAGAAGAGTTTTGAAGTTTGAGTTTTTTTCAGGCTTAAATTAAAGAAGATTAAGATTCTTTGGTGTCAGTATAGTTCAAGTAACTTCAGTTTACTGATTCGGCAAAACCAAGTTTCTGTAGGGAAATCATTTCCTAGGAGGATAACCTCTTCCTCTGACTGGGCTGCAAAAAACAACACTCCTGTCCAGAGATTCCATTTCTTCCCAGGCAGTTGCCCCTGCAAGGCTGAGAGGCAGGAATCTTCATCGCACACTGCCATCTACCGTGTCCCTGGGGGAACTGGAGCCCCAGACTGCAACATTTTTGATTCTAACCCTGAAGGCAAGCAGGAAACCAATCGATGAGCATCACTTTCCTTTCACTTGTGGGAGGTTTTATGACTATAAGAAAAAGATATAAATGAGAGATGTGCACTTATGCAGTTAGATTCATTGAAATCCATAGGGCGATGATTTTAGGAACAATGAGGTAAAATTAGACAAGAAATTGTCTCACTGAGGGGAAATCAGTTTATAAAATCTGTGATCACTTTTCTTGGCATCACAGAGAACAGGCAAAATGGCATTCTGTTTTGGCTTTTTTAAAAAATCAAATCCCGAAGCACACAACTCTAAGATGACTGAATTATGTACATGTAGAAAAAAAGAAAATCTTCATGTAGGTCTGTTTCATTTGCTCTTCCAGGATTATCAGAAATCAGTTGTTCAAAGCTCAACAGTCTATATTTGGTCCATCCTCTCTTATTTTTCATCTTGGTACCTAATTTCTGGTCCTTTCTCTGCAGTAGTGAGGAAAGAGACAATGCATAACACTGAACTGTCACACATAGGCTTGTTAGCTGAGATTGTCAGCATTTTTGGTGGGTCAGTGGGGAAAGAGATTTTGAAATTCAAATAGAATTTCATCATGGATTTAATTCACCAAATCACCAATGCTACTAATTCCTGAATGCTGGGTGAATTTCAATTTAATAGTTAATTATAATCTGTGCCTAGTACATGGTTGGCACACAACTAGTAGCTAATACCTGTGACCCCTGGTAAGACCAGATTTGCAAGGAGTTGGGTGGCTGCTGAGAAGTCCTGTGCATTAGAAGAGGGCTTGAAATGCCACGATTCCAAATACATTTTTTTTCCCCCTAACATGTTAGGCATGGTCTTGTAAAAACTACTCTGGGGAGAATAATAATGTAGGATGACTCCTTGAGTAGGTAAGTAAGAATTCAGTCCCTGGGAAATAAGCATCTGAAAAGAAATAGGAGTCACAGCAGCACAGTGTGGAGAAGAGCAAGGGAGAGGGGACTCTCGCCGTGTGATTTTGTTCAGTGATGGTTCTTACCCTCTTGTTCCTCAATCCAAAAGACTGAGAGGGCTCCAGCATGATTTTTGTTAAGTTAATTATATCAGAGGAATGGGTGGTTTTGTTTTACTTTGTTTTGATTTTTGGCAACCAGTTTTACTGAAAGAACTTTTGCAAGAAAGACTCACTTTTGAGCCTTTTGATATCTACAGATCTTCCAGAAACGGTCTAGAGTCGCTTTTCAAGGAAAGGTAACAGTGCAAAGACACAATCTATCTCTCAATTAAGGGAGAATTCAGCACAAATTCTGCGCTTCAGCTGTTCTAGCCATTCCTTGCTCCTCCAGGCTGATCTGACAGTTCAAAACAACCCAGCTCCTTAGAGTCAGACAAGGCTTCAAACCTCTAACTGTGAGCACCCACCCACCTCGGCTCTCACTGCTCAAGGGACTAAACAAAATCACCGATTTCTCTCTCTCCCAGAGTGAGAGGCGTTTGTAGAAGAGGGAAGTTTTTCATCCTTTCTCATGATCCAAATATAATTTCCAGGAAGGCCAAAGCCAAGCAAAATGCCATTTGGACCCCTAATTTTAAGCACCTGCCAGTATCATGTTCAAACAAGTTTGGCCAGAAACTTTCCAAGCCTCTGCTTTCCCCTCCTCTCTGCATGTGCTTGTCCAAGGTGCTCACCTCTCACAGCTAGACACACCTCGCACCACCTCGGCCATTACCCCAGGCTAAGCCACCCTTACCTCTGGCCCCAACTGCCAACAACAGCCTCCTAACTGGCGGCCCTGCATCACTCTGTCCTCCTTCCGGTCTTGCTGTTACTCACACCCACCGCTCCCTGCCTCTGGGTTAAAACTCTTCAGCGCATCCCCATTGTCCCTAAGATAAAGACCAAAATCCTCACCCAGGCCCACACAGCATGTATTGCCCAGTGTCTGGACACTGTCTACCTCTTTGGTCTCAATTCCCACCACTCTCCCCCTTTATTCTCTATACACGATCCTTCCGTCAGTTCTAAGATGTGCTAAGCCCCTCCCCGCAGTGCCGGAGCGTGTACTGATGAAATGCTCTTTGGGCCTGAAAGAGGTCCTTTCTCATTTAAACATTATTTCTCCTGCAAAGCTTTCCCTGGGCTCAGGCCCAAGTCTCATGCCTTTGATAAACTATCTTATTGAACCTCATTCATTTCCTTTGGAGCACTTATCCTAGTATATAATTATTATTAATATTGTATCTTTACTACTACCAAATAATCAAATTATTGAATGTGATTATTCATTTATAATCCAGCTCTCCTAGTAGACTATGAGTTCCATGATGACAAGAGCAGTTTCTGCTCACCTTTATATCCTGAGTGCCTTGCCAGTGTCAGCTTCATAGGTGTGTGATCTATGCAGACTCCTGAATTTCCTGTGAAATGGGAAGACCTCCAAAATATATGTCTCTTGTTAACTTATATCAGAGATTCTCGTAACATGATTAAAACATTTTACTAACAATTAGAGGAAAGCTAAAACTTCCAGTGTTCTTGAGACGGGTTAAAAAAAAAACCAAAAAACTTAAGCTCACTCAGGTATATAGATCTGATGTTGTGAATTTCATCAAGACAAGAATTGTTGAAGGAAGATGGAGAGAATGGTGGCCAAATCCTGTACTGCAGATCATGGAAAGGCTTGTTGACTGAAAAAAAAAAAAAAAAAGCACAACATAAAAGCTGAGAATTATGTTTTATTTGGTATTTTTTCTGAGGATTTAAGCCTGGAAGACAGCCTCTCAGATCACTCTGAGGGACTGCTCCAAAGAGGTAAGGGAGAAGCCAGGATATATAGGAGTTTTTGCAAAACAACAACAAAAAAACCAGGTAGTCGGAACATCAAAAAATTACTGTTAATTAAGGGAAACCAGACATCTCAAGTTAATGAATTTAGTGCTTTTCTATGTATGCAAAGATGCAAGAGTCTGGCTCAATGAAATCATTCCTTTGATATGCACCTTAACTATCTAGGACCAGTATCGTTTTTTTCTCCATCCTGAATCCTCTCAGGGTACAGCCGGGAGTGGCTGCAGTGGCTACTGGCTTAATGGCCGCAACATCTTTTGTTTACAGATGTGACAGGCGACATTCTTAGTCCACAGGCTAGAAGTCCTGAAGCCACACCTGGCTTTATGTGGAAGCTACACTACCGCCTGTCAAGCTTCTACCACTAAATTCCTTGAGAAAGTCAATGTCGAACATTCATATTATTGATTTCTTAAGTCCATGTGTATATTTTATTCATGGATTGAGATAGATCTGGGTTTGGTTTCCAGGAGCCCCTTCCTAGCTGTGTGACCCAGGGAAAGTTATTTAACCTCTCTGAGACCCAGTTTCCTCATCTGTAAATGAGGGGAAATAGAGCCTACCTTACAGTGCTGTGAGTCAGAGATAATGTACGGAGAGCGCCTATCGTTCTGGCATTTAGTTGCCACTCTAATCATCTAAATGGTTATACCAAGAAGAGGTGGAAGCTACCAGTGAAATTTATATATTTACTGCCATTTACTTAACATTTACTCAACTAAGAAAAAGTATATTTTCTTTATTTCCTTTACCATCCACTCACTGTATTGAGTACCATGATTTATGTCATTTAATAGTTTAACCTCTTGATATTTAATTTAAGCTGTCTCAGTATTATACAAATGATGTTACTATTAACCCAAATAGTGTGAAAGTGAGTTAGTCCTTCCTCCTCCTGTCCAGTAATCAGATAGACTCAAACCTCTTTATACTTTAAAAACTCTTCAAAGTTTTTTTATAGCACTGGAAATGGTGTGTCCATTGAACCTAGATTTTATTTCCACTTACTAATGAGTGCTGGGTTACAATCTCCTCATGAACTAGCAGAGATGATTTCTGTGGTCCCAGAAATGAATTACTGACCAAGGATAGGGCTTGTCCTAGGGGGAACTGGTAAGAAAATTATAAAACTGGGCCAGAAATTGAGCAAGTACTCAGTGGAAGTACAGAAGCTAGTTTCTAAGATCATGGTGGTAGAGACGAAGATTTCCTCTGGTATTCAATTTGTTACAAGGGAAGAGTAACAGTACAAGATACAAATGAGACAAGTGAACTCCTTTTCCTTGTCCTCATAGTGGTGATTTTATTCCTGAGTTCACAAAACAAAATCTGTAACAGACTGAAGGCAAAGGCCTCCAAACCCGGAAGCTTACATCAATCTGATCACAGAAAAACGTATGGACATCCAGGCTTTTGTGTGACCATTCAGCATCTATCCATACATCCATTCATTTTAGGCAACGATAATTTTCAAAGCTCTACCATATACCACAAACTTTGATAGGTACTAAAGGTATTGAATGAATGTCATGGAATTGGCTCAAGAAAATTATGCTCTGGGCTGGTAACCCAATTAACCACAACATAATGTGCAGCTGCCCTACTCTTGGAGTAGAGGGAAAAAAAACATTTGAATCATGAGGAAGAAGCCTCTAATTATGCTAGAAAAATGAATAAGGAACCCAGGACAATACTTTGTTTATAACTTGCATATGCAATATGCCATACTCTAGCTGATGTGAGAATAAGGTATACACATGTCTTCTATTCCTGCTGAATCTCATTCTCCCTAGAAACCAGGAGGGCACATCTTACTCCTCCATCTCTCCCCTACATTAAACAGCAGAGTGCCCAGCACAGCATTATTAAAGTTCCAATGGAAAGGAATTGAATTACAGAATGTTTTTTGAGAAAACAGTACAAGTGGCAAAGTACTGAGTAATGGACAGAGAGGTGAGTCTTTCAGAGGTATCAAAGAATTGGAGCGGAATTTTGAAGTTATCCATCTTGCCAATGAGCTGCTGAAAACCAATCTTTATGGACCCAGGTGCTAACTGTCAGATGCTCAAAAATGATGACCCAGCAAAATAGCAGAATGGTCAAATCTGTGACTGAGGAGTCTTTAAAAAAAATGTGAATTTATATCAAGCTACCCTTGATATTCTTAAAATAAGAAGCCCCGGGGTGGGTGACTCACAGACTGGTGAACACTTATACCACAGAAGTTCACCCACTGGAGTGAAGGTTCTGAGCCCCACGTCAGGCTTCCCAACCTGGGGGTCCGGCAACGGGAGGAGGAATTCATAGAGAATCAGACTTTGAAGCCTAGTTGGAATTGATTGCAGGACTTCGACAGAACTGGGGGAAACAGAGACCCCACTCTTGGAGGGCGCACATAAAATAGTGTGCGCATCGGGACCCAGGGGAAGAAGCAGTGACCCCGGGGGAGACTGAACCAGAGCTACCTGCTAGTGTTGGAAGGTCTCCTGCAGAGGTGGGGGGTGGCTCTGTTTCACCATGGGGACAAGGACACTGGCAACAGAAGTTCTGGGAAGTACTCCTTGGTGTGAGCCCTCCCAGAGTCTGTTATTAGCCCCACCAAAGAGCCCAGGTAGGCTCCAGTGTTGGGTTGCCTCAGGCAAAACAACCAACAGGGAGGGAACCCAGCCCCACCCATCAACAGTCAAGTGGATTAAAGTTTTATGGAGCTCTGACCGCCACAGCAACAGTCAGCTCTACCCACCACCAGAGCCTCCCATCAAGCCTCTTAGATAGCCTCAACCACCAGAGGGCAGACAGCAGAAGCAAGAAAAACTACAATCCTGCAGCCTGTGGAACAAAAACCACATTCACAGAAAGACAGACAAGATGAAAAGGCAGAGGGCTATGTACCAGAGGAAGGAACAAGATAAAACCCCAGAAAAACAACTAAATGAAGTGGAGATAGGAAACCTTCCAGAAAAAGAATTCAGAATAATGATAGTGAAGATGATCCAGGACCTCAGAATAAGAATGGAGGCAAAGATCGAGAAGATGCAAGAAATGTTTAACAAAGACCTAGAAGAATTGAAGAAAAAACAAACAGAGATGAACAATACAATAACTGAAATGAAAACTACACTAGAAGGAATCAATAGCAGAATAACTGAGGCAGAAGAACGGATAAGTGACTTGGAAGACAGAATGGTGGAATTCACTGCTGTGGAACAGACTAAAGGAAAAAGAATGAAAAGAAATGAAGACAGCCTAAGAGACGTCTGGGACAACATTAAACGCAACAACATTCGCATTATAGGGGTCCCAGAAGGAGAAGAGAGAGAGAAAGGACCCGAGAAAATATTTGAAGAGATTATAGTCGAAAACTTCCCTAACATGGGAAAGGAAATAGCCACCCAAGTCCAGAAAGCGCAGGGACTCCCATACAGGATAAACCCAAGGAGACACACGCCGAGACACATAGTAATCAAATTGGCAAAAATTAAAGACAAAGAAAAATTATTGAAAGCAGCAAGGGAAAAACGACAAATAACATACAAGGGAACTCCCATAAGGTTAACGGCTGATTTCTCAGCAGAAACTCTACAAGCCAGAAGGGAGTGGCATGATATACTTAAAGTGATGAAACGGAAGCAGCTACAACCAAGATTACTCTACCCGGCAAGGATCTCATTCAGATTTGATGGAGAAATCAAAAGCTTTACAGACAAGCAAAAGCTAAGAGAATTCAGCACCACCAAACCAGCTTTACAACAAATGCTAAAGGAACTTCTCTAAGTGGGAAACACAAGAGAAGAAAAGGACCTAGAAAAACAAACCCAAAACAATTAAGAAAATGGTCATAGGAACATACATATCGATAATTACCTTAAATGTGAATGGATTAAATGCTCCAACCAAAAGACACAGGCTTGCTGAATGGATACAAAAACAAGACCCATCTATATGCTGTCTACAAGAGACCCACTTCAGACCTAGGGACACGTACAGACTGAAAGTGAGGGGATGGAAAAAGATATTCCATGCAAATGGAAATCAAAAGAAAGCTGGAGTAGCTATACTCATATCAGATAAAATAGACTTTAAAATAAAGAATGTTCCAAGAGACAAGGAAGGACACTACATAATGATCAAGGGATCAATCCAAGAAGAAGATATAACAATTATAAATATATATGCACCAAACATAGGAGCACCTCAATACATAAGGCAACTGCTAACAGCTATAAAAGAGGAAATCGACAGGAACACAATCATAGTGGGGGACTTTAACACCTCACTTACACCAATGGACAGATCTTCCAAAATGAAAATAAATAAGGAAACAGAAGCTTTAAATGACACAATAGACGAGATAGATTTAATTGATATTTATAGGACATTACATCCAAAAACAGCAGATTACACTTTCTTCTCAAGTGCGCATGGAACGTTCTCCAGGATAGATCACATCTTGGGTCACAAATCAAGCCTCAGTAAATTTAAGAAAATTGAAATCATATCAAGCATCTTTTCTGACCACAACGCTATGAGATTAGAAATCAATTACAGGGAAAAAAACGTAAAAAAGACAAACACATGGAGGCTAAACAATACGTTACTAAATAACCAAGAGATCACTGAAGAAATCAAAGAGGAAATCAATAAATACCTAGAGACAAATGACAATGAAAACATGACGATCCAAAACCTATAGGATGCAGCAAAAGCAGTTCTAAAAGGGAAGTTTATAGCTATACAAGCCTACCTCAAGAAACAAGAAAAATCTCAAGTAAACAATCTAACCTTACACCTAAAGGAACTAGAGAAAGAAGAATAAACAAAACCCAAAGTTAGCAGAAGGAAGGAAATCATAAAGATCAGAGTGGAAATAAATGAAATAAAAACAAAGAAAACAATAGCAAAGATCAATAAAACTAAAAGCTGGTTCTTTGTGAAGATAAAGAAAATTGATAAGCCATTAGCCAGACTCATCAAGAATAAGAGGGAGGGGCTTCCCTGGTGGCGCAGTGGTTGAGAATCTGCCTGCCAATGCAGGGGACAGGGGTTCGAGCCCTGTTCTGGGAGGATCCCACATGCCGCGGAGCAACTGGGCCCGTGAGCCACAATTACTGAGCCTGCGCGTCTGGAGCCTGTGCCCCGCAACGGGAGGGGCCGCGATAGTGAGAGGCCCGCGCACCGCGATGAAGAGTGGCCCCCGCTTGCCACAACTAGAGAAAGCCCTCGCAGAGAAACGAAGACCCAACACAGCCATAAATAAAATAAATAAATTAATTTAAAAAAAAAAAAAAAAGAATAAGAGGGAGAGGACTCAAATCAATAAAATTAGAAATGAAAAAGGAGAAGTTACAACAGACACCGCAGAAATACAAAGCATCCTAAGAGACTGCTACAAGCAACTCTATGCCAATAAAATGGACAACCTCGAAGAAATGGACAAATTCTTACAAAGGTATAACCTTCCAAGACTGAACCAGGAAGAAACAGAAAACATGAACAGACCAATCACAAGTAATGAAATTGAAACTGTGATTAAAAATCTTCCAACAAACAAAAGTCCAGGACCAGATGGCTTCACAGGTGAATTCTATCAAACATTTAGAGAAGAGCTAACACTCATCCTTCTCAAACTCTTCCAAAAAATTGCAGAGGAAGGAACACTCCCAAACTCATTCTTCGAGGCCACCATCACCCTGATACCAAAACCAGACAAAGATACTACAAAAAAAGAAAATTACAGACCAATATCACTGATGAATATAGATGCAAAAATCCTCAACAAAATACTAGCAAATAGAATCCAACAACACATTAAAAGGATCATACACCATGATCAAGTGGGATTTATCCCAGGGATGCAAGGATTCTTCAATATACGCAAATCAATCAATGTGATACACCATATTAACAAATTGAAGAATAAAAACCATATGATCATCTCAATAGATGCAGAAAAAGCTTTTGACAAAATTCAACACCCATTTATGATAAAAACTCTCCAGAAAGTGGGCATAGAGGGAACCTACCTCAACATAATAAAGGCCATATACGACAAACCCACAGCAAACATCATTCACAATGGTGAAAAACTGAAAGCATTTCCTCTAAGATCAGGAAGGAGACAAGGATGCCCACTCTCACCACTATTATTCAACATAGTTTTGGAAGTCCTAGCCAAGGCAATTGGAGAAGAAAAAGAAATAAAAGGAATACAAATTGGAAAAGAAGAAGTAAAACTGTCACTGTTTGCGGATGACATGATATTATACATAGGGAATCCTAAAGATGCCAGCAGAAAAGTAGTAGAGCTAATCAATGAATCTGGTAAAGTTGCAGGATACAAAATTAATGCACAGAAATCTCTTGCATTCCTCTACACTAATGATGAAAAATCTGAAAGAGAAATTATGCAAACACTCCCATTTACCATTGCAACAAAAAGAATAAAATACCTTGGAATAAACCTACCTAGGGAGACAAAAGACCTGTATGCAGAAAACTATAAGACACTGATGAAAGAAATTAAAGATGATACCAACAAGTGGAGAGATATACCATGTTCTTGGATTGGAAGAATCAACATTGTGAAAATGACTATACTACCCAAAGCAATCTACAGATTCAATGCAATCCCTATCAAATTACCAATGGCATTTTTTATGGAACTAGAACAAATCATCTTAAAATTTGTATGGAGACACAAAAGACCCCGAATAGCCAAAGCAGTCTTGAGGGAAAAAAATGGAGCTGGAGGAATCAGACTCCCTGAATTCAGACTATACTACAAAGCTACAGTAATCAAGACAATATGGTACTGGCACAAAAACAGAAACATAGATCAATGGAACAAGATAGAAAGCCCAGAGATAAACCCACACACCTATGGTCAACTAATCTATGACAAAGGAGGCAAAGATATACAATGGAGAAAAGACAGTCTTTTCAATAAGTGGTGCTGGGAAAACTGGACAGCTACATGTAAAAGAATGAAATTAGAATACTCCCTAACACCATACACAAAAATAAACTCAAAATGGATTTGAGACCTAAATGTAAGACCGGACACTATAAAACTCTTAGAGGAAAACATAGGAAGAACACCCTTTGACATAAATCACAGCAAGATCTTTTTTGATCCACCTCCTAGAGTAATGGAAAAAAAAACAAAAATAAACAAATGGGACCTAATGAAACTTCAAAGCTTTTGCACAGCAAAGGAAACCATAAACAAGACAAAAAGACAACCCTCAGAATGGGAGAAAATATTTGCAAACGAATCAACGGACAAAGGATTAATCTCCAAAATATATAAACAGCTCATTCAGCTCAATATTAAAGAAACAAACAGCCCAATCCAAAGATGGGCAGAAGACCTAAATAGACATTTCTCCAAAGAAGACATACAGATGGCCAAGAAGCACATGAAAAGCTGCTCAACATCACCAATTATTAGAGGAATGCAAATCAAAACTACAATGAGGCATCACCTCACACCAGTTAGAATGGGCATCATCAGAAAATCTACAAACAACAAATGCTGGAGAGGGTGTGGAGAAAAGGGAACCCTCTTGCACTGTTGGTGGGAATGTAAATTGATACAGCCACTATGGAGAACAGTATGGAGGTTCCTTAAAAAACTAAAAATAGATTTACCATATGATCCAGCAATCCCACTACTGGGCATATACCCCGAGAAAACCATAATTCAAAAAGACACATGCACCCCAATGTTCACTGCAGCACTATTTACAGTAGCCAGGACATGGAAGCAACCTAAATGCCCATCGACAGACGAATGGATAAAGAATTGAGGTACATATATACAATGGAATATTACTCAGCCATAAAAAGGAACGAAATTGGGTCATTTGTTGAGACGTGGATGGATCTAGAGACTGTCATACACAGTGAAGTAAGTCAGAAAGAGAAAAACAAATATTGTATATTAACGCATGGTTGTGGAACCCAGAAAAATGGTACGGATGAGCCGGTTTGCAGGGCAGAAGTTGAGACACAGATGTAGAGAACAGACATATGGACACCAAGGGGGGAAAACTGCGGTGGGTTGGGGATGGTGGTGTGCTGAATTGGGCGACTGGGATTGACATGTATACACTGATGTGTATAAAATTGATGACTAATAAGAACCTGCAGTATAAAAAAACAAACAAACAAAACAACTAATACTAAATGTTCATTGGGTTATCTGTATGGAAATATGTTAATATAAATGTTTCAGACATTATGTGAAATTTCTAAAAATCTTATATGTTCTGGTATAATGTTATAAGTCATAATTCTAGTTATTACTTTAAAATATATATCTCAGAAATAACTAAATTTCCTTGTCAATTGCACTATTATGAACTTTCATCAAATCTTTAACCGTGGTCATTTTTAAGTCTTTTGTCATTTACAGACAGTTCTGGGTGTACTCTGATGCTTTTGCAAATATGTTCCTATAAAAGGGTTTCATCTTCAAGGAATTCATAGAAAAGACTCTGACAAGTACAGGTTTCTGGTAACTGTACTGCTGAATTGAATGAATAAGCATTTTCAGAACTCTAATGAAAAACTGATGAACTCATAAAAGTGCTAACAAAAGATCAAGATGAAAAAAAAAATAATTACATGGGACTGAGTGAACTGATGAGGATGATTATAATTTTTGTGACTTTCTGTTTGAATTAAAAAAAAAAAATCCCACAAGGACTCAGAGGCAAAGAATATACAAATCAATTTTCACTGCAAAGTAAAGGAGCTGTTACAGTGGAGGATTACTGGACTGAATGTCAATATTATGACATAGTATGAGTGTGTTTCATGTTTGGTAATTGCAATCATTGTTGCTTTTGTTGTGGTCAACCATTTACAATGCTTGGTGTCAGTCTATTTATCTCTCGTAAAAATAAAATACAGTGTGTGTGTGTGAAAAAAAAAAAAAAAAGATTGTTACTAGTCAGATAGATGCTTCTGCAGAGAATAGAGTGTGTTGATTCATCCAGTTCATTTAGCAATGAGTAGGTCTTGTCTATTGCATATTTGGTTTATGGAACAGTGTCTGTGCTAATTTCAAACTCTTGTTTTATGCATCACCCCACCTCTCCTTTCCCCTTAAAAAAAAAAAAAAGAAGCCCCAAAGACTTGCTTTAAAACCATGTTCAAAAACTGCCCCACGTGTACATGCCCAGTCCCTGGGCTATATGACCTATTAAAACACAGTGATTTTCCACCAGCTCACATAATCATGGAATTTTTCTTTCAAATTTATGAATCAAGCCCTTAGTGTAAGTAGACAGTGAGGGAATTTTTTTATGAATAGCCTCCCTATTATCATGGTTCATGACTTTTTACAATGCAATTATTGTGGCACATATCATAAAATAATTGAGATTCTAGAAATGGAAATGGGTGGTAATTGAAGGGACATAGTCAAGAAAATGCAAATGCCATTTTATTTGCAAATTAAATTTAAAATATAGTGAAGTGGGTGTAGAAATTGATTGAAAAATTAATTGAGAGAAACGAACTTGGAATACTTTGTAAGGGACATCTGTAAGAAATTCCTCGCTCTAACACACTTTTTCAGAGAGTAAAGCTTTTCCTGTAAGCTAAAACTTTAATTGAAGCCAGACTAAAGACAGATCATTAGAAGATGTTGGAGTAGCCGAATTTACACTCTGAGGCCAAATGGTGAACTTGTGGACTTGCTGGGCCTGAGCAACAAGCAATAGGGAATTTTTCCAACATGAACTCCAAATCAATATTAGGCTAGAGTTTTTTGGGTTTTTTTTTAACATTTGCCTTCTTTTCTTTCTCTCACTTTCTCCCTCTCTCTCAATCATCTCTGTCCTTGCTGGTTTAAAAAATAATAATAATAAGTTGGAGACATCAAGCCATTTTGCTCTAAATACTTTTTTAGCATGTGGCTCTTAAGAACAAAGGAATTCTCCTTCACAGTGACAATATCATTATCACAATCAAGAATCAAAGTGCAAGGGTCTACATTCTATATGCTTGTCATATCTCTAAAATCTCCTGATCCTAGAACAGCCCACCATCACCACCACCACCACCACCTTCTTGTTTAAGCTTTTTAGGACACCGACATTTTGATAAGTCCATGCCAGTTGACTTGTAGAATGCCCCCCCCCCATCTGCATCTGTCTAATTGTGTCCTCATGGTTAGGTTCAGGTCAAACTGCACCATCATTTTTAAAAGTGGATCACAATAGTGTTTACTGCTTATTGTATCTTCCAGTGATAGACAATTCTTTAAAAGAAATAGAGACTATGAGTTGACCTTTTCGAATAAAGTATCAAAGAGGTAAAAAATTGTGGATTTGTTTGCTACCAGATTCTTTAGTTTAGGTTAGGACAGTGTATTCATGAGGTGCGTGTGAATCTTGAAATTTCTGAGCATGTTTTCAAACGATTCATCCAGCCTTCAGAGATTTACTCAAGAACTCCCTTTTCTTCCTCCACTGAGAGATTTTTTAACTTGAGAATTTAGAAAGTGATTGTTCATTATCCAAACCCTTTTAAAAGAGAAAAAGGAGTGGGCAGCACTGTAAAGGGAGAATCTTAGTTGCTGGGATAAGAGACAAAATTTATGACTTTCCCACTGATTCCTTGGCCAGTTTTGCCCCTCCTCTGTCCCCACTTCTCCAGAGATCAAAACAGGCTTGAATTGGAGAAGTTGTTTCCTTCCTTCTGTTCAGTGCCAGTTCTCAGAGGAAAACATCCATTTTGCTCTTTGATTCTTGTAGCCCAGAGATGGCAATGAAAGAACCTGTTGCTTCCTCCAGTATCAGGATTTTATTTGGGGCGCTGAAAGGCAGGAAAGAGAATTAAAGGGTGCGTGTGCATCAAGCGTGGGTATGAGAATGATTTTCCCCAGGGCCAGTTAGCTGGCCTGGAGCCAGAGTGAACCATTCATCCACCTTAAATTGCACCAGGAAACAGAGATGGCTGGAGGAAGTCACTAAATGGCCCTATCACTGGCTGCCTGTTTTCATTGTGTCTTTTTGATAGGGGATATCCTAGAAACGGATGCAGTTTTCTGACTCCTCCTATAGGGGGAGTAAAAGATGCACCTCTCAGTGGGTCAATGAGCTGTAAGAATGTGAGTAATCTCCCATTAAAAGCCGAGAGTTGAATCTACTCTCATATTACTATGTCCCTATATAACCAGATACAAAGATACAGTCATTAATCATAAGTTCTATTTCTAAGTACTGAGTGGATGAGTGGATGATGAAGATGAAAGGGCTCTAGATACAGACATGGAACCTATTCAGACATCTGATGCTCAAAAGGTAGACTCAACTCAATCCATTTTGGTCTGAGAATGTTTACTTTTAACATTCAGCTTCAGGTTGTAAGAAAAAGAAACATGAAATAAAGCACATAAATAAACCTTTCCGAGCTCCTCACAACACGAAATCAATATCTTTAACCATTTCTAATTAAGGACGCATGAATTGACAAAGCACATGTTTGTTTGTTTGTTTTTTAAATTTGAAACAAGGAGAAAATCTGGTCAGGCCACATGGCGGATTTGGCCCAGCCTAGGGTAGCCAACTGTCCTGCTTTGCTGGGATTAAGGAGTTTCTCAGGACAATGTGTTTTCAGTGCTAAAACCAGGACAGTCCTGGACAAATTAAGACAACTGGCCACCCTAGCAAGACTAAAATGTACCTAGCACCTAAAATATGGAATGCTTTGCCTAGTCCAATTGAACTAATGCTCAGATCAAAGAATTTCAGAATCAAAACACTCACTATTTAGTGAATTTAAAAATTCACTAAACAATATCTTAATGTTCTAAAGGATTAATACACCTTCAAAAAAGTCTATAAACTTCTGATCAAAAATAATTAGATTCAGATTTGGGGAAAACATGTGCATCAGAAATCTGAAATATTGACATAGGTTTTTAATTTTCTAGAATAACCAAAAAATTTTTGCTAATTTGCTCTAATTTATGGTGATCTCCACACATAAGTTCAAAATCAACCTAATTTGGTTCAGTTATATATTATTATCCTATTTGTATAAAGGAGCCAACAGATCTCTGGTAATTGCACTAACTTATCAGAAATAAAATTTGAACTTACCTTTTTTTAAAAACAAATATTGGCTCACTTTAATTATAAGGACAAGTTAAACAAAAATTTTGTGATTCAAAAAATTTAAATGTGTTGAAATTTTGTATGTTTTTGAATCTTCTTTTTAGTTTTAATACTTTTATTTTTTAAAAATCTTTGGTAGTCATCAAAACTAGACATCTAGTTATTTTAAAACAGTCTTAGATGCCCTAAAATCTTGCTAAATATTCCTCTCTTACTAAAAATTTGAATTGGCTCTGTCATAACAAATTCAGAAAAGCACCTTCTTTCCTTCATTTTAAAAATAATTCCTAGGACATTTACAGTTAGAAAAACCTAAAACATGATAAGATATTGGTGGGCTGCTACTGCAAACTGGAAAACTAATATTTCATTTTAGAATGCGTCTTTATATAATTAAGTTAGCTCATAACAATTAAATTTTCTCTTTGAAATGAAAAATCCATACTAAGTACTTTACATGTGTTATCTGATTTAACCCTCATAACAATGAGAAATATTATCGATCCCATTTTAAAAGGTGAGGAAACTGGGGCATAGAGGGGTTAAGAATCTATGGAAGCACAAATAGTAAGAGACAAGCTAACTCAAAAATCCTTACACTGTAACACCCAGTCCTGCCTTCAGCAAACTTTTAAGTGATGGTAGAAGGAGAGGAGCCCATGTGAGAGAGAAGCACAACCAGGTTAAGGAGAGAACCGGAGGACACAGTGTTGGAGGAACCAAGGAAATACATAGAGTGTTTTAAGAAAGAGAGTGTGGTCAGCTTTGCCAAGTGCAGCACACAGACCCTCAGAGATAAAGACTAAGAAAGGTCAATTGCATCTGGGTTGTGAGGTCATTATTGGTGACCTTACAGAGAGCACTTAAGGAATGGTGGGTTCCAAGGTCAGATGCCTGTATGAGGTAAGAAAGCAGAGTTAGGGGTCTAGCCCACTCCTTTGAAAATTTTATATTCTCAAAGAAAAGAGAGACTTGATGATGGCTAGAGAGAGAAATGGCCTCAAAGCCAGTTTACTTTTTTAGAAACCTGTGGAGAAGGAAGGTTGGAGACTGAGGAGGGTAGGGCAATGACTGTAGGAATAAAAGGCCAGAGAGTTCCAAGTGGCCTGTGGGTCACTGATTTAGGTCACTGACTTAGGTCAGTGGCCTAGAGGACTTGGACTTGAGAGGGAGAAAGCCATCCTCTGAGATAGGAAGACAGTGCATGGGAGCCAGTGTGGATGTGGACAGAGGGAGCATGTGGACACCTAGCTGGTGGCTGATGGAGGGCTTACCTGGGACCTAAATGTCCTCAGTATAGGGACAGCAAGGTCATCTTTGGAGACAGAGGAAGAGGGCAGTAAAAGGTGTCAGAAGGAGCCTGGTGAGTTTGTGGGAAATCATTAAGGTAACTGGAAGGCGGCAACTCTGAACAAGTAAAAGCACTGACAGGAACTTCTGAGGACCCAGCTAAGACTGGAGACCAACTGTCTGCAGTGGCCCTGATCTGCCAGGTGTCATGTCTTTTCATCCAGAGTGTTTATTCTTCTGAGCATGGGAGCAGAGGAGGCAGATAGACTCAGAATTCAGTTGTGCGGTGCAGAAGCAGTGAAATTATGTAGTGATCAAGCAGTAAGACGACTGGCAAAAGTCATTATGATTCTCAACTATGCTATTCAGTCTAGAAATAAAATGAGTTGTTGGTGAGGTCCTTTCTCCCTGTTCCGTGTTTTCCAATGGCTCCATTCATGGCTAGGGAGCCAGAAGTTAAAGCATATGCCCAGGATATTTCCTAGAGAGTTCAAGGATTTCTGAGTTTGGGAGCTTGACCTACAAACACTGCTCCTGTTGTGTAAGGAAATGAACTTTTAAATCAGATCCTTACAGCAAAACATCAGAAACCAAGCAATGCACACTAACCTCTACACAACCTGTGGAGAAAATGGATGGGTATGCCTCTGAATTCAAGACAATATTTGGAGTGTGGTCCTCAGTAGGAATTTCTCCCCTGGACTGTCTCAGTCAAGAATGTGGCCAGTTTTGACAATCACACTGATGTAACAAAAGTCTTCCCTTGGTTCACATCAGTGACAGAAATGTCATATTTCCTTATCAAAATAAAAGAATCTTAGAGTTGGAAGAGAGGTTTAAGATCATTTAAGTCACTTTTTTCAGTTTCCAGAAAAAGAAACTGCAGTTCAAGGGAGTAACACATTTTGTAAAAAAAAAAAAAAAAAAGTCAGAATAAGAACCTCATCCTGCTATCCCTCAAATTGGAACTTAACTTTTTGTTTGTTTCCTTTTAAAAAAATTATTTATATGTCTTATTCTTATAAACTTAAAAATAAGCATTTTAAAGCATTTTAGAAGCCACCTAGAGATATTGTTCAGGAAGTAATTTGCAGGCACTGATAAATTAGACTGAGTAGGAGATTGTAATTTTTGCAGATTTTATATAACTGAGAGCAGGGATTCATAAAGAGGCAGTATGTCACAGACTAAAATCCTTATTCCAAAACTCACTGGGTAACTAAGTTATTGTTAACTTCTCTACATCTCTATTTTCTTTTCTGCAAAATAGGTAAAATAATACTATTTTACAAGGTTTTTATAAAAACTCTATGCAGAGTACCTAACAGAGAATATGAAACGCAGGGAGTATTTAAGAGAATGGCTATGGCTGTCGTTAGGAAAGGCTTTGCTGAAATTCTCTGTGATTACAGAGAAAACAAACAGTGATTACTCTTCAGATCAAAAGCCATCCTGGGGCTCAGAGCTGGCTGCCTCTGAATCAGCAGGAAAAACTCCATCTCTGAGCACATATTCTTTGCATTTCAGACTCAAGGACATCCAGTCTGTAACATCTCCAAATGCTAAGGTTTAAATTAAAGATGTTTTATTTGCGTTTTAATCACCAGATGGTGGGGGCGGCTCCCTCAGCGTGCCTGCCTCTCATCTCCGTCTGGGGGACCCGGAGTGCACGCTGCTCTCAGCCCAGCCCAGGCCCCGTTAGCGCTCACGCCTTGCCTCTTCCATAGCGCTTAGCACAGTGTTGATTTTTATCTGTCTTCCTCAATACATCATGAACGCCTTAAGGGCAAAAAATTAATCTCACTCCGATTAGTATTCCCAGTCATTAGATAACAAATATTTGTTGAGTGATGAATAAGTAAGACTTGCCCCAGCCTTGCCTTGTCTTCAGCTCTTCAGAACACTCAAGTTCTTCAATAACTAATGGGCACTTCAGCTGATGAACTGAGGTATCTTCACTTACATCAGGGAATGAGCCCAACAACTGCATGCTCTGCTTCTCTTCCATCCAACATGTCCTGGTTTCCAGCTGGTTCTGTGAGCTTCCCTGTCCAGTGAGAAGAAGCTTTGAATAGGAAAGGAATTATAAAAGAACTAGGCTGCCTAGTGCATATCCCAGTAAAATTTAGGTGTTTGGAACAGAATAGAGTTAGTGTTAAAGAAACTCAAATTCTTCAATATGCCAAAAGGTAAATAAGTTGATAGGTCAGCATGTACATTCTAACTCAGGATAAGTTAGCCAAAAACAATTCCGTCTCCCCCCATAAGTGAGTATGTACACTTAGGAAAGCTTTCAAAGGTATCAGCATGTCAGGACCTGCTCTGCAAATGTCAAAATAGGGCACCGGCCTTATCTACAAACAGACAGATGATAAAGGAAGGGCCTGCTCACTATCTCATAGCAATTCTTCTTATCTACCTAATGCTGTCACAATCCCAATTTTATATTTACCTTACATTAATACTTTGTAAATCATTTTTGGTAGTGTAGATCATTGATATTTCTCAAGGGATTCTTCTGGAGGTCTTCTAGAATCTTCAAATTCTGGAATATAATTACAAGTAATTATTTTCCCTCTCTTTCCTCAGTGAGAAGCTGAGTAGATCTGTGCACACGGGCTTCAAATGCCCTTGACAGGTGACCCGTTAGGCTCACTCTCACTAAGAGATTTGTTCCCACAATCCTGCCTTTGTTAAAACCAGTGAAATTCAAATTGATTACAAATGGTAGGCCCTCAGAGGTAACTTGTGAATACTGAAAACCTCAGTGTTCACCCTGACAAGGCCCTGAGTAATACCCAGATCAGAGTGGCTGCCTTTGAGATTCCTTTGTGAACTACTTTACCTAAGAAAAACTATGAGAGTTCACAAGAAATCGATAGTGTGCTTTTGCCTCTAGCTTGGAGCCATTGAGAAACATTGGTGCAATCTGATGGTTGTGGGAAAGGACAAATAAAAAAATAAAAAAATTGTTATAATGACTTATACACTGTTTACTATTGGGTTGGTCAAAAAGTGACTTCGGTTTTTAAGTAAAAATAAAGGACACATTTTTCATTTTCACCAAGAACTTTATTGAACAACATATTCACCCTTTTGTTCCACTACCTTCTGCCATTTTTCAGGCAACTTCATAATTCTGTCTTCCCAAAACTTTCTATCTTCTTGAGCAAAGAATTGTTCCAGATGCCTTTTACAGTCTTCCAGGGAATTGAAGTTTATTCCATTAAGAGAATTTTGTAAAGACCTAAATAAATGGAAATCCAAAGGTGCAGTGTCTGATGAATATGGTGGATGAATCAGAACTTCCCAGCCAAGCTTTTTGCCTGGCCATCAAAGAAACAAGAAGTCTTGTGTTATCCTGATGGAAGATTATGCATTTTCTGTTGACTAATTCTGGATGCTTTTCTTTGAGTGCTGCTTTCAGTTGCTCTAACTGGGACCAACCGAAAGCAGCACTTGTCGGAATTAATCGTTTGGTTTTCCGGAAGGAGCTCATAATACAGGACTCCCTTCCAATCCCATCATATCACAACATCACCTTCTTTGGCTGAAGACCAGCCTTTGGTGTGGTTGGTGGTGGTTCATTTCACTTGCCCCACGATCTCTTCCATTCTACATTTTTGTACAGTATCCACTTTTCATCGCCCATCATAATTTGTTTTAAAAACGGAATGTTTTCATTACGTTTAAGTAGAGAATAGCATGCAGAAACACTGTCAAGAAGGTTTTTTTCGCTTAACTTATGTGGAACCCAAACATCAAAACAATGAACATAACCAAGCTGGTGCAAATGATTTTCAACGCTTGATTTGGATATTTTGGTTATGTCAGCTACCTCCCACGTGGTATAACGTTGATCTCAGTTAATGTCTCGATTTGATCGCTATCAACTTCAACTGGTCTACTCGACCGTGGAGCATCGTCCAGCAAGAAATCTCCAGCACGAAACTTCGCAAATCACTTTTGACACATTAGATCAGTCACAGCACCTTCTCCATACACTGCACAAATCTTTTTTTGTGTTTCAGTTGCCTTTTTACCTTTCTTGAAATAATAAAGCATAAATACGCTGAAAATGTTGCTTTTTTCTTCCATCTTCAATATTAAAATGGCTACACAAAAGTTCACCAATTTTGATGTCTTTTTTAAAATGCACACTTATATAACAGCTGTCACGTACAATCTAACAAAATTGTTTCAAATGAAGTTAAGACAACGGAGTGCTACTAGAGCCATCTTACGGAAAAAACCTAACGAAACTTTTGGCCAGCCCAATACTTTCTACATAACAGCTTTATTGAGACATAATTCACAGACATACTATACATATTACTCATTTGAAGTGTACAATAGTTGTTAGTATATTCACAAAGTTGTTCAGTGATTACAACAATCAATTTTAGAATATTTTTATCTCCTCCCAAAAAAAACCCAGACCCATTAGCTGTCACTCCCCATTTTCTCCCAACCTCCTCAGCCACAGGCAACCATCAACCTACTTTCTGTCTCTATAGAGTTGCCTATTCTGGACATTTCATATAAATGTGATCCTCTGTGACTGGCTTCTTTAACCTAGCACATTTTCAAGATTCATCCACACAATGGCATGTATTAGTACTTCTTTTCTTTCTGTTGTCAAGTAATATTCTGTTGTATGAATATATATTTTATTTGTCTATTCATCAGCTGATGGACATTTAGATTGCTCCTACTTTTTGGCTATTATGAATAATGCCTATGAACACTCACATGCAAGTTTTTATATGGACATGTGTTTTTATTTCTTTCAGGTATATAACCAGATGTGAAATTGCTGAATCATATGGTATTAAGCTCTAAAGAAACTGCCAGGCTATTTTACAGAGAATCTGCACCATTTTACATTCCCACCTGCAGGGCATGAGGGTCCCTATTTCTCCACATCCTCACCAACACTTGTTATCATCTGACTTCTTAACTATAGCTATCCTAGTGGGTATGAAGTGATATCTCACCGTGTTTTTAATGACTATGATGTTGGGCAATTTTTCATGTAGTTATTGGCCATGTGTATGTATGTACTATTAGAAGAAATGTATATTCAGGCCCTTTGCCCATTTTTAATTATTTGTCTTTGTATACAATACTTTTAAAGTTTACAAGATGCTGTCGTGTATACTATTTCAAATATCTTGCACAACCCAGTGCTATGGATATTATTATTATCATAATTCAAGGAAAGAGAACTGAGACTCAGAGATGTCAACTGACTTGTCCAGGTCACTTGCTATCAAGTAGCAAAGCCAAAATTTGAACCCAGCAGAGGCATATCCCCTTATAACTATGAGCTCTGGAAAAAAATGAAAGACAATTTTCCTTGTATCCCACCTGGTCCTGACTGGGCAAACCACAGTGTCCAAATGTCGCTAAATCAAATGACACTAGAGTCTCTACACTAAAGATAACTGCCCAAGAGAGAGTTGAGCCAGAGTACTCAATATGGATTGCATAATGACCATTCAGGAACATTCCCGAGCAAGAATTCTTTACAGGACTTTGTCATGAACCCCACTGGTAACTCAGAATACAACATAAACTTCCCATATGGCAGGTCATCTTGCTGTGACCATCACTAGCTCTAAAATCACACTGCCAAATGAGGTCCAATAGATGCCTTGTTTTATTTTTTATTTAAGGATGGGAGGTCTTCAACTTTCTCATGATTGATAAGAACTTTCAGATGCTTCCAGATGCAGTAGGTAAATCATTCTATGGAGTCTGTGGAAACCATCAGAAACAGTTCTCACAATCTACAAAGTTCCAAAGAACTTTACATGGAACACAAATCAAATACTACTGAAAGCACATGGTAAGCCTTGTGTTCATTTTAACATGAACATGGTATGAAAATTACAGAGCTGGAAGGAAACATTAAAAAATGAGGTAAGGTGGGAAAACATGGGCTCTGCAATCAGACAGACTTGATTTCAATTGCAAGTAGGCCTCTTAGTGGCTGTGTGAACCTTAAATAAGTTATTTATTTTATCTGAGACACAGGTTCTAGTTATTTTCTACAAAATGTTTTTAAAAAAATTTTTAAACCTATTATATCCTCCAGGATTGTCACAAAGTTAAATGAATAGTGTGTGTAAAGTGCCTGGCACATTACACTCAGTAATGGTGCCTGGCTTATGCAAGCCAAAGAGAACATCTGTAGGATCGTGGCAATGCATGTTCCATTTGAAAAGAGTAGCTCTAAAAGAAGGCATACTTTTCTAGTATACATCCCACAGGGCATATTTTAATATAGTGGGGGAAAAAGATTGTTCAAGGCAATAAGAAAGTTCTTGGCAACATGGTATTTGACTTTATGTCTGGCAGCTACTGTATCACTGGGAAGATCTTCTATAACCTTGAACCAAGGAAACAAACCTACAATATTGCCACAGAACAGTGTTTAGATGGAAATGAACACATTCTTTGTTCTTTGCCTTCTTAAACAACTCATCACTCACTCTTTCAACAAGACCTGACAGGATTTTGTCTGTCTCTTAGATTCTGTTCTTTAATGGATGAGAGATGGCAGAAACACTTTATTAATGACATAACTTGATATAAACATGCCACCGTAAGCTAGTGCTATTTTCAGGACTGGCGTTACGGTACACAGGCCCTATTACATTCCTGGAAAATAGAAAGCTTGTGCCCAACTGATACCCTCAAGCAAGCATAGTGGGGACAGCCCACCATTTTGGGCTCAACGTGAAGAATTCCGGGAAGGTTAATCAGAATTTTTTTATGGAACATAGCTGAAAGAAGTTTCATATAATTCTGAAACACCTCAAAAGGAAAAAGATGGGACCTAAAACTGGCCACTGACTTTGGTTATTAGTGAAGTTGAATATTACATGTGTAATATTTGTATTTTCTCTTCTGTGATTTGAATATTCATGACTTTTGCCCATTTTCCTATTACAGTGTTTGTCTTTTTCCATATTGTTTAGACGTTTTAATACAAGGAACATTAATATGATTGTCAAATACATAGCAAATATTTTCCAAGTTTTTGTTTGCCTTTTCATTTAGTTTATGACGTTATTGATGTAGAGATGCCTTCCATTATAATGTAGTCAAATCTGCCATTTCCTTTGTGATCTCTTGCCTTGAAACATCTCCCTCTTTATTCAAACCTGATTTTACAACGGCTTAATGTCACCTGATGTTACAGAGAGGTCTAGGAAGGTGAAGACTGAAGGGTAGGTTGGATTAAACAATTAGAATGCCTTTGATCACTTTTAGGGAGCAATTTCTGTATACTTGTGAGTTTTGACCCCAGATTGCTAGAGTATAAACAGTAAGTACAGACTAAAAACTAAGATTTCAAGAGCCTTTATGTAAATGAAAATAGAAACTATCAAAGTCTGTGGATGGGGATTGAGGAGCTGCGTTGAGGAGACTGACTCAACCTTCACTATGGCAGATCTGATATGCCTTCAGAGAGAGAGTATCCTCTCCTCACAATGGCTGTGACCCTCTTTGGGGATTAACTCTATCCTCAGAAAGAAATCCCATGACTCTATATTGGGTGATGTCTCAGAAAAAAGAGGAGGGAGGTTATGTATCATCATAATAGTGGTAAAAAAATGAGTTTGAAAGCTTTGAAGCATTTCTCCACGTTATTTCATTTTAGCCTTAAGTGTCAAAATGAGATAGGTAGAGAGCTATCATTATCTCCATTTTACAGAAGAAGAAAATGAATTCCAGAGAGTTCAAGTAATTGACTAAGCCCAGGGTGGTACCTGGTGTGAAATATCAGACTATATTCTTATCCTCATAAATGTATAGTTTTGTGAGTGAGACAAGATATATTAAAGGAACAATTAAGTATCCAAGAGAGTACACACCAGCATCAAATTAAGTACAATAAAATACTGTAATGAGTGGAGCTAATAATAAATGACAAACAAATAGCTGAGAAAGGGTTATATCAATGTTGCCTGATTATTAGAGAAGATTTGATGGAAACATTAGTATTTCAAATGGGAGTTGGATTTTGGCAGGTAGAAAGAAAACATTTCAGGCAGGAACATAATGAGAAAGCATTAAGCTAGGAATGTGAGGTCTGGTGTAGGGAAGAAAAGGAGGCAATGAGGAGGCTGGCCTGTTGGAACAGGCTTGTTAGGAGCAGGATATTAGGATGGAAAGGAAAAGTCAAAATTTTAAAGGCCTAGAATAACAGGGAGAGATATTTGAAACAGAAACTGTAAGCAAAAGAGAAGCATTGCAGATATTTTCAAAGGGGAGAGAAATAAAGAGTTTTTAGGAAGAGTGATATGATGAGAACATGCAGAGCAGATAGAAGGAAAAGATGCTACAGCCTAGAAAGAGAGTTAAAATGCTAAAACTGCCATCCAGATGTGAGGTGATGAGGTCTTTAGAATGGTAGTGGGGATAGAAAAGCACAGGGGTAAATTCAGAATCACAGTAGCTGAAGAAACTTCTTCCCAAGAGCTGAGTCCCAGGAAGTGAAGATAGTCTGATGCCAGTGAAAAAAAGACAGGCAAAGAGATACATTTTTTATACCCATATTTGTATATATTTTATGTGTGTATATATATATATATATATATATACACACACATACATACAGACTACTGTGCTCATGTAGCAGGCACCCAATAAATGTCTATTCCCTGCTCCCCCCTCCAGGGCCCTGCAAATGACACTGCTTAAGAGGTTATTAGTTTAGACATAATAACTAGGATTGTGGGAATAGACAAGCCCTCCAATGCAACAAATGCAGAAATTAAAAAAAAATTAAAGGCCCACGGAGTAAGATTCAAGGAGCATTCACAGTTAATGGATGAGAGAAACTAACAAAGGTGATTAAAGGAACAGGGGAGAGTGTAGCTCCCTCTGACAACAGCACAATCACCTTCTAAAGCATTAGGTTTAAAGCCTCATATGCACTGTAAAGGGTGTGAACGGTAAAGTTAATAGAGAAAGCAGAGTTAGTCTGCCGAAGAGACCCATTTGAAAGTGAAATAGAGGTCAAAACCCCACTCTAACATGGAAATTGGAAACCGCCAGATGTTCCAATGCTGTGGTATAGTTCAAAAAGGGCAGAATTGACGGATTATTAACCGTGCCAGCTGGCATCGTGGAATTTATGTTTTCTTTGTTATGTGAAATGTACAATCATAACAGAAACATTAAAAACCTGAGTAGGTTCAAGGAAGGGCACAAAACAATATAAATCAAATTTTGCTGTAATAAATATAACGAACAGCAGAGGGCTCCCTTCCACATCTGGCAAATTCTCAAGGCAGACAAACTCCAAATGTTTGGAGAAGCTTTTTATTTTCTGGTAACTTCTGCTAGCAATTGAACATTTTCATACATAAGGGGGGGAAAAAAACTATGCATTTGTAAATAAATTACAAACACAATATTTAGATCACCAGGTCCTAAGGCTCTTTTCTTTAAATTTTTTTCCACTGTGCTTTTGCTAATGAGAAACTTTATCTGAAGTCATTAATAAAATAATTCAGGGTGGTCTAGTTATAAAATGCCTCAAGACAGAAGAGTGACAAGTTACAATCCAGAATAGTCAAATATTTAGCAATTATGATCTTGAATCATCTGATAGGATTTCTTTTTAAATGAAAGTAATGATTTTTGGAATTAATGGTAATATATGCACAATATGGGAAATAAAAATAGAAAGAGGAAAAAATCAGTAAGCTTATCCTCCAGGTATACCTTTAGTTAATATTTTGTTTTTTTCAATCTCTGTTATGTATAACTTTGTTTCCATGTCAATACATAGTCAGATTGATTATTATATTATGTATAGAATTTATAATTTTCATCTTGCTTCAATAATTAACATTTCAATAAAACGTGTCATAGTCCATTAAAAATTTATTAGTATACATAACTCTTAAAAATTACATGACGGGCTTCCCTGGTGGCGCAGTGGTTGAGAATCTGCCTGCTAATGCAGGGGACACGGGTTCGAGCCCTGGTCTGGGAAGATCCCACATGCCGCGTAGCAACTAGGCCCGTGAGCCACAACTACTGAGCCTGCGCGTCTGGAGCCTGTGCTCCGCAACAAGAGAGGCCGCGATAGTAAAGAGGCCCGCGCACCGCGATGAAGGGTGGCCCCCGCTTGCTGCAACTAGAGAAAGCCCTCGCACAGAAACGAAGACCCAACACAGCCAAAAATAAATATAAAAATAAATAAATAAATAAAAGATTACTATTAATTAAAGAAAAAAAGTCTTTAAAGAGAGAGTACTACTAAATGTATCACATTGCCAACTAATTAAAAAAAAAAATTACATGACATTCAGTAACGTGAACATATGTACTAAAAGGTACTTAACCAAATATAGTTGGATATTTAAGCACATTCTAAATTTTCTTTTCACATAAGTGTAATATCTTTTTGCTTAAAATCTCTTTTCTGTATTGTGAATGAATTCCTTAAGCTAGTTTTCCAGATAAAAATTTTTGACAACAGAGTATGAAATAAGTAGCCAGTTTAAACATAACTTCTGTTTAAGTGGGGATGAAACAGTTAAACTGTAAAACCTTAGCGAAGCAGCAAAATGACCATTTTTAGCCACACTGCTGCCCCTGAAGGACAAGTGATAACAACACGTGGTAAATACCCATAGCATAGAATAGAAGAGACCACTCAGGTTTGATAATTCGCATCAGAAGCACACTATAGTCATATCTACACTTGTGTATTTTTATATTGCTTTTAAATCTATTTACATTTTTTTACATTTACCTGGGGAAATGGACATAGTACATTCTGAAATATTGGTATAATTATTTTCTTAATTTATCATATTGTTGTTTTAAAATCCTGAATTAATGGAAACAGTAGGCATTATTAAAAAGAGATATGTGAGACAGTTAGTACTCACTGACACTTCGAGTGAAAATTCTGGTGTTTGGATAGCAGACCCAAATGCACACCCTTTAAAACACAGTGCCTGCAAGGGTGGACTTTTGGCTTTGCAGTGACCATGAAGTGTGAGTGGTATGATGGACTAAGCACAAAATCTACAGTCAGATGATTTGGGTTCAAGTTTCACCCCAATCGTTACCAGATGTATGATTTTGGACTAATGAACCCTTGGAATTCACTTAGGGGATTAAAAAAAAAAAAGACAAGACAGTAGAGTGATTTCTCTAACCCCTCTTATGTAATTCAGACTATTCACCTGATGACACAGACAGTATTTCCATAAAATTGCAATTTTGGGCCTGTTATTCCTGTATCCAAACGCACAAACTAGAATCACAAGAGGGCTGCCCTCTGCAACCAGGACTCTAACAAACCAGAGCCGAGAGAGAACCAACATCTGGTTAAGCACTAAGATGTTTTAAAATAAAATCAAAACCCTATTTATATTTTTTATAAGATATTTTTATAGTAAAGTATTTTGAATCATTCATAAAGCACACTATGTAGTAGACTATGTAATTTGTCCATATTTTCAATCAGCTTTTTAAAATTTATTATGAAAAATAAGGATAAAAGTAGATTTTGTCCCATATTGTCATGCAATTTGCACATTGTCCTTAGAAAGGACAATGATTTTTCAAAGGCCAGTTTTACCACTAGTTAAGTAGGGCACTCATTTAAATACTGATATTTTTATTTAAATGCATATGTTTGATAGCTTCTTTGGATTCATCAAAGCATATCATTAACTACATCAGGAGTCAGCAAATTTCAACCGTTCAACTCAGGGGCCAAATTCAACTGGCCACCTGTTCTTCATAGCCCATGAGTGAAGAATGATTTTACATTTTTAAAGGAATGAAAAAAATCAAAAGAAATATAATATTTAATAACACATAGAAATTATATGAAATTTAAAGTTGTGTCCATAAAGTTTTTAATTTCATTAATAGAAAATTTGTTTTCTATTAATGTGGAAATTTTTCTCTCTTGTTATGTAAGTACTTACATAATATCCTTAATTTTGCCTCTTGGCCCACAGAGCTTAAAATATTTTATTTACTATCTGGCTCTAAACAGAAGAAGTTTGCCAAACCCTGAACAATGCCAAAACCCAAAACCATTTTTTAATGTTCCCTGGGCTCTTTATAAATAATTAAATACTTTTCCCCTTTAGCATTAGAAGCAAAGAGTCTATAACAATTTTTTTTTTTTGGTTCCCAAAATTATCTGACTTTGGAATTACCAGGGTACCTTCAAAAAATATTGATCTTTGTGTCCCAGCCCCAGAGAAGATGATTTAATTGGCCTGGGGTATGCCCTCAGCTTTGAAAATTTTAAAAGATGCACAAGTGATTCAAATGTGGAGTTTGGGAACCACTGATTTAGTACATTGGCAAATCTAATCTACCAGCTTCACCTGGGCCCTCCATTCTGCAGACAGCCCTCTTGCTCCTTCTGCTAATTCCCCAGCGCACAGCCCACTGCAGCTGCCCCAAACCCTCCAAACTCTCCTTAAGCCTTCCATTTCCACTGCCCCAGGCTTCATTTCTAATAGCAAGTGACCTCCTCCCCAGCTTGATTGAAAAGATCAAGGCCAATTCATCACCAAATTTGCCTGTCTTACTTCCTGAATGGAATTCCTTTCTTAAGTCCATTCTCTTCTGTCCAACCCTTCTAGAGGGAATATACTATGGTGATTAAAAAGAGATATTGAATCAGGGAGACCTGACTATGAGTTCTTGTTCCTCTACTTACAAGATATGTGACCTTGAACAAATTATTTAATCAGTTTGACCATCAGTTTTCTCATAGAGTAGGAGTAAAAACAATCCTTACCTAATAGGGATCTTCTCGAGAATTAAATGAGATATGCTTGCTACTTAAAGTGCAGTCCTTAGATCATTGGCATCACCTAAACACTTGTTAGAGATACAGAATCTCACATTCCACCCAGACCTTCTGAATCAGAATCTGCATTTTAATGAGATTTGTTTGTGATTTGTGTACACATTAAACTTTAAGAATCATGGTGCTAGGAAGCTTTTCATTTCACTGCATGCCCAAGCTGAGTCTCTTTTCAGCCCTTCTACAACACCATATATATATATGAGATGGTGGTGGTTCCCTTGAGGGTGGTTTTTATGTCCAAAAAGAGATTTGCTTAATTAAAAAGAAAACTGATCTGTCAGCCATGTACAAGATAATCTGAAATCAGGAGTAACTACTGTGAGGGAAAGGGACGGTTAAAAAGTGCAGGGTTACCTTCACTCAACTTAGGAAAGATACTCCCTCTGAGCATTTATGACCCCACAGGTGTGCACCTGATGAGCGAACAGAGTCCCTGTGCAATTTAGAAAAACATTCTCCTCTGGGTTACTGCTGCCCTGCTTCAGAGCACATAACCTGCCATATACAGCAGGGGCTCTGCCAGTTGGCTATGAGTAGTATGTGGCAATGCTTTAGACGTGAGATTAGTTGAGGTCCTGAACTAGCATGTGGTCAATTGGAATGAAAATGAGGGATTCCAGAAAATGCCAAAATGGTGGAGGGCAATGGGGAAAAGGTAGGGTGGAAAGTGGGGTTGTTAAGGAAGACTTCTGGGACGAGGTAGAATTTGACACAAGGGTTTGTATAACCGGGGTGTGGGGGAGGGGGAATGAAATATTTAGTATGTTATGAACAGTATGAGAGAGACGACATTTGGAAAGTGGCAGCCAGTGGGCACCATATAGCAGGAAGAACAATGGACTAGGAGGCGAGAGGGGGTTATTGAAGAGTCTCAACTCTTAAGCTATGAATTTGAAACTACATTATTTCCTTCCAATAACTGCACCCAACTATGCCAGACCAAGCCACTGCCCAACAACAACATCTTCGCCCAAGTTTATGCTTTTAGTCACTTTACTTGATTAAGATTTAATGTTATATCCAATTTATCACATTCTCTCCCTTCCTCTAGCCAGGAGTGTGGTCTTTGTTAGATGCCAGCCCCCTTCCTCCTCTTCCCTGAGATATCTCCTTTAGAGCTGGGGCAGGACAGAGTGAGTTTGCATGCTTCCCCTTAACCCCCATCCCTACTTGTCTGTGGCTCCAACATGCTTTACCCTCACCAACACTCCCTCTAAGCCATAACTCTAGGCATTGGCAGCTCCTTATGAAATTTGGTCACATGTCTGGCTGACCTCAGCTAGCACTGTTGTTTCACATTCTTTTGTCCCTCATTATGAGATTCCTCTAGAGACACATGACCCCAAACTCTAAATTCCTTGGCCAGTTGGTAGGCCTACAACAGGTGTATGTAGGAGCCTTCTCAGCATCTCTTAAAAGGGGCACATGTCAATGGGGGAGGTAAGAAATCTTAGTGGCCTCTCCACTGGAGAGTTCCTTCCCCAACATGCAAGTACATATATTTGCACATCTGTGACCTCTCTCTCTCACCTAGCAGCTCAGAGGTAGTTCATCAGCTCTGCTAAGCAGACATTCAACCGGGAAATGAAATGTCAGTAGGCCTTTCATTAGCTACCCCCAAATATATGAATGATTCTCTTAGACTTCCTTCTCTTGTCTTCAGTGAAAGAGAAGAGAGGAAATGAGCACTTCACTCCCTCAGAAGGTTTTCTTCTCAGTTTTCATACATCAGCAGGGTATAAGAGATAGTGGAATGATAATGCCTGGTCTGTTGGAATAATCCTTCTCAGTTACACGTGCAAAGAGATAGCAGGTCCCACTAGCTGCAGTTTTCAGGGCTTAGAATTTGGGGGACCATCTCAGCTCTGGGTCTTACTGATGATTCTGAGTCAACAGAGAAAATCCTACTCATCCCCTGTTGTTGCCCTGTTACAAGATTGAGATATTAATTCTCAGAGAAGGGAATATGTTTGCCCGATATCAATTAAGAGGTGAGATTTAAATACCAACACCATGCTCCTCCCACTGGTTCTTTTTTTTATAAATTTATTTATTTTTTATTTTATTTTTGTCTGCTTTGGGTCTTCGTTGCTGTGCGTGGGCTTTCTCTAGTTGCAGCGAGCGGGGGCTACTCTTCGTTGTGGGGTGCGGGCTTCTCACTGTGGTGGCTTCTCTTGTTGCAGAGCATGGGCTCTAGGCACGTGGGCTTCAGTAGTTGTGGCACGCTGGCTCAGTAGTTGCTGCGCACGGGCTTAGCTGCTCTGCAGCATGTGGGATCTTCCCGGACCAAGGCTCGAACCCGTGTCCCCTGCATTGGCAGGCAGACTCTTAACTACTGTGCCACAGTGAAGTCCCCTCCCACTGGTTCTTGATAAGTCAGCTTACCTATCCATAACTTGAAAGTTTTTAAGCTAGATGACTCCAGGAAAATGAGAGTGAATGGCCACATTTTGTAAGCACAGTCACCATTTTATTCCAGGGAGTACCTCTATGTGCTTTTTACAAATTGATATGATTAGTCATAGCGCTGAATGCTGAGCTCCCCAGTTCCAAGCATCTCAATGTGTTACGTTGGTTTAAGAGAAAAAAACCCACTCCTCGTTATCCATTGTATCCATTACTCCATAGATTTTGACTTGTTGAACACTGGGACATTAATACAACCAACAAGGAAATGGGGAAGACCTTTCCTTGGAAACACTGTTCTTCCTGCATCAAGACATTCCAACCTGTAGCCATGGACAGCTGCAGTTAAGCCAGCTTCCTGTGCCTTCAGAAAGGTCAAGCTGGAGATCATCTTAAATAAACATTTATTTTTAAGTTAGGCCAGGTCTATACAAGCAAAGGGAGAGAATGTTCCATCATTAGCTAAAGCATTTGGTTCATCTCCAAGGAGCAAACCAAGATCCTTTGCAGACATGTTTAGAGGTAGGACACTGAGCATTTACTTAAATCTTCAAGTTACTGAATATTTATGCAGTCTTTCATTTTACTGGGGATTAGAAGGTTTCCCTGCATGGAGATACTACTCTGAGAAAGCCAGTGCAAGGCTGTGACCAGGAGGTCCATAAATACCACTGGGTCAGATGAAGGTGCTTTAGAGGCAATTGGAGACAAACATTATTTCAGCTAACAAGTATTTAGTGAGCACCTGCTCTGTGTGGAGCTCTGTGTGGGGGCTGTAAATCATGACTCAACATAACTTCTCCGTGAACCAGAGATATTTTCTATTCATTTTTTTCTAAAGGTACAATGCAGAGACATTATGGTTTGGCCAAATTCTCAAGGCTTTGTTCATCCTTATTGCACTGATCCATGCTTCTAGGTTCAAGATCTTTGGGCTTTCCCGATGGGAAATATGCTTTCCCTCCTTTGATATAATCCATTTTGAGTTGGCACCAGCTGGGAAATCCTTGCTTGCTTCACTTAATTGAGCTGTCAGTCCAGTTACCAATATACATTTTAAAAAAATAAATAAATAAAGGAGGAAAGGGAAAAAGGAAGGGAGGAAGGGAAGCTAAGGTTAATTCTAGCCCCTAGGTTTATAGTCTTAACCCATGGCTTTTGGAAGTGGAATTAACATGCCATTCTCCAGATGCTCTGTTTTGTAGAGTTAGGAGCCCCAAAGAAATGTTTAAGCACTACAGTTAATGAGCCATCAAGTATCTCACTGTGGTTAGATGATGCATTTCCCTCATTTATATGTGTATTCTCTTCCGCCTTGATAAGAGGTGATCAGTAAATATTTAATGGATGAATGGAAAAGTAAATACATGTCCAAAGGCAACGTGAGGGGGACCAATGACACCTAAGTGTTATGGCTCTGTTTTACCTTGTTGTTGTGGATTCATTCATATTTTAATTTTTTCTAATAAATCTTTTATTTTTCTAATTTTATTTTATTCTTTATACTTTGTTATTGTTCTGCTCCTTTCGGCTTGTTCCCTTTTCTATTTATTTATTTTTTGTTGTGGTTCTGTTTTACCTTGTAGTTGTTTCAATTATTTTTTTTTTCCTAACATATTTTTTAATCTTTTTAATTTAATTTTATTTTTTATTCATTGTAATTGTACTGCTCCTTTTTCTTCTTTGCTTTTGCTGTGCCACGCAGCTTGCTGGATCTTGGTTCCCAGTCCAGGAGTTGGGCCTGAGCTCCTGTGGTGGGAGCACCAAATCCAAACCCCTGGACTAACAGAGAACCTCAGACCCCAGGGAATATCAATCAGAGTGAGGCCTCCCAGAGGTTCTCATCTCAGCACCAAGACCTGGTTCTACCCAACTGCTTGCAAAACTCCAGTGCTAGGTGCCTCAGGCCAAACAACCAGTAAGACAGGAATATGGCCCCACCCATCATAAAAAATGAGATGACAAAAAAATAGGTTACAGATGAAGGAGCAAGGTAAAAACCTACAAGACCAAATAAATGAAGAGGAAATAGGCAAGCTACCTGAAAAAGAATTCAGAATAATGATAGTAAAGATGATCCAAAATCTCAGAAACAGAATGGAGAAAATACAAGAAACATTTAACAAGGACCTAGAAGAACTAAAGAGCAAACAAACAGTGATGAACAACACAATGACTGAAATTAAAAATACTCTAGAAGGACTCAATAGCAGAATAACTGAGGCAGAAGAACAGATAAGTGAGGTGGAAGTTAAAATGGTGGAAATAACTGCCACAGAGCAGAATAAAGAAAAAAGAATGAAAAGAATTGAGGACAGTCTCAGAGACCTCTGGGACAACATTAAACACACCAACATTCAAATTATAGGGGTCCCAGAAGAAGAAGAGAAATAGAAAGGGTCTGAGAAAATATTTGAAGAGATTATAGTCGAAAACTTCTGTAACATGGGAGAGGAAATAGCCACTAAAGTCCAGGAAGGGCAGAGAGTCCCATACAGGAAAAAAACCTAGGAAAAACACAAGAAGACACGTATTAATCAAACTAATAAAAGTTAAATACAAAGAAAAAATATTAAAAGCATCAAGGGAAAAGCAACAAATAACATACAAAGGAATCCCCCATAAGGTTATCAGTTGATTTCTCAGCAGAAACTCTGCAGGCCAGAAGGGAGTGGCAGGATATATTTAAAGTGATGAAAGGAAAAAACCTACAACCAAGGTTACTCTACCCAGCAAGGATCTCATTCAGATTCGATGGAGAAATCAAAAGCTTTACAGACAAGCAAAAGCTAAGAGAATTCAGCACCACCGAACCAGCTTTACAACAAATGCTACAGGAACTTCTCTAAGCAGGAAACACAAGAGAAGAAAAAGACCCACAAAAACAAACCCAAATCGATTAAGAAAATGGTAATAGGAGCATACATGTCGATATTCACCTTGAATGTAAATGGGTCAAATGCTCCAACCAAAAGACACAGACTGGCTGAATGAATACAAAAACAAGACCAGTATACATGCTGTCTATAAGAAACCCACTTCAGACCTAGGGACACGTACAGACTGAAAGTGAGGGGCTAGAAAAAGATATTCCATGCAAATGGAAATCACAAGAAAGCTGGAGTAGCAATACTCAGATCAGACAAGATAGACTTTAAAATAAAGACTGTAACAAGAGATAAGGAAGGACACTACATAATGATCAAGGGATCAATCCAAGAAGAAAATATAACAATTATAAATATTTATGCACCCAACATAGGAGCACCTCAATACATAAGGCAAATGCTAACAGCCATAAAAGGGGAAATCAACAGTAAAACAATAATAGTGGGGGACTTTAACACCCCACTTACACCAATAGATAGATCATCCAGACAGAAAATAAATAAGGAAACACAAGCTTTAAATGACACAATAGACCAGATAGACTTAATTGATATTTATAGGACATCCTACTCGAAAGCGGAAGAATACACTTTCTTCTCAAGTGCACATGGAACGTTCTCCAGAACAGATCACATCTTGGGTCACAAATCAAGCCTTGGAAAATTTAAGAAAATTGAAACCTTGTCAAGCATCTTTTCCAACCACAGTGCTATGAGATTAGAAATCAATTACAGGGAAAAAAATGTTAAAAACACAAACACATGGAGGCTAAACAGTGCACTGCTAAATAACCAAGGAATCACTGAAGAAATCAAAGAAGAAGAGAAAAAGAATACCTAGAAACAAATGACAATGAAAACATGATGATCCAAAACCTATGGGATGCAGCAAAAGCAGTTCTAAGAGGGAAGTTTATAGCAATTCAAGTTCACCTCAACAAACAAGAAAAATCTCAAATAGACAATCTAACCTTACACATAAAGCAACTAGAAAAAGAACAAAGAAAACCCAAAGTTAGTAGAAAGAAAGAAATAATAAAGGTCAGAGCAGAAATAAATGAAATAGAAACAAAGAAAACAATAGCAAAGATCAATAAAACTAAATGTTGGTTCTTGGAGAAGATAAACAAAATTGATAAACCTTTAGGCAGACTCATCAAGAAAAAAAGGGAGAGGACTCAAATCAATAAAATTAGAAATGAAAAAAGGAGAGGTTACAACTGACACTGCAGAAATACAAAGGATCGTAAGAGAATACTACAAGCAACTATACGCCAACAAAATGGACAACCTGGAAGTAATGGACAAATTCTTGGAAAGGTACAACTTTCCAAGACTGAAACAGGAAGAATTAGAAAATGTAAAGAGACCAATCACAGGTGATGAAATTGAAACTGTGATTAAAAATCTTCCAACAAACAAAAGTCCAGGACCAGATGACTTCACAGGCGAATTCTATCAAACATTTAGAGAAGAGTTAACATCTATCCTTCTCAAAATTTTTCAAAAAACTGCAGAGGGAGGAACACTCCCAAAGCCGTTCTACGAGGCCACCACCACCCTGATACCAAAACCAGACAAAGATATCACAAAATAGAAAATTACAGACCAATATCACTGATGAACATAGACCCAAAAATCCTCAACAAAATACTAGCAAACAGAATCCAACAACACATTAAAAGGATCATACACCATGATCAAGTGGGATTTATCCCAGGGATGCAAGGATTCTTCAATATATGCAAAACAATCAATGTGACACCATATTAACGAATTGAAGAATAAAAACCACATGATCATCTCAATAGAAGCAGAAAGAGCTTTTGACAAAATTTAACACCATTTATGATAAAAACTCTCCAAGAAGTGGGCATACAGGGAAACTACCTCAACGTAATAAAGGCCATATATGACAAACCCACAGCAAACATCATTCTCAATGGTGGAAAACTGAAAGCATTTCCTCTAAGATCAGGAACAAGACAAGGATGTCCATTCTCACCACTACTATTCAACATAGTTTTGGAAGTCCTAGCCACGGCAATCAGAGAAGAAAAAGAAATAAAAGGAATACAAATTGGAAAAGAAGAAATAAAACTGTCACTGTTTGCAGGTGACTTGATACTATACATAGAAAATCCTAAATATGCCACCAGAAAACTACTAGAACTAATCAATGAATTTGGTAAATTTGCAGGATACAAAATTAATGCACAGAAATCTCTTGCATTCCTATACACTAACAACAAAAGATCATAAAGAGAAATTAAGGAAACACTCCCATTTACCATTGCAACAAAAAGAATAAAATACCTAGGAATAAACCTACCTAAGGAGGCAAAAGACCTGTACTCAGAAAACTATAAAACACTGATGAAAGAAATCAAAGATGACACAAACAGATGGAGAGATATACCATGCTCCTGGATTGGAAGAACCAATATTGTGAAAATGACTTACTACCCAAAGCAATCTACAGGTTCAATGCAATCCCTATCAAATTACCAATGGCATTTTTCACAGAATTAGAAGAAAAAATTATACAATTTGTATGGAAACACAAAAGATCCCAAATAGCCAAAGCAATCTTGAGAAAGAAAAATGGAGCTGGAGGAATCAGGCTCCCTGACTTCAGACTATACAACAAAGCTACAGCAATCAAGACAGTATGGTACTGGAACAAAAACAGAAATATAGATCAATGGTACAGGATAGAAAGCCCAGAGATAAACCCATGCACCAATGGTCACCTAATCTATGACAAAGGAGGCAATATACAATGGAGAAAAGGCAGCCTCTTCAATAAGTGGTGCTGGGGAAACTGGACAGCTACATGTAAAAGAATGAAATTAGAACACTTCCTAACATCATACACAAAGATAAACTCAAAATGGATTGAAAACCTAAATGTAAGGCCAGACACTATAAAACTCTTAGAGGAAAACATAGGAAAAACACTCTTTGACATAAATCACAGCAAGATCTTTTATGACCCACCTCCTAGAGTAATGAAAATAAAAACAAAAATAAGTGAATGGGGCCTAATTAAACTTAAAAGCTTTTGCACAGCAAAGGAAACCATAAACAAGATGAAAAGACAACCCACAGAATGGGAGAAAATATTCGCAAACGAAGCCACAGACAAAGGATTTATCTCCAAAATATACAAAGAGCTCATGCAGCTCAATACCACAAAAAACAAACAACCCAATCCAAAACTGGGCAGAAGACCTGAATAGACATTTCTCCAAAGAAGACATACAGATGGCAAAGAGACACATGAAAAGATGCTCAACAGCACTTATTATTAAAGAAATGCAAATCAAAACTACAATGAGGTATCACCTCACACCAGTCAGAATGGCCATCATCAGAAAATCTACAAACAATAAATGCTGGAGAAGGTGTGGAGAAAAGGGAACCCTCCTACACTGTTGGTGGGAGTGTAAATTGGTACAACCATTATGGAGAACAGTATGGAGGTTCCTTGAAAAACTAAAAATAGAGCTACCATATTATCCAGCAATCCCACTCCTGGGCATATATCCAGAGAAAACCGTAATTCAAAAATACACATGTACCCCAATGTTCATTGTGGCACTATTTACAATAGCCAGGACAAGGAAGCAACCTAAATGTCCATAAACAGATGAATGGATAAAGAAGATGTGGTACATATATATATAATGGAATATTACTCAGCCATAAAAAGAAATGAAACTTGGTCATTTGTAGAGATGTGGATGGACCCAGAGTCTGTCATACAGAGTGAAGTAAGTCAGAAAGAAAAACAAATATCGTATGTTAATGTATATAGGTGGAATCTAGAAAAATGGTACAGATGAACCTATTTGCAGGGCAGGAATAGAAAGGGAGACATAGAGAACGGATGTGTGGACAAGGTGGGGGGGAAGGGGAAGGTGGGATGAATTGGGAGATTAGGTTTGACATAAATACAGTACCATGTGTACAATAGATAGCTAGTGGGAACCTCCTATATAGCACAGGGAGCTCAGCTCAGTGCTCTGTGATTGCCAAGTTGGATGGGATGGGTGGCAGTGGGAGAGGTCCAAGAGGGGGGGGATGTGTGTATGCGTATGGCTGATTCACTTCCACAGTGCAGCAGAAACTAACACAACATTGTAAAGCAATTATACTCCAATTAAAAAAAACAAAAACGGCAACCTGAGTGTTTAAGAGCCTGCCAGTAGGAGCTAATGATCCATGATACCTGGTAAAAGGAGACAAAGGCACCAAGAAAAGGCTCAGCAGAGAGGTAGAGTTACTCAGACACAATGTCATTGGCCATGGGATAATCTGTAGATTTGCAACATTAAAACATGCAGCAGAAACAGTAGAAGTTGTGATACCTAGAAGATCCTTCTTATGACCTAGAATAATGAAAATCTAACCAACTTCCTTTGTAGAAATAGCTCAGTCCTGTTTAATACAAAGAACCAAGCAATCAATTAACTTATTAGAAGAGATCAAAAAATAACACAGAAAGTAGAAGAGAGAAGACAGGCAGTGGGGAAAGAGAAAGGTAGATGGGAGGAAGGGGAGAGGAGGGAGGAAGGGAGGGAGGGAGGGGTAGGAGAGAGAGAGAGAGTAATTTTTTTCCCTCGGAGCTAACCTGGGGGTGTAGACTCATTAAATAAAGAGCATGTCTTTACTTGAGAGATGGCATTAGGCTCGAACTAATGCCATGAATAAGACATCAATTTTCTGCTAGTGCCACCGAGAAGAGATGAAGAGCTTCCAACGGTTTGGAGCAGCTTAGTGATAACCAGGAGCCTGCAGTCTGTTTGACAAGTTTATTTCAGAAATGGACAAAGAATGAAGTGAAACAACAAAATTTATGTTCCCTTTTGGTCCACAGCTGAAACATCAAGCTCCAATGTAAGAGATGAATGCAGTATCATCCCCTCAAGTGTTTTGTTCTCAATAATATGTGCTTGCCTGCTCCAGGAGAACAATATTTGTTAGAAAATGCAACCGTACATAATCCAACTAATGGACATTGCTACCATGCCTATGTTTTGCTTTAAAATACTTCAGCATAAATAGCATGTGTTAGTTTAAGTAAAGCCTTAGGTGTAGTGTGTTGTCCTAAGCAGAAATTCCCATCACGGGGATGGTCAGTAAGCTACTTAGTTGTAGTTAATTGGGAAGCCCACACTCCAGAGGAGGCTAGCACAGCCTTCAGGTATCTTTTTCTCCATCCACACCAGAGGCTTAGGAAATTAGCATAAAGATTATTAGAAATGGGCTCTCAGTGATGAAATTAATGACACCCCGGATATATAGAGGAGGTAAAATAACATAGTTTCAAGAGACTCCCCACCCTATAATAAAAATTTAACCTGACCTGTAGCCTGTGCCCGCTGTCCTGTATCCAGCTGGGAGGTCAGAAGACTTCTGTTTGCCTGATGTCACCTGTCAGGGTAACAGAATCCTGTCTCAGGAAATCGGTGTGTCTGCCTCAACTAAACCTTCCATGTAATGGGTAGTTAAGTCACGTAAAGTCAGAGACCTAAGACCTCCTCAGCCTTAAAGAGTAGAACAAGCTAGCCTGGCCCTGCTTAGTAATAAATGTTAATGAATGTCTATATGTGACAGAATTTTGTTTGAGAATTTCTTTCATCATCACTTCATATCAAGGTAATGAGAGAGGAGCATCAAACCGTTGAAATCTCCTATTATCTACCAAAACTAACTTAAGACCTGTGCATTTCCAAAATGGCCTGAGTCAACTTGCTATAGATAAACAATTAAGTTTAACAGGAACTGGTGCTTTCAAATTTGCCTTTCAAGTGTTGGAAAGTTCAGCTCGAAAGAGAGTTCCTGCAGCATCAGGCCACTCAAGCCTAGATACTGACAACTCTAGCTGCTGATTATGGCACCTATCCCTGCTGTGACTTTGGCCTAACCCTTCCGATTACTGAAACAGGTTGCCTCACGTTACACTGGCAAGTTGGTTCCCAGCTATGAATGCTGCTCTCAGCACTTCAAGATTTGCTGTGATTTTCTACACCACAAGATTTATGTGTCCAATGTCTCTCTCTCTCTCCCTCTCTGTCTCTGTATATATATATTTATATGCCTAGGATATTAATGTGGAAGATTAATATAATGAGGAATATTAGTGTATACTTTAGACAGAATGTATTCTACTAAAGTGAGCACCGACTCACAAGAATGTCAAACATACAATTAACAATTCAACATTAAGCTATTTAAAATATAAGGCATCAGGGTTTCCCTGGTGGCGCAGTGGTTAAGAATCCGTCTGCCAACACTCTATGATATAAATCACAGCAAGATCCTTTTTGACCCACCTCCTAGAGAAATGGAAATAAAACCAAAAATAAACAAATGGGACCTAATGAAACTTAAAAGCTTTTGCACAGCAAAGGAAACCATAAACAAGACGAAAAGACAACCCTCAGAATGGGAGAAAATATTTGCAAATGAAGCAACTGACAAAGGATTAATCTCCAAAATTTACAAGCAGTTCATGCAGCTCAATATCAAAAAAAACAAACAAACCAATCCAAAAATGGGTGGAAGACCTAAATAGACACTTCTCCTAAGAAGATATACAGATTGCCAGCAAACACATGAAAGGATGCTCAACATCACTAATCATTAGAGAAATGCAAATCAAAACTACAATGAGGTATCACCTCACACCAGTCAGAATGGCCATCATCAGAAAATCTACAAACAATAAATGCTGGAGAGGGTGTGGAGAAAAGGGAACCCTCTTGCACTGTTGGTGGGAATGTAGATTGATACAGCCACTATGGAGAACAGTATGGAGGTTCCTTATAAAACTAAAAATAGAACTACCATACAACCCAGCAATCCCACTATGGGGCATATACCCTGAGAAAACCATAATTCAAAGAGTCATGTACCACAATGTTCATTGCAGCTCTATTTACAGTAGCCAGGACATGGAAGCAACCTAAGTGTCCATTGACAGATGCATGGATAAAGAAGATGTGGCACATATATACAATGGAATATTACTCAGCCATAAAAAGAAACGAAATTGAGTTATTTGTAGTGAGGTGGATGGACTTAGAGTCTGTCATACAGAGTGAAGTAAGTCAGAAAGAGAAAAACAAATACCATATGTTAACACATATATATGGAATCTAAAAAAAAAATGGTTCTGAAGAACCTAGGGGCAGGACAGGAATAAAGACGCAGATGTAGAGAATGGACTTGAGGACACGGGGAGGGGGAAGGGTAAGCTGGGATGAAGTGAGAGAGTGGCATGAACATACATACACTACCAAATGTAAAATAGATAGCTAGTGGGAAGCAGCCACATAGCACAGGGAGATCAGCTCGGTGCTTTGTGACCACCTAGAGGGGTGGGATAGGGAAGGTGGGAGGGAGATGCAAGAGGGAGGAGATATGAGGATATATGTATATATAGAGCTGATTCACTTTGTTACAAAGCAGAAACTAACACACCATTGTAAAGCAATTAGACTTCAATAAAGATGTTTAAAAACAATTTTTTTTAATAAATAAATAAATAAAGTGGGTTTCTTGCAGGAAAAAAAAAAATCTGCCTGCCAATGCAGGGGACATGGGTTCAAGCCCTGGTCCAGGAAGATCCCACATGCTGCAGAGCAACTAAGCCTGTGCGCCACAACTACTGAGCCCACGCGCCACAACTACTGAAGCCTGCGTGCCTAAAGCCCGAGCTCCGCAACAAGAGAAACCACCGCAGTGAGAAGCCCGCGCACCACAATGAAGAGTAGCCCCCACTCGCCACAACTAGAGAAAGCCTGCGCACAGCAGCCAAGACCCAATGCAGCCGAAAAATAAATAAATTAAAAAAAAAAAACAACAAGGCATCAATGTAGCTTATGTTCAACAAATACATTTTCAGCTGAGACTGAATTGTAGCTTTGGAATAGAAATAACTTAGACAAAGAGTATTTGACTCAAAATATAGAAGGCTTGATGATAGCAAATTGGCCCATCACAACTAACATTTTTAGCCATGTTTCCTTACAAGGTCTCAAAACATTTTACCAAGAGTTTTCATTTCTTAATTTCAAAGGCATTGCTGTGCTCACTTAGCAGTGCTCACTTAGCAGATGAATAAACTGAAGAATAAAAATTCCTTTGTTTGGTCCTCCAGTCGCATATGAAAAGTCAAAGACAAAAGGAAAGTGACTCTTTGAGCATATCTTCCTTCAAATCCAAATCATACAGGTAGGTATTCTGTCCTACAAATTAGTCCTACAAAGACTATAAAGAAAAATAGCCGTGATCTTCCTCACCCTTGCCCATACCCAGTCCTGCTTTCCAATGGCACCCAGTTTTTAATCTTTTAACTATTTCCTCTAGTATTCATTCACGTTTTAAAATAAGGTACGCATGCTGCTATTCTTAGTTTATGAATTTTACATGGTAACCTATTGGTTCCCTATGGTGGAAATTGAAGACTCTATCTCTTGAGCTCACTGGCAAGATTAAATTTACACAAAGAAGTCAGAATATGAAGAAGAAAGAAAATTTGAGGAGAATTCTTTGAAGAAATTTATGCTGTGATAACCAGTTCTTTCTCCGCCAAAAGGGCAGGGACGGAATGTCAGTTTCAACTTCCTTAGCTTCAAGTCCGAAGAAAATGGGCTTCAAAGTGACCACCAGAGGGAATCACACGTCGTCCCCTAGTGGAACACAGTAGAAATGTCTCTAACTCCTGCCCAGGAAATCTTGTAGGAAAGAGAAGCCAGTAGGCTGCTTTGGTGACAAGACAGAGAGAAAGCTGGGTCTGTGTTGAGAACTGTGCTTCCCTCTGATGGTGGGTCAAACATCTGTGAAACTCAGGATCCAGATGTAGAACCTATAGAGTGTATGGTGGACACAACCTAAGATGACCTCCAATGAGTCACAATCCCATAGAATGCCCTCCTCTAGAATATGCGCAGAACCTCTGGATGGCCTCTAGCTGATAGAACATGGCAAAAGTGATTGGATGTCGCTTCTTTGATTATGCTACATTGTGTGGTGAAGTGTTGGAGTGTCCCTCCCTTGATTAGGCAAAGAGGATGGGATGGTCACTTGTGTCACATTGCATTCCATTGCATAAGACTTCCTCTTTGCAACCAGGCTAGAGATTCAACTTCTGTCTTTGAAAGAGTAGTTGCCATGCTGTCAAAGCACCTTGAGAGGGAATATGACAGAGAACTGCATGTTCTAGGAGCTAAGAGCAGTCCCTGGTTGATGACCAGCAAGAAAACATGGACCCCAATCCTACAACCACTAGGAAATGAGTTCTGCCATCAATCTCATGAGCTTGGAAGAGGACCCTGAGCTCCAGAAAGAAATGCATCCCATGTGAACTTTGACTGTAGCCTTGTGAGACCTTAAGCAGAGAACCCAGCTAAGTTGTGCCCAGACTCCTGACCCATGGGAACTGAGATATGAAATGTGTGTGGGGCTTCTCTGGTGGTGCAGTGGTTGAGAATCTGCCTGCCAATGCAGGGGACACGGGTTCGAGCCCTGGTCTGGGAAGATCCCACATGCCGCGGAGCAACTAGGCCCGTGAGCCACAACTACTGAGCCTGCGCGTCTGGAGCCTGTGCTCCGCAACAAGAGAGGCCGCGATAGTGAGAGGCCTGTGCACCGCGATGAAGAGTGGCCCCCACTTGCTGCAACTAGAGAAAGCCCTCGCACAGAAACTAAGACCCAACACAGCCAAAAATAAATAAATTAATTAATTTTAAAAAAAGAAATGTGTGTGATTTCAAGCCACTAAGTTTCTGGTAATTTTTTTATGCAACAAAATAAAATTAGTACAATCAAAATGCTGTTCTGAGGTATTATCAGAAAGGATCCTGCCCAGAGCACAAAAAGATCTGTGACAACAGGAATCCATGGAGTGATCATCTAAAACTACAAGCTGATTGAGGGTTGGGAGTGGCCTGTCGAAGGACAATATGCACTGCCCATAACAAAGAGGTACCTGATGATGGGAGCCTCCAAAGAACTCACAGGTCAGGGGAGAAGAGGTGAACTGCCTGACAAGTCTAGAGAGCACACAGCACCGTAAACAAAGAATGCTCTTAACAGGGCCTAATCCACAAATAGCACATTGAGTGGCCTATCAACGGAATCCTTGCCTGACCTAAGAATGAGCCTTCCTAGCACCGTGAGACAAATTGGTCATGAATTGCCTCCTAAACCTGGGTCAAATTTATGACCAGTAAGGGGCACTGTAAACAAAGAATGTTCCCTGCCATTGCAGTTCTACGAAGATCAAATCATTAGCCACTGCAGTTACTGACCTACAAATACACCCTGAAAGGAATTCAGGGTGAAGCATTCTGTCTTTTGGATATATGGGCCCCTAGGTAGTTAAAATGAACATCTAAGGAAGAATTTCAATGACCCCAGATTCTTGCATCTCCCCATACATAGAAAAGCACTAAAAGCATTGAGATGTCTGATCCTCATGACTAGCAGTAACCTTTCACTGAGATCTTGAATGCATGTATATACTGGCTCCTCCTATACCTCTTTGGAACAGTTTCTCAGAGCTACCTGAGAGGCTGTCTTCTGTCTCCTAGGCTATAGTCTTCAGTAAGACACTGAATAAACTCAACTCACAGCTCTTAATGTTGTGTTTTATTCAAGTTGAAACCACCAAGGGCCAGGGCAAATTCCCCATTTCCCGACCCATAGTGTGTTAGTAAAACAGCTATCCAGAGAGGGAAAAGTCCTGATTTATAACACTTGCCAATTTCTGTGGTGTAAACATATCCACCATGACTGATTTCAAGCTACCAATAGCTTAACAATCTTCTCGTAATTTTCCTGATATTTAACAACTGGCTCTTGGGAGCCAGTGCTCTAATACACCAGGGCTGCCTCTACTTCCTCCACCCTCGAGGGATCAGCCAGCCTCCAGGAGTAGGGGCTGAGGGGAGAGAACAGAAGTCTCACCTTCAACAATAGGTCTTCAGTCAGGGGGAGGGTGAGAAGAGACTTAACCTTGATTGGAGATTGATGTGTTGGTTCATACCTCAGACTGGACTGTTAGAAAGTTGAGACTCCATGTTCATGACTTAAGAAGATGTAGAACTGCCTATTTTACATGGATGAATGAAAGGTCGTGGGACCTGCCCAGATTTTCATATACATACTCACATGCGCACACACACACCCACATATATAATGTGCCAACAAAATATGTAAATTAATTATCTCTGTAGGTTAACTAACCAAGATAGAGATAAAAATTGCAGAGCTACCATTTTCTTTCTTTCTTTTAAAACTATTTCCTAATATTCCCCTCTTTTCTCAAAATGCCTTTCTAAATGAGGTGACTCATAAATTCCAAAGTTCTAAATAGACGAATGAATGATTAAATGACTAAAGTAGATTTCCTAATGTGTTTGTCTGTTTAAAAGTGCTTTCACCATCTCAGGAAGCCCCCTGCTTAAATGCTCATTCAGTTAAGGCATGCACAAAGGTGCTCTGCTGTGGGGCATCTCGGGAGATGTCAGGAAAAAAAACCATCTGATTTTAAAAGCAGTGCGATGTGAGTGGCTTTTCATACCTAAATGGACCTGACAGCTAAGTGTGGCTAACATGAATATCTGCTTCACGAAACTCAGAGTACAGAAGAGGAAACGACACTTCAACCTTGGGTGGAGCTAGACCTCTGGGGTCAAGATGAATCTGTCTGCACTGTTTCTCCTGGATTTCCACTCACAAGTCCTTGGGTGAGGCATCTGGGAGCAGTTTGTACGGTTGTCATGGGTTACCCTCCTTTGAGAATATTCTCCAAGGGACTGAAGCCCCAAAATTTCCCAAGTATACTAAGTTCTGGAAGAATATCATTTTGAGTCTTACATCAAAGAGCAAGACATGAGTTGCCCATACAGCTATTCTTTGTACACACTATTATGGTACTTCTCAAACTGAACTCTTGCCTCCATTGATTCTGTTCAAGTGAAACTAGCAAACAATGCTTAATAGAAAGAGCCCAAAAGTAAAGAGTCTCTTTGACGTATTTATATCTTCATAGAATTTTTGGACTATCCTTGCTCTCAGCTGGTGACCTTAATTCTCACTTCACAGGGAAAATAGAAGCAATGAGAAGAAAATTTCCACAGGCATCTACTAAAGTATCTACCTACATTCTCTGCATACTCACCTCTTCCATGGATGAAATTTCCATTCTCCAAAGTGTCAGCCCCTCTCTGTGTGTACTACATCCCATCCCTCTTGCCTAATCAAGGATGTCGATCTACCAGTTCTCTCTATCTCCTACACCATTATTTTTCACTGTCTGTTGGATCATTTCTATCAGGATTCAAACATGCTATTATGTGTTCCATCTTAAAAAGGAAAAAAAAAGCACTTGTTCTGACCCTACTTTCCCTACCAATGCCCTTCCTTTATTCCCCTTTGCAGCAAATTGCCTGGCTATTCTCTTGTTCCTTTTCTCCATCCTGTCTTGAATCCATTCGGTCAGGCTTTTGCCCTCACCCCTCCACTGAGACTGCTCTTGACAAAGTCGTAATTTCCATGCTAGTAAATCCAGTGGTCAATTCTCATTGACTGTCTGTCAGCTCAGCATGTGACAAGGTTGATCACTCACTCCTCTTTTTTTTTTTTTTTTTTTAAGGTATATTGTGGTCTGTACTTTTTTTTAAATAAATTTATTTATTTATTTTTGGCTATGTTGGGTCTTCGTTGCTGTGCACGGGCTTTCTCTAGTTGCAGTGAGCAGGGGCTCACTTCGTTGTGGTGCATGGGCTCCTCACTGCAGTGGCTTCTCTTTGTTGCAGAGCATGGGCTCTAGGCATGCAGGCTTCAGTAGTTGCGGCACGGGGGCTCAGTAGTTGTGGTTCACAGGCTCTAGAGCGCAGGCTCAGTGGTTGTGGTGCATGGGCTTAGTTGCTCCGCAGCATGTGGGATCTTCCTGGACCAGGGCTCGAACCCATGTCCCCTGCACTGGCAGGCAGTTAGTTTATGTGGTTTCCAGGATGACACACTCCCAGTTTTCCTTCTTCCTCACTGCTCCCTCTTTCCCTGTCTCCTGAATTGGTTCTTCTAATTCTCCCTGAAGATTAGTGGTGGAGAGCGCCAAGCTCGGTCCTCGGCCTCTTCTCTTCTCCATCTACCCTCACTCCCTTAGTGATCTCATCAGGTCCCCTGACTTCCTCATTATTTATATGCTGATGACTTCCAAATGTTGATCTTCACTTTGGACCTCTCTCCCAAATTCTAGACTCGTATAGCCAACTGCTTCCTTCATATCTTCAGTAGGATGTCTAACCTCTCAAATTTAACATATCCAAAACTGAGCTCCTGAGTTCCCAAAACCTGTTCCAGCTGCAGCCTTCTCCACCTCATCTGGGGAAAACTCCATCCTTCTTTTTTCTCAGGCCAAAAACTTTAGCGTTATCCTTGATTCTTCTCTTTCCCCGATACATACAACCAGTCGGAAGATCGTACTGGCTTTATCTTCAGACTCTGACCACTTCTTACCATGCCCCCTACTCCCTGATGGTCCACGCACTGTCCTCTCTCATCTGAATTACTACAATGGCCTTCTATAAGTCTCCCAGCATCCATTATTGCCCTCTAGTGTCTTTTGCAATATAACAGCCATTAATTTGAAACATAAACTCTGTTATCTCCTGCAAGGCAGTTGCCTCAAGGGAGGCCACTGCAGAGTCTTCAGGCTGAAAGATACTAGCTTCCTTAGTCACAGAGGAATAGATGCTTCTACTGACAAAGTAAGCAGAGTTTCGAGGTACATTCTACAGCTACATTAGCTTCTACATGTTCCCATCCCTATTTTCAGGGTCCATTACTTCGAAATCAATACCGTCACTTCAACATAAGAGATCCTGAAAGGTTTTGAATTCAATTTACTGCTTCAGGTTACCACCATACTGACTATGTTGCATAGGTTTCAATATACAGTGTTTTTCTTGTCACTACTTTTTCCCTAGTTTGTAATTGGGTTTGATATCCTTGTTACACCAAGAGTTCTTTGAAAGACTGCTTTTAAATTTCTAAATGCATACATATTTTTAAAAACGATTCTACTCTTGTTAATGCCTACTTTTGTTGCACCTATGTGAGACAGTATGTTATGCATGGTTTCTTCTTTCTTGAATGTATAAGGATTTCATATGTGCTCTAATACATGGACAGTGAGTATATCTATATCCTGTGTGCTTGAAAAATGACTGTATTCTCTACTTTTACATCTGGTTAATATGTTAATTTTGTTTATCAAATTCCCTCTAGCCTTTCATATTTTGTATTGACTTGATTTGTCAATTTCTGACAAAGGTACATTAAGGTTTATACCTTTGAATCTATAAAAACAAAACAGAGGGGAGAAAAATACCTGTAGTGGCTCCCATCACATGCAGAGAAAAAACCCAAGTCTTTACAGCAGCTGCAAAGCCCCTGTTGCCTCATCACGTCTCTGGCCTCTTTTCCTATTTTTCTTCTCCTCCTCCCTCACTTTTAGCTCCATTCCAGCCACAAGCCTCTTTGCTGCTCCCCCAACATGACCTTTGCTCTGAGTGTTCCCTCTGCCTGGAATGCTCTTCCCCAGGATCCACCCAGCTAACTCCCTCACCGCCTTCAAATCTTTGCTCAAATCTCACCACTTCAATGAGAGCTACCCTCTCACCTTATTTAATATACAACTGTTCCCACCCCCAATTGGCAGTTTCAATCCCCCTTACCCTGCTCTATTTTTTCTCTTTTTCATAGCATTTATATCACCTTTTAACATACTATGTAAATTACTTATTTTGCTTATTCTTTATTGTCTATCTTCCCTACTTGAAAGTAAACTGTGAGAGACAGATGTTTGCCTGTTTTGTCAACTAGTTTATTCCAGAACCCTAGAACTGTGCCTGGCACATGGTAAAGACTTTGTAAACATCTGATAAATGAATGCCCTATCCTTAGATGGAGGCTTTCATTTTCGTCATTCTTTCTGAGAACATTCATTGCATTGCGAGACCTTTCTCAACTCTCTACTGGGAAAAATAAATAAGATTGTATTTGTGTTCCAGTAGGTCATTAGCAATAGGTCTTGTTATGAGATCAGATCACAGTACAACTATTTGCCAGTTATTTAATTTAAAAGGGTAGTAATTTAGTTAATATAAATGTATGTTACTGTTACCCAAAAGACTACCCATGGCCAGCATTTCTTAACTCTTTTTGGCTTACTGTTCTCATTAAGAATCCCCAGAAAAAATGTACGTATATTTTTTTTTCTTCAATTTCAGAGAGTCTAAGAAACCCCTGACACTTCCTCATGAATCTCTAGGCATTCACAGACCTCTGTAAAAGGCTCCATGCACACATAACACTCACAGAGACATGTACGAACACTTTGGATATAATTTACATGGACTCTCTGATTTCAATCTTTTTTTCCAGTACATCTTATTTTAACTTTTCCCTACATCTTACCAAGTTGGTTTTTTGGGGGGTTTTTTTTCTGTTTATTGAAATAACTTTAGAGTGTTTCAGTTTCACAAAAAGCTTGCAAGTAAAGGACAACCACATGAAAATCCTGCTGGAAAGATAGCGTGTAAATTTCCACTTCAAAGTGAATGAAATGCAAAATGAAGATGTGGAAATAATTTCCTGGCCCATAAATATTTAATAAGCTTTCAGGTTGATGGGTGTCAAGTGGCAAACTTATAATGTACTGTGCTTAGAAATAAAATACACAGTCTCATGAAGTTCTTTGTGTGACAAACCATTCAATCTACCAATTATCTTCCTTATACTCAGAATCATTTATGCCTTATTAGTTAGTATATTCTTAATTATAATTATAAAATGCAGTTCTGGTTGTGGTCTCTGAGCAATTTTTACTATAAAAAGTTTAAAAGTCTATAGGGGAAATGGCATAGGCAGGCTCTGTTTGCAAAACCACAGACAAGTGGTTTTGCAATATCTGAAGTTTATGAGGCTCTCCTGTGCCACTTTACAATTATGTGTTGTAGTTTCCCTGACTCAACCACAGTCCTATTGAACTAGAATCTCCCAGGTGGTGCCCAGTCACGTACTTTTGAAAAACTTCCAGATGAGTTTTTCAAGACAAGTTGAGAAGCCCTGCACAGGCCGTGAGATGTTTTTGTTTGTTTGTTTGTTTAGTTTTTATTTTGGGGTAATATTTGATTTATAGAAAAGTTGCTATAAAATCGAACAGAGCGTTCCCATATACTTTCATCCAGCTTCTCCTAATCTTAATATTTTACAAACCCATGGATCATTTGTCAAAACTAAGAAATTAACATTAATACATTACCTTTATTTAAGCTACAGACTTCATTTGGATTTCACCAGTTTTTCCACTAATGTTCTTTCTCTGTCCCAGTATCCAAGGGACCACATTGCATTTAAGCATCATGTCTCCTTAGTCTCCTCTATCTGTGAAAGTTTCTTAGTCTTTCTTGTTTTTCATGACCTTGACACTTTTGAAGAGTACTGGTCAGATATTTTGTAGAACAACCCTGAATTTTAGTTTATCTGTTGTTTTCTCATGATTTGGGGGAAGAATACCCCAGAGGTGATGTGCCCCACTCATCCCCTTCATAAGGGGGAACATGATATTAAAATCACTAATCACTGGTGTGGTGATCACATGGTTAAGGTGCTGTCTGCTAGTTTTCTCCACTGTACTGGGACAAGTTTTCCCTTTTCGTCTAACAACATTCATTAGAGGAGTGGCACTATGTCTAGCTTACACTAAAGGAGAAGAGAATTAAGCTCTACCCCCCCAGAGAGGGGAGTGGTATCTACATAAATTATTTGGAATTCTTCTGTAAGAAAGATTTGCCTCTTCTCCCCCATTTATTTATTTATTCAACCATTTATTTATGTTAGTATAAAAGTAGGATTTAAAAAAAAATTATTCAGGTTATAATTCAATCCTCTCTCTCTCTTTTTTTTTTTTTTTTTTTTTTTTTGCTCAAATTGTTTCACCTTTTAGCATTTCAAGCTTTCAAGTTGGTTCCTATGTCCTTTTGACATGCTCCATCTTTTTTTTTAAAATGCATTTCCTCTCAGTCTGGCACTACGAGTGCTCCAGGGTCATCTTTGATTTTCTGTGACCCAGGACTAGAATCAGATATTTCTCCAAGGAGCTTTGGTTCCTAATGTTGGAAAATGACTTCTGGAAACCAAGTCCAGGTGCTGGTGTGCTTGTTGCTACTGAGATTTCACTGCTTCTTGGCCCTCTCAAAGGACAGAGCTAGGAAATATATACATGTGCACTAACCCATGTACACACACATATCAATAATTGTTTTGTATCAATCTATCTGTTCAAATATTAAATTAAACATGCGTTTGTACTGATGTTTCCAGCTCTAATCTACCACCAGGTTTATTTCAGCCTTCCCCACTTGCGTATTTGTAACTTCTGTCCCTCGCAGTTAGAAACCTGACTCTCATTATCTGAAATTTATTTACATATTTCTTTATTGCTTGTATACTTGTAAAGCAGTTTCACAATTGCCAACCCATAACCCTGTAAAAAATGAATTTACCAACAAGAGTACAGTGTTTATGTATAGTTCTTTTCATTTTTAGCTTTATAGCATCTAGTAAAAACACTATTTTCCAAAGTTACTTAGGTCAGCCCTTTTTTACTCCATCAGTTTGTTTTTAAATAATAATGTTGCCTTGTCATGCAAGTAACATATTCTTGTTGTAGAGATAAGAGCAAGCAAAAAAAGAAAATACAACTCATCCAATACCATGACTTAGCAATAACAAGATAACCACAGCTTACATTTTGGTGGACTGTGTGTATGTGTGTTATTTTTACTAATATTGAAATTATTCTTTATATTCTTTTGTATGATTTTTTTTTATCTAATATTATGGATCCTTAAGGAAGTATAAGTTTATAGACAGAAGCATCTGCCATTAAGATTCATGTTATAAAGGCCACTCTGGTGGCATGGAGAGAATACAGTGGAGGTGAAGGGAAGGAAGGAGATATTGAAATCAGAAACAGTAGTTAGGCAGATAGAATTACCTAGACCGAGAGATGATATATGACATATTTAGAGTAACAGTGGGAATAGCTGGATTTGAGAGGCATTCAGGATAGAATTGCCAGGATTTTAGCAAATGATTGGATACTGGAGTGAGGCAGAAAGAAGAGTTGAAGACATCTGACATTTTAAGATGAAATGGACCCATAAGCAGTGATGACATTTATCAATGTCCATGAAGAACACAAAGCAAAGGATGGGTTTTACAGAGAAGGTGATAGTTTTATTATTATACGTATTGAGTTTGAGATGCTTCAGGTCTTCCAGCTGGAGCAGGTCAAAGATTAGTTGGAAGTTTGTGTCTGGTGCTCAGATAAGAGGATCAAGCTGGAGGCAGAACTTGTAGAGAAAATACTGGAGTTCACACCAAGAGATTGGGTGAAATCAATCAGGGTGATGTGGAAAGCTGAAGAAAAGAACAACAAACAGAGTTGGAAATTTAGATAACATTTAATATTTGGTCAAAGGAAGAGGAATCAGCAAAGGAAAGAGAGGAAAGGGAAAAGTGGTCCAAGAGCTAAGAAGAGAACCAAAGGTGAGTTGTATCTAGAAAGTAAGAAGTGTGCAGAATTCAGAGAATGGAGTGGTCAACTGTGCCAGTGCTGCAGTCACAAAGATGAGGAGGTTTCCAAGGACTGAAGGAGGCAAGGACATTGAAGTAACACGTGTCAACTCTCCTTCCAAGAATGTGAAGGTGAAAAAAAGCAGAATCACAGAGTGGTATCTTGAGGAGAATTTAGGGTAGATGAGAGGCATTGTTTCCTTTCTTTCTCTCCTTATTAGGACTGGGGACACTGACAGGGCAAAGGTTGGAGGTGAGGAGGCTCTCCAAAGTCTGACGGCCAAGTGGGTCTCCTGTCCTTTAAGTTACCCTTATAGCCCAAAAGCCTAGTGAGGAGTTACTGCCAAATGTGAAGAAAGTAGAAATTCTTAGTGTGGGTTATGTGAGGGCAGGGCTGACAAAAAATATTCTGAGTCTTCACTGTTTATACACACACAAGGAGAAGGCCAAAAGAAATAATAAAAAAGATTACTTGTTTAAAATGGTGTTTGGGAGAGTTATTGTATAACACAGTTAAAGCTACAGTTAGAAATTCTGGGATTCCTTGAAGAAAACCATAGTAACACAATTTTGTGCTTTTTACCCATGATGTGGTTTTTAAACTCAGTCAATCTACAATGCTCAGGTGGTTCAAGAACAATAATACAATGTGTTTCCTGAGGGTTTCAGATATATAAAGACCTTGAGCATGAGTGGAACTCCAGTGAACCACTATAATACTGTGAGAAAAATCTAAGCCTCAAAAGAAAAATCTACATTTCATTGCTTGTGTGGGAGTAAATGTTTTAGATTTGTCTAAACAAACAATTTCAACTTATTTATTTATGCTACATTTTATAGAAGAATCCACTGAAAACATAAACAACCCTGAACTGAAATATGGGCTGCTTATTTATTGAATGGCTCTTTTTAAAGATAATAATCATGTGAGTCACAGAAGTTAACTGTTCCCTTTTGTAACACAATGTGGAATTTCTTTTTATGTGAACAAAGATACAATTATTTACAAGTAAAATAAAAAGAATTTCTTTTTAATTTTTGAAATTAAGAACACAGATTTATATCAAACTTTGACTGAATACAGATAGAAATTCTACTCTATGCTCTGCACGTACTATACCACTCTACTCTACTCTAGACTTATTACAATGTAAGTATATTCTGAAGAAGAGCCTTCATGGTGAGGAGTGAGAAATAGAGCCATGAGTGCCAACCATGTTGCCAAATGGCAAGTCTGTTCTGTTGCCAAATGGCAAGTCACTTGCTATCTCTGGATTTTGATCAGAGCACATTTTGCCAATTCTCTGATTCCACGCTCCTATATGAAACATGTAATTCCATTCTCGCCTCTGGAAATCAGAGAGGTAAAATCTTCTGATGAGGTGACTAAGGCAAAAAGAAACTCATTGACTTACTGAAGACAAAGAACAAAGACATCAAAAGAACCAGAAGTAGGATAGAAAGTCTCAGTTCACACCAGCATAGTACAGTGGCTAACAGCAAAGGCTCGGGATTGGGACTGCCTGAGCTGGAGCCCTAGGTAAGTCATTTACCCTCAATATCCCCATCCTAAAAATGGGCTAAAAATAGACCTAGTGCTTAGGGTTGTTGTGAGAGTTGAAGAGTTAGAATAAGAAAAATGCTTAAAACAGTACCTACTGCATGTAAAAGACTCAAGAAATGTTAGTTATTCATATTATTTGCACTACCTTCCTCATATTTAGCCTTCAAGGGCTTGAATTTCTTAGTCAAACACAATGTAAATTAAACTACTCCTCAAAAACTCACTCAACCAGGGCCAGACCCAAGTATTAAGTGGCCTGAAGATTACACAATTTGGGAGGCCATTTTTAAGATTACGCAATCTGGGAGAATTATGAATTATGAATGCAGCAGAGGCCCCTGTCAGAACACAGGCATTTGAGGAGCTTGAAGTGTAAGCATCATCAGCCTCCTCTTCTATCCATCCTCCTCTGCTCTCCACCATCACATCATAGAATACAGCATGTTGCTTTGACTTGGAAACTCTCTCTTGTTGTAAAACAGAACAAACGTAGGAATTCTACAAATCATCCACAGCCTAGTCCTGACTCCACTGAGAGGTTCTTGGATCCCCTACAACTCACAGCTGAGAGACTCACAGAATGTTTGAAGTTGGAAGAGACCAACTGGATGTTTTATTACAAAAGCATGCTTTACGTGCAGGTCCAGAGGCCAGTTCTGTAACTGCTGGGTCCTGACATCCAGGAGGAGCAGATGGGGATGGTGAGGCTGCCAAAGAGCAGGGCCCCAAGCAGCTGCATGTGGCGTGTGTTGAGAGCCAGCTTTCTCAGACAATGCTCGAGATGGCTCAAGTTACCCAATGCCTGAGTGAAGTGAGCTGTTATTTATTCTAAAAGAATAGAGCTGAGGAGAGAAAAGAAGAGGATGAAGGTAAAAGAGAAAGAAAGCAAAAGACGTTTCCTGCTTGTCCTCTCAAAAGGCAGTGAGACATTTTCCTTAAAGGCTTCACTCTGACCGGACAACCCTCCCTTGAATACTTCACTATAAGGCAGTGAAGGGAGAGCCGGGCAGTGGGAGAGCAGGAGCATTTGAAGGCAAACAACTAGGGAGAGAGTTTTCTTTTCTTTCTTTCTTATTTTTTTTTAATTTTCCTAGCAAACCATCCCAAACCCCTGCAGTTATCATTATTTATCTACACTAAGCAAGCTTAATCATGAATATACTAATAGAATTTCCTCTCCCTTGCGGGGGTCCAGGCAGGGGTAGTATTATGGAAGAAGAAAAAGAGGAATATTGGAATTATCTTTATAGCTCATCTGTAAAACTCCTTCTCCTTTGAAGAAGGCAGTACAGCTCAGTGATTAACACGGCCTGGCTCCATTTCTTTTCAGCTGCATCCTGGGTAATAGGTAAACCTTTCTTAACCTTAGTTTCCTTGAATGTGAAATGGAGAGGAACATGGCGCCTATCTCATGGGAGTGCTGGGGAGGCTGAATGAGACAAGACAAACCAAATTCCTAACAAGGCACCTATTAAGTGCTCTAAAAGTGCAGCTATGACTATTTGACTATTAGGCGTGACTCGATATTTTCTTAATCCAACGTACCAATCACTTCACTGGTCAAAGGAAATATGATCCGAAGCTTTCTTGAAAGTAACAATTACTAAACCCTTCTTTCTCTTTCTTGATTGTTAACTTGTTGTTTCCCAAATTATAGCTTTGTTCTTTTAACTTTTAAAATATGAAAAAATCACCAACCGAAGGCCTCTAAGTCGAACATTTCCACAGAACACTAGCTGTGGCTGAAACTGCTTTAAGAAATAATGCTCTCAATGAGAACACAATGTTTGGAAGCTAGTCATTACCATCGTATTAAAGCAGTACTATATGTTCAAGTTTCAGCCTTGAAACATATGTTCCAAACACAATGTTTGGAAATTTGTCATTAACATCTTATTAAAGTAGTACTATATGTTCAAGTTTCAGCCTTCCTTAAATCTATTCTTGGGAGGATACCCAGATCCTCGGATCTGTTGCAGAAGTAGAGAGTGAGGTCCTTGGCCCTGAGGAGTTTATCATTTATAGAGCAACTGGCTGTAGACAGAATCACATAAATAAATGTAACAGAAGCACATAAGCAAATATTTATACATAGCTGAGCACAGCTGCTTAGGTTTACACAGGTGCAAAATAATATATCAGGGAAAGTATTTTTTAATGGTTATTACAGTACTTGGCAACTAGAATACAGAGCAATGTAAGTTTTGCAATTGCACAGAACTATATACACATGGTCTTCGTGGTTGCTAAAAAGTATGTGGAGCCTAAGGAAGCTCAGAGATTAGTGAAGAAGAAAGAAATTCCAAACTCAGGGAAGAGCAGGTACAATGAATTGGAAACGAGTGGGGCTGAATTGTTGCTGTTTTTGTTGTTGTTGTTGTTGACAGTTATTCGTGACTGATACTTGAACACTTCCACTGTGTCAGGAATAGGCTTTAAATGAATCTCACAACAATCCAAAGAGGTTGTGTCCTTGTTACTCACATTTCACAGATGAGGAAACTGAGGCTCAGGGAAATTCAGTGCCTTGACCAAAATGTGTGTTTTAAGTGTCAGCAAGTGCCGATACTGGCATTTGAACCTGGATCTGTCTGATTTTAAACCTGCCCTCTTAAGCTATTACTCCACTTCCTTGCTGTCATGAACTGAAAAGAGTGGTAAAAGGGATCAGTGGGAAAAAAGACTGTTAACTAAGCCCCTTAAAGCCCCAAATGAAGATCATGACAGGACAAGACTGTGTAGAAGAAAGAGGTGGTCATGGGAAGAGGAGACTTGGATGAGGAGAAGCCAGCAAGAGGGGCGCCAATGGCACACATCTATCTACCATCCAAAGCATTACTGACAAACTCTTCCTTTATTACTAAGCAAATTGTTTTTACCTGAAAACTTTAACTCCCTAACAAACATTGCAGCATCACAATACCACACAGTAAAAAGCAGGTCATCCCAAACATGCATATAGATAACCAGAGAAAGAGAGTACCGGTTATCCACTTGGTGACCTGGCCAATTGGTAAACGAACTGGAAAAATATCTGCTGCCTTAATAACTACTCCACGAAGTAACCTTCTCTCAATGAGTTCCTTGTACAGCATTCTCTGTTAACCTATCCTTTAGGGTAAGAGTGAATCTCTCAGGAAGGATGCACCTACACTCGGGTCCAGGCTCAAACACCTATTGGCTTTGTGACCCTAGACAAGCTTTGTAAGAGCTCTAGGCATCATCTCTAACATATGCCTAGTAGATCTATCCTAGGTTGATGGAGAGGATTAACTGAGATGATACACGTGAAACACTTAGTACAATGCTTAGCCCATAGTAAGTGCTCAAACATCTTAGCTGTTGTTATTAAAGATGTTATAAGACAGGTAAAGTGCTTTATAAGCTCTTCAAGGCAGTTAGAGGCATCCTTTCTCTTTGCTACTTAATTAGCAATGATATTCTTCTGTTGGGGATACAAAAATCTGCCATTTAGTGCCTCTGTATCAGGCAAGCACATTTCTGCTGTGGGTGGTACCACTTATTGATGTGGGATATAGATCGAATTAAGCGCAATACATTGGAACTCCAGGAGTCAAATCCTAGAGCTGCAGTGGTCCGGGGGTGGGGGTGGCACCACTGCTAATTGAACATTTCCTCTGGGGCTTTTTGTTTCCCTCTGGCTTCCTGTGAAGCTGCTCACTGGGTTCAAGCAGCCAGGGTTTGCAGTGCAGTTAAATGACGCCCCGGTTGCGCAGTTGCACAAGGCTTTGTTTGGGTATTGCTCAGTCAAAATGATGTAGGAGCTGGGTGGTCGGGGGAGTGCAATCTACTGCAACTGTTCATCATTACCCAGATAAGCTTGAGAAGCCTCCCAATTAACCTTCATGTGTAATAAAGCCAATCAGTACCGAAAACAAGAATTTCTCATTTACTGAAATGATATTTGGCTTGTAATAGCTGTCTGGGAATGTTGAACCAGGTAGAAAACATGGAGAAAATCGCCCTCCTCCCCGCAAATTTAAGCTTGGTGATTATTTAAAAAAAAAAAAAAAAAAAAAAAGACCATGAATTTCATTTGGTAGCCTAAGCTGTTTTTGTCCTGATTTCAAGGTAAGAACAGAAATATATATTATGTCTTCTGCTGTAAAATAATATACTAAAACATACCTGCAACTTAAAACCTGATATAAATGTATGAGGCATATCAATGTTTTCCTAAGTTCCTCTGGCTTAAAAATCTAAATAGCAGAAATTAATTTGGAAACATATTTTCTTTACATATATGTTTCATCTTTTCAGAGAAACAAAACAGAGTAAAGAAAATGCAGCATTTATGTAAATAAGAGAAGGACACATCACTATAAAAATTAATATGGCCAGTCAAACGATACCATTTTTTGAGATCTTGCTGTGTCCACATTACTGTGCTATACTGGAGGGTCAATATAATATTAAGGGTGAGAAGAATAAACCTCATTAATTTTGTGTCTAATAGGCCCTCAAATGTTTATTGAAATGAATTCAATTTAACTTCATTGAATTGATTTATACTGACTTGAATTAGGACAATTATAACACACTGTCACTTAAATCTCTAATCTAGCCAAGGAATTAAATATAAATGCATGAAATTTTAAATAATGCAAATAATGAATAAAAATACATGACTATAATTTTTTTAAATAATGGCTATTCTCCAGAACAGTAGTTGTTTATCTCTGTCCACCTCCTCTCCCACCTAAACATGTGCCACCAACCTCATGGAAAACTCAATGGACGTGGGCACGGACCCTGAAGTCCCAGAATTATCTTTTTGGTTGTCAGCTAAAGGCTGACAAAGATTATCACTTTAAAGTGGATAATGATGAAAATGAGCACCAGTTATCTTTAAGAACAGTCAGTTTAGGGGCTGGTGCAAAGGATGAATTGCATACTGTTGAAGCAGAGGCGGTGAATTATGAAGGCAGTCCAATTAAAGTAACACTGGCAACTTTGAAAATGTCTGTATAGCCAACAGTTTCCCGTGAGAGCTTTGAAATTACACCACCTGTGATCTTACAGTTGAAGTGTGGTTGAGGGCCTGTGCATACTAGTGCACACACCTAGTAGCTGTGGAGGAAGATACAGATTCAGAAGATGAAGAGGAGGAGGATGCGAAACTCTTAAGTATATCTGGAAAACCTTTCTGCCCCTGTAAGTGATAGCAAGTTTCCACAAAAAAAAAGTAAAACTTGCTGCTGATGAAGATGAAGATGATGATGATGTTGATTTTGGTAATGAGGAAGCTAAAGAAAAAAGCTCCAGTAAAGAAATCTATATAAAATACTCCAGCCAAAAATGCACAAAAATCAAACCAGAATGGAAAAAACTTGAGGGGGGAGGAGCAAGATGGCGGAAGAGTAAGACGCGGAGATCACCTTGCTTCCCACAGATACAGTAGAAATACATCTACACGTGGAACTGCTCCTACAGAACACCCACTGAACGCTGGCAGAAGACGTCAGACCTCCCAAAAGGCAAGAAACTCCCCACGTACTTGGGTAGGGCAAAGGAAAAAGAAATAACAGAGACAAAAGAATAGGGACGGGACCTGCACCAGTGGGAGGGAGCTGTGAAGGAGGAAAGGTTTCCGCACACTAGGAAGCCCCTTCGTGGGCAGAGACTGCGGGTGGCAGAGGGGGGAAGCTTCGGAGCCACGGAGGAGAGCGCTGCCACAGGGGTGCGGAGGGCAAAGCAGAGAGATTCCCGCACGGAGGATCGGTGCTGAGTAGCACTCACCAGCCCAAGAGGCTTGTCTACTCAGCCGCCGGGGCAGGCGGGGGCTGGGAGCTGAGGCTCGGGATTCTGTGCTAGCCGGGAAGGAGTCCGGGAAAAAGTCTGCAGCTGCCGAAGAGGCAAGAGACTCTTTCTTGCCTCTTTGTTTCCTGGTGTGCAAGGAGAGGGGATTCAGAGCGCCGCCTAAACGAGCTCCAGAGACGGGCGCGAGCCGCGGCTATCAGCGCGGACCCCAGAGACGGGCCTGAGACGCTAAGGCTGCTGCTGCCGCCACCAAGAAGCCTGTGTGCGAGCACAGGTCACTCTCCACACCGCCCCTCCCGGGAGCCTGTGCAGCCCGCCACTGCCAGGGTCCCGTGATCCAGGGACAACTTCGCAGGGAGAACGCACGGCGCGCCTCAGGCTGCTGCAACATCACGCCGGCCTCTGCCGCCACGGGCTCGTCCTGCATCCGTGCCCCTCCCTCCCCCCGTCCTGAGTGAGCCAGAGCCCCCGAAGCAGCTGCTTCTTTAACCCCGTCCTGTCTGGGCGGGGAACAGACGCCCTCAGGCGACCTACATGCAGAGGCGGGTCCAAATCCAAAGCTGAACCCCAGGAGCTGTACGAACAAAGAAGAGAAAGGGAAATCTCTCCCAGCAGCCTCAGAAGCAGCGGATTAAAGCTCCACAAACAACTTGATGTGCCTGCATCTGTTGAATACCTGAATAGACAACGAATCATCCCAAATTCAAGAGGTGGACTTTGGGAGCAGGATATATTAATTTTTCCCCTTTTCCTTTTTTTGTGAGTGTATATGTGTATGCTTCTGGGTGAGATTTTGTCTGTATAGCTTTGCTTTCACCATTAGTCCTAGGGTTAGGTCCGTCCGTGTTTTGTTGTTGTTGTTGTTGTTGTTGTTGTTGTTGTTTTTACTTAAATTTTTTTTCCTAATAAATGTTTTCTTAATAATTTTTTCCTTATTTTATATTTTTAGAAATTAAAAAAAATTTTAATAAGTTTTTTCATATTTTTTATTTTAAAAAAATTTTAAAAAAATTTTTTCTTAATAAATTCTTTTCTTAATAATTTTTTTCTTATTTTTTACTATAAAAAATAATAAATCTATTTTTAAAAATTAAAAAGAAATTTTTTTTCTGGATACATTTATTCTTAATAATTTTTTTTCTTATTTTTTATTATAATAGCTTTATTTTATTTTATTTTATCCTCTTTCTTTCTTTCCTTCTATTTTTTTCTCCCTTTTATTCTGAGCCGTGTGGATGGAAGGTTCTTGGTGCTCCAGCCAGGCATCAGGGCTGTGCCTCTGAGGTGGGAGAGCCAACTTCAGGACACTGGTCCACAAGAGACCTCCCAGCTCCACATAACACCAAACGGCGAAAATCTCTCAGAGATCTCCATCTCAACATCAAGACCCAGCTTCACTCAACGACCAGCAAGCTACAGTGCTGGACACCCTATGCCAAACAACTAGCAAGACAGGAACACAGCCCCATCCATTAGCAGAGAGGCTGCCTAAAATCATAATAAGGCCACAGACACCCCAAAACACACCACCAGATGTGGATGTGCCCACCAGAAAGACAAGATCCAACCTCATCCACCAGAACACAGGCACTAGTCCCCTCCACCAGGAAGCCTACACAACCCACTGAACCAACCTTAGCCACTGGGGACAGATACCAAAAACAACAGGAACTACGAACCTGCAGCCTGTGAAAAGGAGACCCCAAACACAGTAAGATAAGCAAAATGAGAAGACAAAAAAACACACAGCAGGTGAAGGAGCAGGGTCAAAACACACCAGACCTAACAAATGAAGAGGAAATAGGCGGTCTACCTGAAAAAGAATTCAGAATAATGATAGTAAAGATGATCCAAAATCTCGGAAATACAATAGACAAAATGCAAGAAACATTTAACAAGGATGTAGAAGAACTAAAGAGGAACCAAGCAACGATGAAAAACACAATAAATGAAATTAAAAATACTCTAGACGGGATCAATAGCAGAATAACTGAGGCAGAAGAACGGATAAGTGACCTGGAAGACAGAATGGTGGAATTCACTGCTGTGGAACAGAATAAAGAAAAAAAAATGAAAAGAACTGAGGACAGTCTCAGAGACCTCTGGGACAACATTAAACACACCAAGATTCGAATTATAGAGGTCCCAGAAGAAGAAGAGAAAAAGAAAGGGACTGAGAAAATATTTGAAGAGATTATAGTTGAAAACTTCCCTAATATGGGAAAGGAAATAGTTAATCAAGTCCTGGAAGCACAGAGAGTCCCATACAGGATAAATCCAAGGAGAAACATGCCAAGACACATATTAATCAAACTATCAAAAATTAAATATAAAGAAAACATATTAAAAGCAGCAAGGGAAAAACAACAAATAACACACAAGGGAATCCCCATAAGGTTAACATCTGATCTTTCAGCAGAAACTCTGCAAGCCAGAAGGGAGTGGCAGGATATACTTAAAGTAATGAAGGAGAAAAACCTACAACCAAGGTTACTCTACCCAGCAAGGATCTCATTCAGATTTGATGGAGAAATTAAAACCTTTACAGACAAGCAAAAGCTGAGAGAGTTCAGCACCATCAAACCAGCTTTACAACAAATGCTAAAAGAACTTCTCTAGGCAAGAAACACAAGAGAAGGAAAACACCTACAATAACAAACACAAAATATTTAAGAAAATGGAAATAGGAACATACATATCAATAATTACCTTAAATGTAAATGGATTAAATGCTCCCACCAAAAGACACAGACTGGCTGAATGGATACAAAAGCAAGACACATATGTATGCTGTCTACAAGAGACCCACTTCAGACCTAGAGACACATACAGACTGAAAGTGAGGGGATGGAAAAAGATATTCCATGCAAATGGAAATCAAAAGAAAGCTGGAGTGGCAATTCTCATATCAGACAAAATAGACTTTAAAATAAAGACTATTAGAAGAGACAAAGAAGGACACTATATAATGATCAAGGGATCGATCCAAGAGGAAGGTATAACAATTGTACATATTTATGCACCCAACATAGGAGCACCTCAATACATAAGGCAAATACTAACAGCCATAAAAGGGGAAATCAACAGTAACACAATCATAGTAGGGGACTTTAACACCCCACTTTCACCAAGGACAGATCATCCAAAATGAAAATAAATAAGAAAATACAAGCTTTAAATAATACATTAAACAAGACGGACTTAATTGATATTTATAGGACATTCCACCCAAAAACAACAGAATATACATTTATCTCAAGTGCTCATGGAACATTCTCCAGGATAGATCATATCTTGGGTCACAAATCAAGCCTTGGTAAATTTAAGAAAATGGAAATCGTATCAAGTATCTTTTCCAACCACAACGCTATGAGACTAGATATCAATTACAGGAAAAGATCTGTAAAAGATACAAACACATGGAGGCTACACAATACACTACTTAATAACGAAGTGATCACTGAAGAAATCAAAGGGGAAATAAAAAAATACCTAGAAACAAATGACAATGGAGACACGACGACCCAAAACCTATGGGATGCAGCAAAAGCAGTGCTAAGAGGGAAGTTTATAGCAATACAAGCCTACCTCAAGAAACAGGAAATATCTCGAATAAACAACCTAACCTTGCACCTAAAGCAATTAGAGAAAGAAGAGCAAAAAAACCCAAAAGCTAGCAGAAGGAAAGAAATCATAAAGATCAGATCAGAAATAAATGAAAAAGAAATGAAGGAAACGATAGCAAAAATCAATGAAACTAAAAGCTGGTTCTTCGAGAAGATAAACAAAATTGATAAACCATTAGCCAGACTCATCAAGAGAAAAAGGGAGAAGACTCAAATCAATAGAATTAGAAATGAAAAAGGAGAAGTAACAACTGACACTGCAGAAATACAAACAATCATGAGAGATTACTACAAGCAACTCTATGCCAATAAAATGGACAACCTGGAAGAAATGGACAGATTCTTAGAAATGCACAACTTACTGAGACTGAACGAGGAAGAAATAGAAAATATGAACAGACTAATCACAAGCACTGAAATTGAAACTGTGATTAAAAATCTTCCAACAAACAAAAGCCCAGGACCAGATGGCTTCACAGGTGAATTCTATCAAACATTTAGAGAAGAGCTAACACCTATCCTTCTCAAACTCTTCCAAAATATTGCAGAGGGAGGAACACTCCCCAACTCATTCTACGAGGCCACCATCACCCTGATACCAAAACCAGACAGAGATGTCACAAAGAAAGAAAACTACAGGCCAATATCACTGATAAACATAGATGCAAAAATCCTCAACAAAATACTAGCAAACAGAATCCAACAGCACATTAAAAGGATTATACACCATGATCAAGTGGGGTTTATTCCAGGAATGCAAGGATTCTTCAATATACGCAAATCAATCAACGTGATACATCATATTAACAAATTGAAGGAGAAAAACCATATGATCATCTCAATAGATGCAGAGAAAGCTTTCGACAAAATTCAACACCCATTTATGATAAAAGCCCTGCAGAAAATAGGCATAGAGGGAACTTTCCTCAACATAATAAAGGCCATATATGACAAACCCACAGCCAACACTGTCCTCAATGGTGAAAAACTGAAACCATTTCCACTAAGATCAGGAACAAGACAAGGTTGCCCACTCTCACCACTATTATTCAACATAGTTTTGGAAGTGTTAGCCACAGCAATCAGAGAAGAAAAAGAAATAAAAGGAATCCAAATAGGAAAAGAAGAAGTAAAGTTGTCACTGTTTGCAGATGACATACTATACATAGAGAATCCTAAAACTGCCACCAGAAAACTACTAGAGCTAATCAATGAATTTGGTAAAGTAGCAGGATACAAAATTAATGCACAGAAATCTCTTGCATTCCTATATACTAATGATGAAAAATCTGAAAGTGAAATTAAGAAAACACTCCCGTTTACCATTGCAACAAAAAGAATAAAACATCTAGGAATAAACCTACCTAAGGAGACAAAAGACCTGTATGCAGAAAATTACAGGACACTGATGAAAGAAATTAAAGATGATACAAATAGATGGAGAGATATACCATGTTCTTGGATTGGAAGAATCAACATTGTGAAAATGACTCTACTACCCAAAGCAATCTACAGATTCAATGCAATCCCTATCAAACTACCACTGGCATTTTTCACAGAACGAGAACAGAAAATTTCACAATTTGTATGGAGACACAAAAGATCCCGAATAGCCAAAGCAATCTTGAGAACAAAAAATGGAGCTGGAGGAATCAGGCTCCCTGACTTCAGACTATATTACAAAGCGACAGTAATCAAGACAGTTTGGTACTGGCACAAAAACAGAAATATAGATCAATGGAACAGGATAGAAAGCCCAGAGATAAACCCACGCACATATGGTCACCTTATCTTTGATAAAGGAGGCAAGCATATACAGTGGAGAAAAGACAGCCTCTTCAATAAGTGGTGCTGGGAAAATTGGACAGGTACATGTAAAAGTATGAAATTAGAACACTCCCTGACACCATACACAAAAATAAACTCAAAATGGATTAAAGACCTAAGTGTAAAGCCAGACACTATCAAACTCTTAGAGGAAAACATAGGCAGAACACTGTATGACATAAATCACAGCAAGATCCTTTTTGACCCACCTCCTAGAGAAATGGAAATAAGAACACAAATAAACAAATGGGACCTAATGAAACTTAAAAGCTTTTGCACAGCCAAGGAAACCATAAACAAGACCAAAAGACAACCCTCAGAATGGGAGAAAATATTTGCAAATGAAGCAACTGACAAAGGATTAATCTCCAAGATTTACAAGCAGCTCATGCAGCTCGATAACAAAAAAACAAACAACCCAATCCAAAAATGGGCAGAAGACCTAAATAGACATTTCTCCAAAGAAGATATACAGATTGCCAACAGACACATGAAAGAATGCTCAACATCATTAATCATTAGAGAAATGCAAATCAAAACTACAATGAGGTATCATCTCACACCCGTCAGAATGGCCATCATCAAAAAATCTACAAACAATAAATGCTGGAGAGGGTGTGGAGAAAAGGGAACACTCTTGCACTGTTGGTGGGAATGTAAATTGATACAGCCACTATGGAGAACAGTATGGAGGTTCCTTAAAAAACTAAAAATAGAACTACCATACGACCCAGCAATCCCACTACTGGGCATATACCCTGAGAAAACCATAATTCAAAAAGAGTCATGTACCAAAATGTTCATTGCAGCTCTATTTACAATAGCCAGGACATGGAAGCAACCTAAGTGTCCATCATCGGATGAATGGATAAAGAAGATGTGGCACATATATACAATAGAATATTACTCAGCCATAAAAAGAAATGAAATGGAGGTATTTGTAATGAGGTGGATGGAGTTAGAGTCTGTCATACAGAGTGAAGTAAGTCAGAAAGAGAAAAACAAATACAGTATGCTAACACATATATATGGAATCTAAAAAAAAAAAAAAAAAAAGGTCATGAAGAACCTAGTGGCAAGATGGGAATAAAGACACAGACCTACTAAAGAATGGACTTGAGGATAGGGGGAGGGGGAGGGGCGAGATGTGACAGGGTGAGAGAGTGTCATGGACATATATACACTACCAAATGTAAAATAGATAGCTAGTGGGAAGCAGCCACATAGTACAGGGAGATCAGCTCGGTGCTTTGTGACCGCCTGGGGGGGTGGGATGGGGAGGGTGGGAGGGAGGGAGATGCGGGAGGGAGGAGATATGGGAACGTGTGTATATGTGTAGCTGATTCACTTTGTTATAAAGCAGAAACCAACACACCATTGTGAAGCAATTATACTTCAATAAAGATGTTTAAAAAAAAAAAGAAACAAAAAACTTGAAACCTTCGACACCGAGATCAAAGGTCAAGAATCCTTAAAAAAAAATAGGAAAGAACTCCTAAAACACCAAAAGAACCTAGTTCTATAGAAGACATTAAAGCAAAAATGCAAACAAGCATAGAAGAAGATTGTTCTCTTCCCAAAGTGGAAGCCAAGTTCATCAATTATGTGAAGAATTCTTCCCAGATGACTGACCAGGAGTCTATTCAAGATCTCTGCAGTGGAAGTGGAGGAAGTCTCTTTAAGAAATAGTTTACAAAAAAAAAAAAAGAAATAGTTTAAATGGTTTGTTATAATTTTCCGTCTTTTTCATTTCTGTAACAGTTGACATCTGGCAGCCCTTTTTATAATGCAGAATGAGAACTTTCCCTACCATTTCTGATAAATATTGTCCAGGTTCCATTGCCAAGAATGTGTTGTCCAAAATGCTTGTTTAGTTTTTAAAGATGAAACGCCACCCTTTGCTTGGTTTTAAGTATGTATGGAATGTTATCATAGGGCATAGTAATAGTGGTGGTCAGACAAATGGAAATGGTGGGGAGACAAAAATATACATGTGAAATAAATTCAATATGTTAATAAAGTAAAAAAATATATAAGTATAATTAATAAATTACGGTAGACACACAGGAAGCTGCAAAAATGATACACAGAATCCCATGAATCCTTTACCCAGCTTCCATGGTGCCATTTTATATGACTGTAGTATAATATCAAAATCAGGGAACTGACATTGGTACCATACTGATAACTAGACTACAGACTTTATTTGGTTTTCCCCAGTTTTTGCCTGCCACTCAACTGTATGTGTACATGTGTGTGGGCTTATAATAGCATGTAGTTCTATGAGATTTAATCCCCTGTATAGATTTGTGTAACCACCACCACAATCAGGACACAGAACTATTCCCTCACTCCAAAGGGACTCCTTCAGTTTACCACTTTGTAATCTCACCCACCCCCAATCACAATCACTAATCTGTTCTCCATTTCTATTGCTTTGCCATTCTAAGAATGTTATGTAAGTAGAATCATATAGTATGTAACCTTTTGAGATTGGCTTTTTTCACTAAGCATAATGCCCCTGAGGTCCATCTAAGTTGTTCCATTTGTCAATAGTTTGTTCTTTTTTTATGGCTGAGTGGTATTCCATGATATGGACATATCTGTGTCTGTTTAACTATTCACCCATTAAAGGACATTTAGGTTGTTCCCAATTTAGGGCTATTACAATTAAAACTGCTATGAACATTCATGTATACATGTTTTTGTCCATCTAAGTTTCCATTTCTCTGGGATGAATGCCCAGGAGTACAAATATTGGGTTGTATGGTAGTTGCGTTGTTAGCTTTGAAGAAACTGCCACACATTCCCCCCAGCAGGTATATGAGAGATCCGGCTGCTTCACATGCTCTCCAGTATTTAGTTTCCTACTATTTTTCATTTTACCCATTCTGGAAGGTGTGTAGTAATATCTCATTATGGTTTTAAATTTACTTTTCCTCAACACACAACTACAATTTGAGATGTCACATGAGAGTTAATTGATTGCCAAATTGTATGGACAATTTTTCTCTTCTATTTTGGTGGTTTTCAGTATTGACTTTATGTTAGAATCACCTGGGGAGATTTAAAACCAACTCCAAGCCCAAGCTATACCTCAGACCGATTTGAATCTCTCAGGGTAGACCCAGGCATCATTACTTATTTGTTAAAATTACCCCGATAATTATAATATGCAACCAAGGTTGAGAACCAATGTGGAATCTAATTTCTCCACAGACACCAGAAGTCTAATCATAAAGCTCTTTGCTGACTCCCCCATAAGCTGTACTGAAGATAAAACCCAAGCTCATTGACTGGCTCCTCCAAATCTTGCTCCCCGCCTTACCTCCAGCCCCAATAACCTCCATTTTCTGTCTACATTTTGTGCTCTGGTAGTAACAAATTATTTGTAGCTTGCCACAGATATCACTGTGTTTCATGCAAAATTCCTGCAGTTAGAACCTGAGAATGTACATTTTTATCAAGCATTCTAAGTGATCCTGATGCACAATAATATTTGAAAGACTGTATTTCCACTAATCGCAAAGTGATTTACTTATTTTTTATTACTCTATTCTTCATTTATTCATTCATCCAAAAAATATTAATTGAGGACCTAATATGTAGAAGGCACTGGAGAGAATAACTTATGGTACAGTGATGGAAAGTCCTGGCAGACAAGTAAAAAATGCGACAAGTACCAGGGTGGGTAAGCACAGGGGTTTAGGGAGCTCACAGCAGTGGCACCCCACGCAGTTATAGTAGATGTAGCTTGAAACTTGAAGGATGAGTAGGAATTAGCCAGGCAAAGAGAGGCAAAGGAGAGGATACAGTTTTTCTGAAAGAGAAAACAATATGTTTAAAGGCTAACAATAGAATAACATGGCTTGTTCAGACAATTTTAAGATCTTTGGTATGGCTGGAGCAGGAAGGAAAAGGAATAAACATAGACGTCTAATATTCAAATATTTTAATCATATTACTTTAATGTCTCTAATAAAGTGATATCAATAAATAAGAATCAGTGGCTATGAATGGGTGAAGTCATTTTTCTTAAGCAAAGAGTAATTGCCAGTTGCAACTTGAAGGGCTTTTGAAGATTCAATGGGAAATAGCCTTCACCTCATTAAACTCTATTAACAGCATTTTTTTAAGCTTCTGACCCTGCCCAAGAGTAGTTGACCTCAACTTCAGGGTCAAGAGATTTGCTTCGAGCACTTATTTCAGACCCTAAATGTTATGGGAACTAAGTACTCTCTCTTAATCCAAGTGTTCATCTCTGATGGAGGATATTGCTCTGCTCTCTAAAGGACACTAACACTTCACTATTCAAATACATGTCAGCTGTGTTGCTGAGCATCTACAGCAGTTGTCATTCTGCTGCCTGAGTCGGTGACTCAGAGAAGCTGCCCTCCCAGCAGGGTCTGTGTTTGGAGAGGGTGGTGGGGATTAAAACATAAGATCCCAATTGAAGCACTTTAAATTGCTAAAATTGCTACGGTAGTCCATTGGAACCAAAAGGTGATGAATTCTTCAACTGAACTGTTGAAAAAGTTATCAAGGAAACTGAAAAGGAAAAGAAAAGTAAAATTTCATTTCAAAGATTAGCTTAAAAAAAAAAGCAAGTTTCATCTCACTGGGGAGCTTTGCTGTTCCAGAATGATTTTAAGTTCACTTAGGGATATTTTAGTTTTATTCATGTTTTGGCAAAATTTATGAGCTGCAGATCATTTCCTTAAAAAAGACATTCACACTGTCACTGCCGACACTGGAGTAAATTTCACTTTATCAAGCAAAATTGTTCACTCTCACAATTTAAAAAAAAAGTATCCCAGATGCTATGGAGGGAGTGTTCTCCTTCCTCTGGACCTCTGAGAAAAATAAAACCACGGTGTCAACTAGTGGGAGCAATTCTACATCAGAAGACTCCGACCTGGATGTCACCACTGACCAGCTATGAATTAGGACTAGCCACTGCCATCACAACAAACTTTTCATTAAGAACCTAGTCTGCCACGTAGACAGACTAGCTATGGGGCAGATCTTCTGATAAATTTGAGGCTATTTCAAGAGCCCACAGAGTGGAACATCTGAAATCAGGGCTATCTTAGAAAATCTAGGGCATGTCAGCACTGTGCCTACCCTCAAATGACTTACCATATAAACCCTGTTGACATGGATGAAGACCAAACCAAAGAAATAAGAACATGTAATAAGCATGGTTAAGAATTTATTCTCAACCAATTATCTTTTTTTTCATTGTCAGCAGTTTGCAAATCCTTTGAAGGCTCAAAACTCTGTAATGGAAGGGGACATCATAAAGGCCCCACTGGCCAGCTTCTCAAGCTACTCATCTTTGCCACTTTATGTAACAAAACTAAAAACAACACCCTCTCTTAACCAGAACTGAGGCTAGGGAGGGGTATGTGTGTGGGTGTGTGTGTGCTGGGAGAGGCCAGAGCTTGAATACAACACTAAAGAGACTTACCATGTCCTTCCATTTGTGACTGCTCTCTTCAGAAAGTAACTCTGAGAGAGGCCAGCCCTTAGAAGATCAGCAGCCCTGGTACTTCCCTGAGGACAGCCCGAGAGTAGAAGGGTCTTTCTCTCCTGCCTTGAGTACATGTTTACCCAACTTTGGCTCTTTGGTTAAAGGAGCATTCAATATGAAAATAAATAAAAATGTCCTTCAAACCACTGCCAACGTTGAGGCAACTGGTCTTTCCCAAACTCCTACATTATGTGCTTCTTTCCCACTCATCTCAAAAATTAAATAGGACAGGCAGAGGAGCAGCAAATTTCAGACTAACTTTTTCCTCCCTTCCTCCCCTCCCCCCACTCCAGTCCTTGAGTCTTTGTCCTCTGCCCTAAAAGTGTCTTATTTTTTTCCCCTCTTGTCATCTGGCAGCCAAGAATATGGAACGCAGCTTGAAGAAATAACATCATATTATGGAAACACCCTCTTATTAAGACAGCTGACAACATATGTTAGTGCATGTACTCATTCTTTAGATTGCTATGCCATTTTAGGGCAGAGAGAGGGTTTAGATGCTGTCTTCACGCTATTTTTCAAATTTCATGTGCTGTGGAAAAAAGGCAAACCTTGCCATTTTTCATTTTGCAAGGTTATGAGGATTAGGGAGTATTTTCTTTTTTCATTGCATGATTTAACATGACTTTGAAAATTGCACATTAACTCCCAACAAGATTTTGATATTGTAAAGCCTGAACAATGTTTAAAAAGCAAAAGCAAAATATAGCTAATTAACAAGGAAACAAAGATTCCTTTCAAGGAATGACATGGTACATTTCCAGGGTCTGGCCCAGCAAAGATGGCAACGGTGATCCTCACAAACATGGCAAGTTCAGGCCTTTAGGCACCATTGCCCTTCTGCAAGTGTGAGCTTTCTTTCAAGCTCACATATGAAACCCTGGCATGCTTATAAGCTGGCTGTTCCTTTCTTGCCCCTCCCTCTCTGTCTCTTTTATAACCCTAACTCTTCTCTTCTGTAAGAACTAGTTGCAGGATGGTAAATGGAAATGATTTCATTTGGGTGGAGAAAGGAAAAGATATAGATTTAGTCCCAAATCTTGTAAGTTAAATGTGCTGTGCAAGAAAAACAGCTGCCGATCCACCAGCTGAGTCTCCTTAAGTGGCAGGGCCTGGCTGTAGCAGAGTCTCCAAGGGCGGGAGCGGCGCAGGTGGAGACAGGGAAGAGACAGAACCAAGACTTAAATCTTGGTTCCATGTTCATAATTCTCTCTATCCTGTCGTCCTTTCCCTCTTTATTTTAGTAGGAACAGTCCTCTCCAGAGATCTAGAGTGCTATGCTGGCGGCCATAACTTCTCTCTCACACACTGCAGGGAAAGGTGAAAGGACAATTAATCTTCTCTACCCTGGATTGTGCAAAATGTCTATTTCTTAGATCATTGCATAATGTGCTCATGCTGAAAACTAATCTAGAAATAGATTCAGAAAGTAAGATGCTATTAAAAACCTGGATTTAAGATTCTATCCCAAACCAGAAAAGCACAGTTAATCCTCAGGGGGAAAAATATTGCAAGGCATGTGCTAATTACACTTATTCTCGCTCATCCTGTCATGCTGTATCTCCAGTGTGCTTCAGCGAGGAGGGGATGCAGAATTCATTAAAATGGCCTGGGTTTTCGGGTGACAATCACACCCAGAATGGATGTTGGTAGGCTTCCTACATGCAGTAGAGGAAATTGGCTCATCAATCCAGCCTCCGGGGGGCTCAGATTTGGGAATGGCTGTGAATTTACTCCTTTGAATATCAATTTTATTTGTGTGTCTATTAATCCTTCTTGGATGGAAATCTTTGAACATTTGCATTTATCTCTGTCCTCATAAAGAGAGGATATTTAAATTATTTTAATTGTTTGGTGAGTGGGGTCTTTTTTATTAAAGTCCACCATCTGACCCACCTCTTTTCCTTTGTCAGCTCACTTCCTTTCTAACTCTTTCACAAGGGGAAGGCCTTGTTAAACTGATCCAGCAAATTTTAAGACATTGCCTGGGTGACAATTCACTAGGAAGCAGGGTCAATGTTCGTCAACAGGTTCCAGCTCACTTCACTTCTTATGGTCCTTCTAGGGACCTGCCCAGATGTATTTGTTCTCTTTAACATCCTTTGTCCATGCACCTATTAAGAGGGTGCCTTAAAATCTACTGGCTGGGCACTGCAAATACTACCCTATTAGGTTTTATCACTAAACCTTCATGGTAACCCATGAGGTATGTACTAATATTATTTCCATTTTACAGATGGGAAGAATGAGTCTCAAAGAATGTCAGTAACATGTACAAGATAACTAGAGAGACAGCATCTAAAAGAAGGCAGTCTATCTTCAGCCCTTGCTCTTGACCTCTGAACTGTGCAGCATTTCATCTCAGCCCTGACTGCTGGACCTGCCACATGAGCCCTGATATCCTGCCAAGGGTACTCATGCCCAGTGCTCCCAAAGTGGGAAGTGGTGGTGGGGGGGGGGGGGTCCTTCTACAGGCCATGCACAGCTGTATTCTAAACAGAGGCAGGAAGAAAGCCACAATCATCACTCAGTTCAACACCCAGTCACGTGCGTGCCAAAGCAGCCACGCTTGGATCCTTGTTTTTTAAACTTCATGAAAACCATCCTTCAATTCTGCCATAACCATTATTTCTAAGGGCAAGGCACATATCTGTAGACCACAATTTTATCCCCCAGTCTCCCATCAGCAGGCATTTGGACTGTTTTTATGTTTTCCTTGTTGTGAGCAGCCCTGCTGTGAACATTTTCGAGCTCATGTCCTGTTGCACATGTGTGCGAGTTTCTCCTGGGAATTCAGGGAGATGCAGAATAGCTGGGTCACAGGTATGAGGATGTTCGACTTTACAGTCCAGTGTCAAACATTCCCTGGGAAGTGTGACTCCTAGTTTAGATTCAAACGGGGACCCCATTCCACAAGAAAGTAGCTCCTCCAGAGATATGAATCAGGAACCCTGTTGACTCTAGATTGTGGAGAAAGCGTAGCGACAAGCCCTAGGCCACAGATAGCTAAGGGCTTTAATAATTCTGATGTAGACGTGCTCTGAGTTAACATTAGACCCATGTTGGGAAGATCTGTGTTTTGCGATGTATTTTTACGATCCAGTTAGCTGTTTAGTAAACTATGCGTAGTTATTTCCATAGTGTGTGGGCTCAGTCATTCTCAATAAATTCTTTTATTGGTTTGTAAATATTCAAATTAAGGAGCTTCTCCAAGTATAACAGGCTACTCCCTGAACTGGGGGAGTGATGTGAGAGCACTAACAAATATAGCAAGATTCTGGTATCTGAAGGGAGCAATCAGATAAATCAGATACTGTTTGTAGATACTGCCTTACTGGCTTATGTGAGTATGCTACATAAAACCACCATTGTAGAGATGCTTCTCCATGCCAGTTAAATGGAACTGTTTTCATTTTCAAGAAAGAATCCAAATTCTGTATATTTTCTCTGATTTTAATTTTTTTAAGTTTTCTCTCTTCTCCCTCCTGCCAAATTATTAGACATCATTTCACTTTCTCTTATAATTGTGCCTGTTTTCCCCCTTATGAAATAGTCTTATAATCCACTGTGGGCTTAGAAACCACTAGCCAAACTTGTTATCATTGTGGGTAACATAAGAGTAAACTGGGTCCAAGAAAGAGTCTGAAGAGGCTCTCTTCCAAGTAAAGTGAATTTCATGGACTTAACTTTTAAGGGCTAAAGACCTCTTTTGCTCACTTTCTTGTTTTCAGTTGTGTTTTGAGTGGGAGAGGTAACTAAATGGCCAAATTCCAACTATTTAAGATAACTGAGCAAAGGATTCTGACCACAATTCAGGTTCTATTTCGATTCTGATATTTGATTTCTATATGATTAAGCACAGCCTTAATCATCCTTTAGCTCTCTCAGTTTATGAAACTAGAAAATGGAAATGGCCACCTCTCTTCAGGTATAGAAAGGCTTAATTGTCACCATGTACCTGAATCTTCAACTGGGTGGCATTGCCACAGCATAGGCATTATCCTAATGAATTAAGGTTTCCGGGGCTTCCCTGGTGGCACAGTGGTTGAGAATCTGCCTGCCAGTGCAGGGGACACAGGTTCGAGCCCTGGTCTGGGAAGATCCCACATGCCGCGGAGCAACTGGGCCCGTGAGCCACAACTACTGAGCCTGCGTGTCTGGAGCCTGTGCTCCGCAACAAAAGAGGCTGCGATAGTGAGAGGCCCGTGCACCGCAATGAAGAGTGGCCCCTGCTCGCCGCAACTAGAGAAAGCCCTCGCACAGAAACGAAGACCCAACACAGCCAAAAATAAATAAATAAATAAATAAATTTATATTAAAAAAAAAAGATTTCCTTAGCATATGTTGACCTCTGTTTAGAAATCTCAAGGAAAGAGTCCCAAGTTTCTAAACCTTTCATCAGGCAAAGAGCCAACCAGCTGAGCTTTCCTAACAGATATTCCAGCTGGTGCAAAAACATCATACCAAGCCTGAAGGAAGATATTTTATATAGTTGAAGAGAAAAAATCCAAAATATTGGATATCTAGAAATCTAAGTTTTTCTTAAACCATTATATAAAGTAGTGTTGTACCAAAGTGGATCAAGTGAAAGAAAAAGGCAAGGAGAATGGTACATTTATTCTTCTAATTATTTTTGACTAAAATTTGCCAAAGCAGATGACAGCAAGCTCAGTGTGGTATGTTGCAAGTATGCTCACAAACTCATCACTTTTGGCCAGTAGGACATTAGCAAACTGGACACATGCAGAAGCTGAACTTACCCTTGCACACTGGAACATGTCTTTTTATTGTTCTTAGAACCTGCCTCCACCATGTAAAGAAGCCTAGACTAGCCTGCTGGAGAATGAGAGAATTTTTGCAGGAGAAGCATGTGCCCTCAGCCAGCCAACCCTCCAAAGTAAAGCCACTAGTCCACCCATACCTGACTTCAGACACATGTGGGTCTGAAATTCGAAAACAAATGAAAGAACCATCCAGATGAGCCCAGCCTAAATTGCTAATCCCCAAATCATACACTGAATAAATGGTGATTATTTTAAGCACTAAGTTTTGAAGTGGTTTGTTACTCCATAATAAAGAGTTGGTACACTGAACATCTATTCCGCCTTTCTTGCTGTCAGACTTCAAATTAGTCAAGTGATTTAGAAGATGGTGCCCTAACCCCCTCCTCTAAGAATGAGTTTTGATTGATCTAGGCCATTGATCTATTATCTTGCCATTTATGGTTTGCTGTCTATGCCATTAATATCTACAAGTTGTAAATGATCTATTGCCATTGACTGGTGAGTAATGAAATCTGAGGGGGCAATCTGTTGGGGGACTGGATACTTCTCTGCTTCTAAGATAATATCTAGTATGGCTATGAGACCTGGAATTGCTACCAGCCCAAGGATAACCAACATATAGAGGAAAGAAGAACCAACAGATTCGCAGAAAAGCAGAGCTGGAGCCCTCACGCCCTGTGCCTGTGGCTACAGCCCCTGCTTCTGGACCTCTTGTGATGGGAGAATCTGAATTTCTCTATCATCTGTGCCAGTTGGAGTAGTTTTCAGTTTCTTGCCTTCCTTGAATACTCACTCCCTGTACAACAGGACATGCCAACTGACAGCTAGAAATGTGTCACTTGCAATAAACATTTTACAGCTATTGCATAAAACTGTTCATCTTTTAAAAATAGAAACACATAGGGCTTCCCTGGTGGCGCAGTGGTTAGGAATCCGCCTGCCAATGCAGGGGACACGGGTTCGTGCCCCGGTCCGGGAAGATCCCACATGCCGCGGAGCGGCTAGTCCCGTGAGCCACAACTACTGAGCCTGCGCGTCTGGAGTCTGTGCTCCGTAACGGGAGAGGCCGCAACAGTGAGAGGCCCGCGCACCGCGATGAAGAGTGGCCCCCGCTCGCCACAACTGGAGAAAGCCCTTGCACAGAAACTAAGACCCAACACATCCAAAAATAAATAAATAAATAAATTTATTAAAAATCAAAAAAAAAAAATAGAAACACATAAATAAAATATTTATTTTCCAAGTTTCCATACACTTTGATCTTATTACATTCTGGAAATATTCTTTGATGTGCAAAGAAACAAAATTATGCTAGCATAGCAGTGAATATAGTTACGGGAACATAATCTCAGAGTTACATACAGGCTTGGGCAGTTATAACCAAAGTCAGTTCTAAAACCTAAAGAAAAATGTAATGTATTTGTTTATCTGTTATCAAATAAACTGATAAATTCGGCCTCTATAAAATGCTAACTATAATAGTTAGCATAGTTTTTCCACTTGGAGATACATGGAAATAGTAGTTTTCAATGGAAATTAGTAGATACCACTTAAAAGACAACTCTTTGTAAACCCAAGCAAGACCAAATGAGAGACTAAGTGAGATGTCTGCTGACCACTTAAAAGAATTTTGAGCCAGAGTAATATTGAGTAAGTATGAAATTGTTTTTATCCAGTTTAAAAAACGTGTGCATCTCTGATTACTTTCACACTGATATGGAACTTGCCTGCAATGAACTTCCAAATGTTTACTTTCTGGAATCAGAAACAATGTCAGGCAAAAAGCTCACTATCCTTTCTGCATGGCTCTCACCAAACTTGGCCCTCACATATAGCTTACCCCTGAATGAATTCAGTGAAATGACACATCAAAACGCTTCTTTTAGAGAATGATTTCTTTTTTCTACGCGTGAATTTGCCAAAATGCATTCCTTTACTTCCAAAGATTCCTCAATAGGTTTCTTTTGAAAAGAAGTGTTCCTTGGGGCTTCCCTGGTGGCGCAGTAGTTAAGAATCTGTCTGCCAATGCAGGGGACGGCAGGTTCAAGCCCTGGTCCGGGGAAGATACCACATGCTGCAGAGCAACTAAGCCTGTGCGCCACAACTACTGAGCCTGCACTCTAGAGCCCGTGAGCCACAACTACTGAGCCCGCGTGCCACAGCTACTGAAGTCCACGTGCCTAGAGCCCATGCTCTGCAACAAGAGAAGCCACGGCAATGAGAAGCCTGCACACCGCAATGAAGAGTAGCCCCCACTCACCGCAACTAGAGAAAGCCCGCACGCAGCAATGAAGACCCAACACAGCCAAAAATAAATAAATTTAAAAGAAAGAAAAGAAATGTACTTATAACAACAAAAAAAAGAAGTGTTCCTTGGTCTAATAAGTGGAGAAATGCATAGCACCAGTGACTCACAATACAAGGCTCTGAGAAGTATTGCTGTCTAATTTTTTTTAGCTCTTGTTTATCCCATTATCTGTAAGATGCTGCTTTGTGAAATGCTGCTTTAGTATAATCTATTGACTTGGCAATAGATAGGAAATGAGGTTCAAAAAGGAGACAGTAGTAAAAATTGTGTTTACATGTTGAGGCTGATTGGAAAAATGATGGTTCTTTTCATAAGAAAGGAAGCATAAAGAAGTTTTCAGGTGTGGCAGAATGAGGAGTTCCATTCTGAGCATACTAAGTTTGATGTGAAGATCCCTTTTGGGGTGTAACTGTCCATCAGTCGGAAATTCAGGACTAGAGCTTACTAGAATGGTCCTGACCAGAGATGAAGATTTCATAGTCATATACAGAAGCAACAATTAAAGCCAGGGCAATAGATTAAATTGGGAAGGAACTGATAAAAGAGAGGAAAGAGTGCCAAAGGCAGAATGTCTCACTGTATTTAGGGAGTCTAATCAGAGAGTTTAGAAGAAAACAAGAGACGTATGTCCCTTTAGAAGCAAGAAGAGGAGACAGTCTTAACAAGGAAGAAATGTCACCCAGAGATTGAAAAGATGAAAACCAGAGATAATAAGGTCATTGAATGATGTGATCTGAGGTGACTGAGGACCTTCTAGAGAACAGGGATGGTGTTATGGTGAGAACCTAAGCCTTATAAAAAAGACTAAGAATTGAAGGGGTACCGAGGAACGAATGGCCAAGGAGCACTGACTTAGTATGTCAGTGATGAAAGGAATAAGAAAGATAGGTTGGTAACTTAAGAAAGAGAATACAGGGAATATTCACATTTTTAAGATGTAGGATGGCCTAAGCTTTTTTGTAGGCAAAGGAAGTGACTCCAGATGTAAGTTAAAAGGGAGATAGTTGATAAAGTAACATTTCAAAGAAGCTGGGGGACTGAGGTCAGAAGTCTGATTGCTGTTAATAGAAGATAAATTGATAAAGTCTTTTTAGAGAGCAATGTGACAATATCTGTCAAAATTATAAGTGTGTATACCCTTCAACCCAGCAATTTCACTAGTATGATTCTGACCCACAGAAAAACTAAAGCAGGTATGCAAGGATATTCATTATAATACTAATTGTAATAGCAAGAAATGGAGAACCTGAATGCCCTTCAATAAAGAAACATTTAAATAAATCATGGTAGACCTCTTGTATAGGATACCACACAGCCATTAGAAACAATGAGCAAAATATATATATACTGAAATGGAATGAAGCTCAGTATCTTTCCATGGCACTGTAAGCTCTACTGAAGCAAGAACTATGTCTGTTTTCTCAGCTTGTATATCCATGCCCTAGCATAGAACTTGACCCAGAGTAGGTTCTCAATAAATACTTGATAAATGGAATGTTGAGTTTTAAAAACATGTTGCAGAATAACAAGTAAAATGTGAAAAGATTCACATTTGTTTTATATATACATATATACGCTTAAAATATATATGTATAGGTTTGCATGTGCATAGAAAAAAATTCTGGAAGACTAGTCAGGAAATTAGTTACCTTTGGAGAGTAGGATTGGATGAGAAGTGAAGCAAGAGAAGTAAGTACATATACTTTTAATTATTTCTGTATTCTTAAATTCTTAAGTTCAAACATAGATTTCTTTCATAATTTCAATATGTCAATAAAAGATACAAAAATCACTGGAGAATAGGGAAGACGAGTGCAATAGAATGGGTTAGCCTTGAACAAGGTCAAACCCCCCTCTTCCTGAAAGAAGGTAGTGAACCATGGCAACATTACAGGAAGGAGGAAAAAATAGGGAACCCAGTCATGTTGCTCAATAAAGTAGGAGCCAGCGTCATCCCTAAGAGTGAGGGCAGTGGTGACTGGCATCTGTGAAAGGCTGAGAAGGTTCAGAACATGGACTCGGTTTTAGAGCTGGGGAGGTCTTGGAGACGATTCAATCTAACCATCCATTTTACACAAGGATTTGCCAAAAACCACACATTTTTGTGAGCGACGATGCCAGTCCAGTAAAACAGCCTCTAAAAATATGCAAAAATAACTCGAAACAGATGAATAAATGGATTGCCAGGCATTTGTGAGGACTCTGATAAAGTTAAGAGGGAGGAAATGTGTAGAGTCTATGTTATACTATGGCATTCTGCGTCAAGGCCAGGCAGTCTGTAAGCTGGAGCAGAGGCAGGCAGTGAGTGGAGAATGGGCGAGATGGTGATGAGTCCTGGCAGATAACAAATATTTCAACCAATAAATACATAAAGACACAGAGGCAGGAAGTGAGTGGAGAATGGGCAAGCTGGGGAGGGGAGACAGTAATGAGTCCTGGCAGATAAAAAATGTTTCAAACAATAAATACATAAAGAAGCAGAATGAGGAGCTGGAACTTGTAAGCTAATGAGAAAAATTCTTTCTGTGCTTAGGAAAACGGTACCAAAATGGGAGACAGCGGCACTGATGACTGACAGACTGGAGTTTAGATTGACTGACTCAAAGGAGCGATAGGCCACTGGATTGTTCCACTTTCATCCAAAGAATCATATTTATGCTAGTGTCATGTGAGTAGATAAGTGGACGGAGCTGTTGCTTCAATTGTAAAGGCAATAACCGCTTGCTTAATAAAACATAAAAGCACTCCAGTGAATCAAAATGTCTGCTGGTTCCCAGAATCCTCAAGGTGGATCCTGACCTACCACTTTGAACAGGTTTAGCTAGCAGTTCAGCCCTTCATGAAGGCAGTGGCTGATTAAGGCTAAACGTCCTGGCAGTTGTATCTGGCTGTATAATAGAGGGGTGAATTAAGGACAGGAGACTTTTTTTTTTTTTCTTCTTCTTATTTTTGGTTGTGTTGGGTCTTCGTTTCTGCGCGAGGGCTTTCTCTAGTTGCGGCAAGCAGGGGCCACTCTTCATCACGGTGCGTGGGCCTCTCACTATCGCGGCCTCTCTTGATGCGGAGCACAGGCTCCAGACACGCAGGCTCAGTAGTTGTGGCTCACGGGCCTAGTCGCTCCACGGCATGTGGGATCTTCCCAGACCAGGGCTCGAACCCGTGTCCCCTGCATTGGCAGGCAGATTCTCAACCACTGCGCCACCAGGGAAGCCCCAGGACAGGAGACATATTTTAAAATTCTTTTCCTTTTGTGGTCTCCAGTGGTCTTATTTCTTTTCTGGTCTACAGGTCTGAATCTGGCAGAGTTTAAAATAGTAACTCATCTTTCTCTCCCCTTTGTTGCATTTGATTTATTACACGCACTGTCTACAGGCTTTCCTGAGGTACCTAAAATATAGCTTCAGGCACAAATTACTAGACCCTGGGTTTTATTATTCCATCAGGAATGGCCATGGAACAGTGCTCTCAGCCTTGCTTTCTAAACCATCCATCTGCTCCCGGCCATGGCCAGAATGGTCACAGTATCTGGGGATAGGTCCTTTCCTAGAACATGGGAGCCCTGAAGCTGGGTGGGGCCCCAGGCTCATCCTGTCTCACTTTTTATTTTATAGAGGGAAGAAGTGAAGGCCAGGGAGCTTAAGAGGCTAGCTCAAGACTGTGACTAGTGAGGGGCAGCCCTGGGATGGAAACACAAGGTCTCCAGCGCCCAGGCCAGGGCCTCTTCTCCCCACTGTGCTCTTCCCTAGGCCCTCTACGGATCTGCTTGTCAGCACTCATCATAACACCAGGTTAAAAATCACACTAAAACTTTCCCAAAGGCGATCCCACTGAATTAAGCACAGAAATGTCACGGGCTCATCTTCAGTAGCTAGCTGGAAGAAATGCTTATTTCAAGGTCTTTAGTACATTATCATTTTCACCCAGAAGATCTCTTCCCTTAGAATACAAGCCAGAGCCGTGATAAGCCCGGTCCTTAAATTGTCTGTGCTCAGATATCTCAGTTCACAAAGAAAGAGAAGAAGCCTTCATTTTTATTCAGCTGTTTAATGATGAAATGTGTCTCCTTCCAAACATACGTTCCTTTTCGCTGATTCCATAATCAATTTTTTCTCATTGGTATTTTTGTTTTCTAATAAATACTAATTTAAGAGTAATAATAAGTGAACTGTTTCTCAAAATCTGATGGACAGCAATCTTGAACGCTGCTCTTTTTGTGTCCTTGCTGCTCAGCTATGACTTAATTGGGGTTGTACAAGTTAAAAATGTCAAAGACTGATGACGTCAGGAGCCCGGTGGAATGGGAAGAGATCACTCCAGGCTGAGAACTTGAAAATCAGCCTTCGGGTCTTGGTCTGCTACTCCCTGATGTTTTCATTTCTCTCAGTTTCAAGTTGGATGATGAAGCTTACCCCACAGAGCTGTCAGGAGAGTTATTTGGGACATTGTAGGTGTCAGCATTCTGCATACTCAAAATGAGGAGAAATGAAGACCTATGTAAAATGCCATAATTCTAAAATGTTTTAGTAATTATAGATTCTGAATTTGACTGCCTGAGAATACCAGACAGGAAACTGTCCCCTAAATTATGGTCTAGTCCCCTAGAAAATCCTGTTCACTTCTAGGAACTTATTCCTGTGGAATTTTACTATATCTGAGTCTACAAATGAAAATTCAAATAAGAGAACTGAGTCAGGTAAGGACATGATTCACACTAAAATCACTTTGGACTGAAAGAGCCAAGTAATTAAGGACGGAGTAGTTGGAGCCATCAGTTATCTGGATGGTGCTAAGGAGTAAGACGGGACCTATAATGAAGGGCTAGATGTTATCTTAGGTTGATAATGAGACCACAGCCATGTGATAGACTGAGTAGCAGCCTCCATGAAAAATGTTAACAAATATTAGATACCATGTTGATAATAAAGCATCTATAATTAAGCTATAGCTTCTGAATATTAAAATGACTAAAAGAAAAGTGAATACTTACTGAATTGCTATAGACAACAGAGAATTCTATTAACTTTATCATCAACCTATCTCTCTGTCTTCTAGTTTACTCCAGAACACATTATTCATATAACAACTGGAATAATACTAATATTAGTAGTAATGATAATAGTGGCTAAAGTTTATTGAGTGCTCACTATGTGCCAGGCATCATTCTGGGCAATTTATATGCATTATCTTATTTTACCCTCACAAAAACTCTATGAGATTGGTACACTCCCCATTTTACAGACGTGGCAGCTGAGGCTTTGAGAAGGAAGTAACATCCCAAGATCACACAGCTGGCAAGTAGGAAAATTGAGGAAAACAGACCACCTGAATCTGTAGACTGGGTTTTTAACAACTACATCTAAATTATCTTTTAATAAATGTCTCCAAACTGACAAACTTATAGAAAATCAATATATTGCATATACAGGTTTTGCTTTTCTGTTGACTCCTTCCAGAAGACTAACATCCCTGTTAGTGGCTCTGCCAGCCACCTCCTATTTCTCACTGATACACTCATCACAGTCCTTTTCAAAATCACATTTCTTAAATTCCTACTGTTCTTGTATCAGAATCCTTTTGGTTTTCAGTAACAGAAAATCTAACTCAAATTGACAATAAGAAGTATTCCCTGGCCCATGAAACTGGAAAGTTTAGAGTTCAGTTTGATTTCACAGCTGAACAACTTCTTCCAAGACCCATTTTCTTCCTCTCCTCACACTGTTTTCCATGGGGTCAGTTTCTCCTAAAGGTGGCTTCTCTTGGGACTGCTAATGACTGCAAAGGCAAAAAAGTCCCTCTTCCATATGCAAGAGATAAGAGTTGCCCACCTCTAGAGGATCTCTCCAAACAAAAGAGAAGGCCTCTTTCCAGAAGACCGTAGCACATCTCTCCTTCCACACGATTGGCCTGTGTCAGTCACATAACTATCTCTGACCCTATAATTATGCTCCAGGATGGAATGGGATTCCACTGAATCATTTAGATCTGAACCAAGTACCCCACCTCTAGAGCAATGAGACACTAGCACAGGTACTGTGTTGGGGAGTAAAATACGAGTAGTTACCAAGAGCTCTCTTAATTTCTCCTAGAGTTCTCATCAGTATCTCTAGGGTCCCAGCGATATTAGGGTGAAAACTAGCTTAGAAATCCCAATAGAGGGACTTCCTTGGTGGTCCAGTGGTAAAGAATCTGCCTTCCAACGCAGGGGATGCCGGTTCGATCCCCGGCCAGGGAACTAAGATCCCACATGCCACCAGGCAACTAAGCCTGCGTGCCACAACTAATGAGCTCATGTGCCTCAACTAGAGAGCCTGCGTGCCACAAACTACAGAGCCCACGGGCTCTGGAACCCATGCGCCACAACTACAGAGCCCAGGTGCCCTGGAGCCTGCGTGCCACAACTAGAGAAGAGAAAACCTGCATGCCACAACTAGAGAGAAGCCCTCGTGCCGCAATGAAAGATCCCACATGCCTCATTGAAGATCCCGCATGCTGCAACTAAGACCAAACGTAGCCATAAATAAATAAATAAATAAAACGAAATCCCAATAGAGAAGTGTGGCTGTATTTAAAGGTGAGAACCTATGTGGATGGGTCACTTTATTAGTAAGAAACTACATAAACTACAATCCCAAATATCATAATTGTTTGTTTTTACATATTCTTCTTTAATTATTAAAAAGAAAAGAGGTCTTGGGTCTGATTTAATAGGAAAGATTATCTTTTTATTAAATAAAGGAAATATATACTTAGCTTGAGATAAATATAATTTAAGACAGTGTGGGACTTTTGAGAAAGCAAATGAGGACTAAAAAAGGAGAAGAAGAAAAGAAAGCAAGAACGAAAGAGAGAGGAAGGGAGAAAACCATTAGTGGCCATTTGGAAGTAGTCAAAATAGTCAAAGTAAACCCAGGGCCAGTAATTAATCAACTTTACTTAAGGATGATGCATATGATGGATAGAAGCTATCTCAGGGAATTACTGTCAAGCAACACCTTCCACTGGCTTGGCAAACTCATGATGGTGTGTGCTGGCTGAGAAACACAAGTTTCAAACATTGCTTTCTTTCTGGCCTATCCGTTCCCTACAAGGGTAGGTGGTGGGGGGCAGGGGCAGGGGGCTGACTCTATTCAAGCTAAAACTCACCTCAGTTTCAAGGAAATATTGGTTTTACAAATTGAGATGTCTGTGATGCAACTGGATTGGCCCAAGGATGGGGAGTTGTGTTTGGGGGACACAGTGACAGTTCATAAACATTATTCTATTTGTCAGCTGAGGCCTAGACTGTTATTCCAACAGTCTCCCAACTGGTCCCTCAGGCTCCAGTCTCTCCACTTCAGTGCTCTCTCCACATGGTTATTTGATTAACCCCTCTGTGAGCCTCTCACTCTCTTCTAGTAGTAAACTAGTAATCAGCTCCATACCTATCCATACCGTATTATCTCCCATTATTCACCCAAGGAAACTTCTCACAATGACTCAGCCAGTCTGCCCTTGCCTGAATGTGCATGTATTTTCACTCTCCTATTCCTGTGTCTATGCTGTTCCATTTGCGTAACATTCCCTTCTCCATGCCCTTCCCCCACCAGTCTTTCCATATCTAATTCCTATACCTGTGTGGAGATCCAGCTCAAATCTATAATACCTCCTCTTCTTATTGAGCTCAAAGGGGTCCCTTCCTGCTTAAAGCAATGGATTTGTGCCCATCTTGACCACCTGATGTTACCTACATGCTACAAACCTCCCTTACTAGACTGTAAGGTCATCCCATAGTATTATCTACAGTATTACCCACAGTGCCTTGTAGATCCCAAGTAAAAGGATAGTTTGTGCCTGATGCATTATGTATTATGAATTTATAATGTTTTAAAAACAAGTATTTAAAAAAAGGAAGGAATACAGTGTAAGAATCCGATCTAAGAAGCATCTCAAAAAAAACTTGTCCAAAACTAAACTCTTCATCATCTCCATTGCCAACTTGCACCTCCAGTTTTCCTTCCCATGTTAGTAATGGCAAATCAATCATTTAAGTCTCTTCAGGCCAAACAACATGGACTTCAGCCTTGAGTCCTTTCTCACTCTCATTCCTCATATCCAGCAAATGTCATTGGTTCTACATTCAAAATAAATCCAGAATTTGAAGGCTTCTCACATCTATTGCTAACATTGTGGACCAAGCCACCGTCATCTCTCACCTGTATTATTGCAAGAGCCTCTGAATAGTCTCCCTACTTCCTCCCTCATCTCTTTCCCTAAAGTCTATTTCCCACATGGCAGACAAAATAAGTCAAATTATATATCACTTGTGTGCAAAGACCATCCAAATACTTCGCATCTCACTCAGGACAGAAGCCAGAGTTGTTACAATGATCTCAAAGTTCCTACATAACCCACCCCAGTGGCCCCCTGCCTTTCTGACACTGTCTCCAACTACTCTTTACCTTCATCACTTCATTCTAGCCTCTTCCTCAACAAGGCCAGCACCTTCCCCCTCTGCAGCCTTCACTCTCTATCCCACAGCAACTTCATTTTTCTCCATAGCACTTACCATTTGACAGAAGGTATTCCATGCATACATATTTCTCTTGCTTGTTTATTCTTTCTCCTACCCGTACCTCAGTTAGAATGTAAACTTCATGAAGGCAGAAATTTTTATCTGATTTCTCCTTTGCTCTTTCCCAGAGCCTATAAACGTGCCAATGGCAAAGTAGACACTCAGAAAATATTTGTTGAATGAATGGGTGATGAACAAGTCTTATTTAAAGTGTTAAATATTCAGGGGCTGTAGACCACCTAAGGGATGTGGTGGATAGTGACTTGAGAATCTTTCCTCTAAAGGTCAGAATCTGTACAATTGAACTTTTAGAATCGGATAGGTTTCTCACTTGTTAGAGGAGCAGTAACTGTACTTCAATTCCAAACTATAAGGCACCGTGCAAATACAAGGCATTGTTATGGTTATGTGCTCCCTATTCTGAAATATTTTTTCCAAAGTCAGTTGATTTCCCAAGGTGAGCATGTCCAGTATGCGTTCTCTAGAGGATAATGCAAGGGATGCAGAGCTAGACTGTGGAGCTTTTGAGTTAGCATCTTACAGCCTGGTCTGCAGCTGCTCACACAAAGCAGGTTAGAACATATTTTAGCCCTCCGCCCTGCTTATATGCCCACCATGGTGACAGCAAGCCTCCTCTTAAAGAATCTTCTCCTGCTTTTGTGGTGCTGGGGGTGGGGTGCGTGCAAGGACACAAAAAGCCCGTTTTTCAGACCTCCTCTTTTGAATGTTGCCAAATTCTCCTTAATTGTATCATTTCATTATCAAGTCCCAGGTGCTCCTATTTTCTACTGATCTCATCACTGAGTTAACGGATGCTGATGCCTTTGTACTCAGTTGATTGCATTACCACAGAGCATCCATCACTTCCCTTTAGCCTGATGAAGTAATTATTCCAGCAGACCTAAAGGAAGGTCACAGCTGAGGCAGTTGATAATCCTTATTAGGACCATTCTCTCTCACCTGTTGGTTTCACCCTTTCTCCATCAGGATGAACGACTTGGATCAGGACGTCCTCATTTCTATTATCATTCCCAAATGCTCTCTGAGCCCCCTCTTCACCAGTACAGTCCCTGCCCTTGGAGCTGACAGAGCCAGTGTGAGAAGAGAGGGCTTCCCAACCTCCTACTGGTCCCTCAGCACTGCCCTTATCCACACTAGCCAATCCTCCCAAAATGCCAATCTGAACACTGTGAGCTATTCACAGTAACACTGGAGTTACAGTGACATGGAGAAAAAGTTTAAAATATTATATACAGTTTGATTCATTTCTGCAAGAAAAAAGGAGATGGAATCTGTAAAATGGATATATATTAAAATATATTTTACATGCACAAAAATATATGTATATATAATGGAATACACAAAATATAAAAATAGATGGAATCCGTTAACATAGATGTAACAAAAGCCTGAAGGTATTTACACCCAAACATTTTCAGTGTTGTCAGTCTTTGCCCCAGAGTGGTATGATTCCTGGTGCCCCTCACTTCCTTCTTGTGTGATAGCTGTAATTTCCTATTTTACTGTAATTATTATATTTGGTACTTCTTAAATTCTTTAAATGAAAATATGAGCATGTCATTCCTGGGCTTAAAGTTCTTCACTTAAAATAAATGATCACAATTTTATGATGGGATTGGTCAGAGAAGCAAGCATGAGCTCTCCCCTACCATGAGGTCTCCAGCTGACCATCACGTGGCCGGAAGTTAAGGTGGGAGACGGGGTCTTCTTCTGCTCACACTCCTCTCCGGCCACACGTCTCCGAACGATTCTGGTGGGAGTTCAGGCCACCTGAGGAGGAGCAACAGCAAGAGTGCTAGGAAAGGACGGAGCTTCTTAAAGTGGTTCTTCCCTGTACATAAAATACCACACTGTACCCTTCAAAACTGGTTAAGAGGGTAGGTCTCCTGTTGTGTCCTCACCACGATGAAATTTTGAAAATTTTTTTATTTTTTAAAAAGTTGGGGGCTTCCTTGGCGGCGCAGTGGTTGAGAATCCGCCTGCCAATGCAGGGGACACGGGTTCGAGCCCTGGTCTGGGAGGATCCCACATACCGCGGAGCGGCTAGGCCCGTGAGCCCCAACTACTGAGCCTGCGCGTCTGGAGCCTGTGCTCCGCAACAAGAGAGGCCGCGAGAGTGAGAGGCCCGCGCACCGCGATGAAGAGTGGCCCCCGCTTGCCACAACTAGAGAAAGCCCTCGCACAGAAGCGAAGACCCACCACAGCCAAAAATAAATAAATAAATAATTAAAAAAAAAAAAAAAAAAGTTGTTCTTCCTCCCAATAGTTTTCTCAGGCTTTTGATCAGGACGTGAGTAGGACTCTGAGCAGCTCCCCAGTCTTCAGATGCGCGTTTTGGGAGGATCCCTCTGTGGCCGTGAGAGACCAGTAGGAGGCAGGGAAGCTGTTTCTTCTCACCCGGCTCCGTCTCACAGCCCTGAAGGCCATGACTGTGTGCTGTGAAGAGGGAGGCTCAAAGAGCCTTTGGAAATCCCACGGCCTCTCACCCTCCTGTGGCATCGGGGCTCTGGCGCATTTGTCCCTCTGCACATACAGTTCTTCCCCCTGGACCACCATTCTTCCCCTCCTCCCCTCAGTTAAGACAACACAGTTTCCCCCTTCTGGAGCCTTCTCCCACACTCCCTAGCCGATCTCCAGTAAAGGGCTTGTTCTAGATACTTAGTTACCAGCATGTCTGGACTTCTGCTTTCAATTCATGTTAATCACTTTGCATTGCTTACAGGGTCTACTCAAGGTCTGTCCCACCAGACTCTGAACTCCCTGAGAGTCAGGATCATGTTTTTATTATTTTACCTGCAGCATCTCACATGCCATACTGAAGTGTTCAATAAATGCTGATTAAATAAATGAATCAGTGAATTAATGAATAAATTAATTAAATAGATAAGGGATGGATGGATGGAAAGGATGCAGGTGGCACACGCTAAAAGCCAGGTGAGGCCGTGACAAGTGTCATAGTCAGGAGACTAAGCATAGGGAGCACATACTACCCACACCCCGAACAAAAGCCTGAACAAACTCATGGGAAAAGAACCACTTTTAGAAGACTTATCCTCTCCCAGCATTCTCGCTGTTGCCCCTCCTCAGGTGGCCTGAACTCCCACCAGAGTCATTCACAGAGGAGACTCATGGCCAGAGAGGAGAGGAGTGTGAACAGAAAAAGAGACCCCATCTCCCTCCTTACTTTCCTGCCACCTGATTATCAGTTAGACACCTCATGGCAGGGATAGCGCATCTTTCTTCTCTGACCAATCTCGTCATAAAATTGTCACTAGTACACAGTCCCCACAACAATCCCCTGTCTAATTATGTCCAAGATTAGCACTTAAAAATCCTAAATAGCATCTGACGTGATTTTCTATTTGCAGAAGGGCACATGGGATACATTAACAACACCCTTGCCAGATCCTTGGACACTATGGACAGGCCCAACAACCAAGTGCTGAAGGGAGTGGGCAGCCTTGATCTGTTGATAACTGCAGCAGGGGACTCAGAAGAGAATTCCAGAACCCTCTGTTGATAAAGCCTCCAAACCACCAGATCTGCTGCTGCCAGAACTAAAAATAGCTTGGTCTGGTTGGGAAAGCATTGGTCTGGGAGTCAGAAGGCATGGGGCCCTCACCCTGCAATAACCGGCCTAGTGTCCTTGCCATTTAACCTCTTAGCCTGTCATAATGCCATGCTCTCTTCTGTGCATTGGGAATGATGGAGCAGTACCCCTTCCATCATGGGGTAGGTGGGAGTCCCAAAGGAGAGAGTGGACATGAAAGTACTTGCTGAATGCCTGGAGAGGGAGAGAAGGAGGGTCATGATAAGAAAGCAGCCATACTGGAGACACTCCGCAGTTGTAGTGTTAGCAGGAATAAAATCCTCCCACACTCAGGCCTTTGATGGTCTTGGGGTGGCCCTTTGGTGATGATTACCTTTCTTCTAGTGCCTTCCAACTTGTTATAAAATAGTCAGCCAATCTCCCTCCTCGCCTGACTGCTCTGTCACTCTAAGATGCCTCATTCATGGTTAATACAAGGAAGTCCCAAGTAGCAGCCAGAAATGTGAACGGCTATTCTCAGCAAATAGGAGGTTACCCAAGTCACAGGATAAATAAACATGCTTATTTTTTCTGTTTAAAAATAATGATTCTGTGCTTTTTTAAGACTTTAAAATACAGTTAGTTAAATAGTAAACATTGAGCAGTTGACTATATGCCAGGCTGTGTTAGTGCTTTATTCACATTATTTCATTTACTACTCATGAAAGAGGCATCATTATCCCATTTTACAGATGAGGAAACTGACACCCAGAGAGACTAAGTTCTGTCAAGCTCCCAGAACCACTGTAAACAGACTTAGGATTTTCAGCCTATTTTATTTCATACAAAACCCATGCTTCTTGTGTATTTTGCTGTTTTGCCTCAAAAATAATAATACTATCTGCAGAAAGATGAGGCGGAAGAGTTAGAAACATATATTTAATCAAAAACAAAAAGTTCATAGGTCTTGAATAAATGCACTCCTACCCCCACTGCTCTGGCCTCTCATAGAACCTGACACTGCCTGGCAAGCAGGGAAAAGAGGCGCTGGGTCAAGTAAAAAGCGTGCGATTAATTGACATTTAACGAAGAACAGGACATAATCCATCAGGAAGCAAATGTGAACAGCTTTTGTGTACTGACGAGGTCTATATCTGAAGTCAGAATATAATATGTACCTAAATCATTATTGTTATTATTATTATTTAAAGTTTTTTAAAAGCGACAGTGGGACAGGATATTTGAGCATCATTTTTTCCTCTTCAGAGTCTGGCCATCTTGTCTCCCAATGCAAGGCTCTTAAAGAACCAACCAAACCAAACATATATTTTTAAGTTCTTTTACTTAATTTAGTGGGTTAACCAGTTTATGTGGAAGAAGATGATCATAATTTAGCTTAATGGTTCATTGCAATACTATTTTTATATCTTGAATTGAAAACATTACAGATGCTTTGGGAAATATGAAAACTTTTTGCTTCTTCCAGCTTTGGCACTTTTGTATTATACCAATTTGTTGTTGAAAACACCAATGACCTTAGCATCAGATTTACCTGTTTTAGTAGTACTTTTACCACACACCCATTACCAAATGTGTATAACAACGCCTATCTCATTACAGTGAAGAGGGAAATAAATGAGATAATTTATACAAACGTTTTGGCACCTAGAAGGTACTCAAAAAATTTCTGTGAATTTTTAGTGCAATCTCTTCTATCTCTGAATTTGTGGCCTTTATTTCGTGAGTTTCAGTGTGGTATAAATGTGCAAGATAGTTTTGGAATCAGTGAGGAGTGGGGCCAGCTTTCTAGCAGCTGTGTGACTTGCGCAAATGTCTTAGTCTCTCAGAACCTCCCTTTTTAATTCCATAAAAAGGAAATAATAGTCCTATTTTGCAAAAATGCTATGAGGCTTGCAAATAACACATGCAAAGTATCTGGCATATTGTAGGTGCAAAATAAATGGCTGCTTTGTTTATCCTTAGATAAAACGATTTTTGTCCTATAAATAGAGCTAATGATTAGACTTTATTGAAATGCTTTGTTGCATGATTGTGAGTGATTTCAAACACCTAGAAACTTAAGCGTTATTCTATGGTTGTCTCACTTAATCCTTTTTAAAACATGTTTGGGTCTTGTGGGAATGTTTAAAGCTCCTTATGAAGCCAATGAATGCAAAGGTACCTATCAGCTGTAGTGGCCATTGACCCATCCACATGGGTACCCCACATAATTGTAGCTCAACTTCACCCCGAAGCCTTGGAAAGGTTACATGACAGACAGATGTAGTAGGCATGAGATTACAGGCCAAGAGGAAGAGGTCGGAGCTGTGGGCAGTATATTTGACAGGCTCATACACTGCAAGCCTTGTTCCGGGCCCCTTACAAAGCACCTCTTTAGGACGAAAACAAGATGTTCTTTGTAAATAAAAGTTCATGCATCTGAGTAATGAAGTCATTTTCCAGGGCTGCAGTGAAAGATATTCTTCTCCCGAGCCCTCTGGGTGAAGACCGTCAGGGGGAAGAGGGTAGCCAGCCAGTCTCCAGGGAAGGTATGAGCACAAACAGCGCGGCAGCCTGTCTCTAGAAGATGAGAAACACTGCCCAAGAGAGTGGGTGCCCTCCCCCTCTGCCATCTGAGCGCATCCGCCTCCGGCTCCAGCCCAGGAATCCCTTTTCCACCCACTTTACTGCAAACTAGGAGGGCCACATAAAAGATGTACATAAATATAGATAAGACATCCGGCACCTTGGCTAAATAAATAAGAGATGTGAGGAAGCCATCACAAAAGCTGAATATTCATCTGGGGCCCTTGGAGGGGCTCCAAACTGAGAGGGGAGGGGAGGCCGCCAGGAAAGGCCCGGCCACGGTGTCTGAAAGACCAGCTTGGAGGGGGAGGGCCTGGAAGTGAAGGTAAAAAGGGAGTGGTGAAAATGGGTGTGGGAAGGAAGCCAGGACAGCGCAGCCCTCAATCCCGACCGCCAGGGACAGGAGGTGGCCGGCGCTCGCGGGGCTCGCCCCAAACGCATCCGCCTCTTGATGCTGAGCTTTAAGCTCCATCCATCTGTACATTCTTCAGCCAGAGCCTCTGGGGAGGGAGAGAGAAAGTGAGAGAGAGAAACGGCGGGGGAAGACAGAGGAGAAAGAGAGAGAGAAGGGGGGTTGGGGCAGGCTCTGGCTTACTCTCTCACTCTTCCTTTTTCTACGAAGTTGCTCCCTGGGCTGCCTTGAGTTCCCACATCTGGATACTGCAGACGCACAGGAGGTAAAATAAGCGAGGCACCGCTGCACCACAGGGGGGACCGGCGAGGACCAACAGCGGCCGAGCCCCTGGAAGAGCCCTGTCGGAT